>NC_069660.1:237159695-237462725 GCF_027244095.1 Hemicordylus capensis | reverse complement strand
ATAATTCATCTTCCAACAACATGTCCAGTTTAGCACTGAGCTGTCCTACTAATCCACTCTTTAATTTAGCAGGAACACAAAAGAAACAGCTGAAACAAGAAGGAAAGGGCAATAATTGGTTCCTCAAAATCATGCACTGAAAACATTTTGGGTTGGTTGTCATTAGTCATAGTTACATAGATGAAGTAATAGGCATCAATGCAAATGTCTTTTGATATTTGATTTCATGTTTTATGTTGGGGTTTGTGATTATTTAGCAAAGCACCAAGGAAGCTACTACTCCAGTTACAGAGTGCAGAGTTTGTTGCTGCAGATATTTAAGTAACACCCATAAAGATCACTGTAGAGTCTAAACTAAATTGATTTATTGGTGAAGTACATTTGAGATAGGAAAGACCTATCCTATCTATCAGCAACATAATGAATAGGGAGGTAGGGAGAGAGATGTCTCCATCTACTCTCTAAGAGGAAAGGAAGAGGACTGACTCACTACAGGAAGTACCTGAGGAGTCAAAGCAGGGGTCATAGAGTAGAGGCAAGCAGGGACAGGTAAGGAGACCCTCACTAACTACCCGGGGCACATTAAGCCTTTTGCCGCTCGTAGGTAACAAAGGATTTTCTGCCCACACCGCAGTGAAGAACATAGGGGTGAAGAGGATGAAGCCCCCCTTTTTTACTTCTAAATGTGTCCGCCACTGAAGGCTGCACAGCGGCATCTGCAGGGAGCACCGGGGGATGAGAGGCAAGTCCCCACTTCACATTAAAATGCCCCTGCGTAGAATGGGGCTCCTTCCAGCTCCCCTCCTCCTCTCAAATGAGTGGCATGCCTCGAAGCAGCCCGTGCAAAAATGGGATGCTTTGGGGCATGCCACTCATTTGAGAAGGAAGGGGGGAGCTCCTTCCAGCTCCCTGCTCCCCCCTTCCCTCTCAAATGAGCCCATTTTTTGATGGGCTGCTTTGGGGTGTGCCACTCGTTTGAGAGGGAGGAGGAGAGCTGGAAGGAGCTCTCCCTTGTTCCAATGCCTACACGCAGCGGAAGCTGCCTTCCTTAAGGTAAAACAGGGGAACTTCCTCCCCCCCCACAACCCTCCCAGTCGCCCCATTCTGCGCAGAAGCATTTTAATGTGAACGGGGGGGGGACTTGCCTTTCATTCCCTGGCACTCCCTGCAGCTGCTGCTGTGCAGCCTTCACTGGCGGCAGCATTTAGAAGTAAAAAAGGTGGGGCTTCATCCTCACCATCCCTACCCTTCTCGCTGTGGCGGCAAGAGGCTTAATCTCTCACTGCCACCACCAGCAGCAGTTTTAAAAGTAAAATAAATAAATAAACTTTAAAACAAAAGGAAAATCTTCTCCCCTTCCCAAGATCTGCCACTCCTCCAGGATTCGCCGCTGTAGGCAATTGCCTCCATTGCCTCTGCGGTTATCCGCCATTGCTAACTACCCCTACTCCAATTGCCCCTAGTGGTCATTAGGATAGTTGGTGCAAAAGGTTGATGCACTGGAACTCCATATCCAACACTTTATCCCAACTGCCAGTGAAAAAGAAATAGAACACATTTACATGCTATTCATTTCAAAGATCTCTGGCTCAGACCAACCTGATCTACATCTTTAGAATAAACAACCAAGGATGAAATGGATTATAGAGTTGTTGACAATACTCTTGGCCTTCCTGATGATGACATTCCTTTAGAGACAGGACCACATTTTGAAAATTCACTAGGCAAGAGCAAACAGTATTACAGTGGTGTATTTAGTTGCTATTGTTTTAAGCTTTTCCTCTCATTTTTAAATGCAAAGTTTACTTGATTCAGACTTTGTTTATTCCAGGAGGGTAATCTATATGAGATTATTTGATTTTGGAGGGGCTTTCTTTTATAATCTGTGGCTGAATTTAGCATAAGAAATGCAGAGGGATAACACTAGAATCTAGCCATCTTGCAGGCAGAATTAATCTGCTTAACCTTCCCTCTGATCAGTTATTCTTCAGCAATTTACTGTTCCTCCAGATTATTTTATAACTAAAAACATCTGTTTTTCTGCCAGAGTCTTTATTCTGTGATGTGGTAAAATGTCCGAGAAGATACTCGTCATGTGCCTTCGAATTTCAGAAGTGTGTTTATTACCTCTGAGGCCAACTTTCTTCCATGCTATGCAGTTGAATTGTCTAGATTAGAAACCACAGATCTGACAAAGCACATTCAGTGCCACAGCTTTAATCCAAGGAACAGTTTGGGTTCCTGTTATTTCCATCTAGACCTCTGCCTGGAGAAGGTGCCTGCATCTTTAAGTTGGGGAAGAGAAGAGACAAGAGAGTTGATGGGGAAATGGCAGGAGAAAATGTGCAGTAGCTAGAGCTAGCTAGCAGATACTTTGAAACATTTAAAGGTTTGTCCAAATTATGATTTAAATTATGACTTGTCCAAATTATTATTTAGAAATCTTATTTTCTTCTATTCAAACCTATGACCCTCAGAACAAGGGCGGTTTTCACTGTTTTATAGTGCAAATGTGCAGCAGCACAAATGTTCGCATTGTTAAGCTTTTGCTAACATTTCCCCCTGACCTCCTCAAAGGCCATCAGTCAGTTCAGTTCATCAGTAAGCTTGCAAAAAGAAGGTCTGTCCCTTTAGTGGAAAATTGAAAGTCAGGTTATCTTGATTTCCAGGGGCTGTGTGTGCCATTCTCATGATTCTGGGTTCACACTATGTATTTATTTATTTATTTATTTATTTATTTAAAATATCTATATCCCGCTCCTCCGGTACACTACTGCTCAGGGCGGCTCATAACTTTAATAAAGTATATACAATGTAAAATAAAATATTAATAAAATTAAACAAGTTAAAAGACAAGCTAAAACAACATTTATATAAGACTATAAGAACAGCCCTTCTGGATCAGCCACAAGGCCCATCTAGTTCAGCATCCTGTTTCACACAGTGGCCACAGTGGCTCCACAGATGCCTCTGGGAAGCCCACAGGCAAGAGGTATGTGCATGCCCTCTCTCCCGCTGCTCCTCCCCTGCAACTGGTATTGAGAGGCAATGTGCCTCTGAGGCTGGAGATGCTCCACAGCCACCAGTCTAGTAGCCATTGAGACACCTGTCCACCATGAATCTGTCTAAGCCCCTTTTAAAGCCATTCAAGCTGGTGGCCATCACCACATCCCATGGGAGATAATTCCATAGATTAATTATGTGCTGTGTGAAAAAGTTCCTCTTGTTGGTCCTACATTTCCCACCCTTCAGTTTCATGGGGTGACCCCTGGTTCTAGTGTTGTGAGAGAGGGAGAAAAATTTCTCTCTTTCTACCCTCTCCACCCCATGCATAATTTTATACACTTCGATCGTGTCTCCCTTTAGTCTCCTCTTTTCCAAGGTAAAGAGCCCCAGATGCTGTAGCCCAGCCTCATAAGGAAGGTGCTCCAAGCCCCTGATCATCTTGGTTGCCCTCTTCTGAACCTTTTCCAGTTCTACAATATCCTTCTTAAGATACGGTGACCAAAGCTGTACACAGTACTCCAGATGTGGCCGCACCATAGATTTGTATAAGGGCATTATAATATTAGCAGTTTTATTTTCAGTCCCCTTCCTAATGATTCCTAGCATCAAATTGGCTTTTTTCACAGCTGCTGCGCACTGAGATGACACTTTCAATGAGCTGTCCACATGACCCCAAAATCTCTCTCCTGGTCAGTCACCGACAGCTCAGATCCCATCAGCATATATATTAAGTTGGTGGTTTTTGCCCCAATGTGCATCACTTTACACTTGCTTACATTGAACCGCATTTGTCATTTTGTCACTCAGTCCCCTAGTTTGGAGAGATCCTTTTAGAGTTCTTCACAATCCATTGTGAATTTCACTACCCTAAATCGTTTAGAGTCATCTGCAAATTTGGCCACTTCGCTGGTCACCCTAACTTCTAGAACGTTTATGAACAATTTAAAGAGCACTGTTCCCAGTATCGATCCCTGGGGGACCCCACTTCCTACCTACCTCCACTGTGAAAACTGTACATTTATTCCTACTCTCTGTTTCCTGTCCAACCAGTTACGAATCCACACATGAACCTGTCCCTTTATTCCATGACTGCTAAGTTTACTCAAGAACCTTTGGTGGGGAACTTTATTAACAGCTTTTTGGAAGTCCAAGTATACTATGTTAACTGGATCACCTTTATCCACATGCCTGTTGACTCTCTCAAAGAACTCCAAAAGTGTACTGAGGCAAGACTTTTCCTTGCAGAAGCCATGCTGATTCTCTTTCAACAAGCCCTGTTCTTCTGTATGCTTAACAATTTTGTCATTATGTATGCTATCCATCAATTTACCTGGCACCGAAGTTAAGCTGAACAGCCTATAATTTCCCAGATCCCCCCTGGATCCCTTCTTGGAAATTGGAGTCACAATGGCTACTTTCCAGTCCTCTGGTACAGAGCCTGATTGTAGGGACAAGTTATATATTTTTGCTAGGAGATGGGCAATTTCACATTTGAGTTCCTTCAGAACTCTTGGGTGGATGCCATCTGGCCCTGGTGATTTGTTAATTTTTAGCTTCTCAAGACAGTTTAGAACATCTTCCCTTGTCACCTCAAATTTGCTCAGTTCCTCAGCTGCTAAACCTGAAAAGCTAATTCTGGAGAAGGTATATGGCCAGTATCCTCTGCCATAAAGATGGATGCAAAGAACTTATTGATCTTCTCTGCAATCTCCTTATCCTCCTTAATAATCCCTTTTACACCCACATCATCTAAGGGTACAACCACTTCCCTGGCAGGTTTTCTACTTCTGATATATTCAAAGAAGTTTTTGTTAGGGATGTGCATAAAACCGGTTCTCCCGGTTCGGTTCGGATCTGAACCGGGTCCGAACCGGACCAGGGTGGTTCGGTTTTGGTTTTGCCGAACCACCCCCCCGGTTCGGTTCGGATCTGAACCGGTTAGGATGCGAACCGAAACGGTTCGGATCTCAAAAAATAGCTGGTTTGAAAGGGGACCTTGTGTTCTACCTGCCACCCAAATTTCAAGTCGATTGGACCTTCCTCTGATATTTGGCGATTTTTTAAAGTTTTAGTGACTTTGGGGCAGTTCGGGGGCATAGCATGGGATCTGGGCAAAAGGAGTGGGGTGGGGTGGTAGTGCCTAATGGGTGCAGGCTACCACCCCAATTTCAGGGGGATTGGGAAAAGGGCTGAGTTTTGGTAAATTTCTGAAAATTTCATGTCTTTGGGGCAGATTGGGGCATATTGGGGCAGAACGTGGGGTCTGGGGCAGAATAGTGGGGTGTGGTGGTAGTGCCTAATGAGTGGAGGCTACCACCCCAATTTCAGGGGGTTTGGACAAAGGGGTGATTTTTTGAGAATTTTTGAAGTTTTAGTGACTTTGGGGCAGTTTGGGGGCAGAAAGTGGATCTGCCCCAAAATAGTGGGGTGGGGTGGTAGTGCCTAATGGGTGGAGGCTACCACCCCAATTTCAGGGGGATTGGGCAGAGGGCTGATTTTTTGAGAATTTTTGAAGTTTGGGTGTCTTTGGGGCAGATTGGGGGCAGAAAGTGGATCTGCCCCAAAGGAGTGGGGTGGGCTGGTAGATAGTGCCTAATGGGTGGAGGCTACCACCCATCCCCAATTTAAGAGTGATTGGGCAGAGGGGTGAATTATGGTGAATAGAAAAGGTGTGAATTCTCATTCTATCATAGCAAATGAGATATTTTTCAATTAAACAACTCTCATGACCCCACTTTCACTTTTTCACACTTTCCTTTACTATGAATAATATAAGGAAGTAATCAATTTAGCACACTTCACCTTATGAAGACAAACCTCATACAAATAAATTCACCATAATTCACCCCTCTGCCCAATCACTCTTAAATTGGGGATGGGTGGTAGCCTCCACCCATTAGGCACTAACTACCAGCCCACCCCACTCCTTTGGCGCAGATCCACTTTCTGCCCCCAATCTGCCCCAAAGACACCCAAACTTCAAAAATTCTCAAAAAATCAGCCCTCTGCCCAATCCCCCTGAAATTGGGGTGGTAGCCTCCACCCATTAGGCACTACCACCCCACCCCACTATTTTGGGGCAGATCCACTTTCTGCCCCCAAACTGCCCCAAAGTCACTAAAACTTCAAAAATTCTCAAAAAATCACCCCTTTGTCCAAACCCCCTGAAATTGAGGTGGTAGCCTCCACCCATTAGGCACTACCATCACACCCCACTATTCTGCCCCAGGCCCCACTTTCTGCCCCAATATGCCCCAATATGCCCCAAAGATATGAAATTTTCAGAAATTTACCAAAAATCAGCCCTTTGCCCAATCCCCCTGAAATTGGGGTGGTAGCCTGCACCCATTAGGCACTACCACCCCACCCCACTCCTTTTGCCCAGATCCCATGCTATGCCCCCGAACTGCCCCAAAGTCACTAAAACTTTGAAAATTCACCAAAAATCAGCCCTTTGCCCAATCTCCCTGAAATTGGGGTGGTAGCCTGCACCCATTAGGCACTACCACCCCACCCCACTCCTTTTGCCCAGATCCCATGCTATGCCCCCGAACTGCCCCAAAGTCACTAAAACTTTAAAAATTCACCAAAAATCAGCCCTTTGCCCAATCCCCCTGAAATTGGGGTGGTAGACTCTACCCATTGGGCACTACCACCCCACCCCAAAATTTTGCCCCTGGGCCCCTTTTTACCCCCCTGAATCGATTCGGATTCGGATTCGGATTAAATCCGAATCCGAACCAAATCAAGGGTGATTCGGGTGACCCAGATTCGGGCACAAAACAGAACAGGGGTGATTCGGTTCGGGTCCGAGCCAAATCACCCGAAATCCCAAATTGCACACCCCTACTAAGCACACACACAGAGAAGAAGCAGGAGGCGGAGTGTGGATTCTATGATAGCATATTAGAGTGGATTGATGGTGTCTCATTGAAAATCTCATTTGCTATCATAGAATCCACACTCAATACCTCAGAAACAAGAGAACCCTGTACCCATGGGGGTGCCCCTACCAGAGATCCCTGTGCCCCATGGGTTAGAAACCCATGGGGGTGGTTGGCACCCTATGTGCACTACACCACCACTTGCTCTGGGCCACCCCAGCACCCCCATGTGCACTTATAGGGCTGCTGAAAGCTCCATTATAACTTATTATGAGGAAAAACCTTAAAGACGCGTAAACTTCAAAAATCACTTTAAAATCACCTCTTTGCCCAATTCCTTTCAAATAATTCTGATAGCTTCCTTGCCCACCCTAGGAACTACCACCCACCACACTGCACTCTACGACACCCCTTTCCCCCCGACATGAAGCTATACATTTGCTGCAATCCTAATTATTCTCTATGAGGAATTCAAAAACACTTAACAATTCACCAATAATCAGAGGAGTGTCCAATTGCCTTGAGATTTTTTGGGTGGTAGGCACCCATGCCTGTCTACCACCCACCCTGCTTTTGTGCTCCTAGGTCCTCCACAACAGGGGATATGGACTGGTTCGGGTCCCATTATACTCAATGAGAAAAATAATTAAAAATATTTCAAATATTCATAAAAAATCTTAGGGGTGTCTGATTGCTTCAGGGTTTGCATGGTTGTTGGCACCCATGAGTGCTCCACAATAAGAAATAATGGCCTGGTTCGGGTCCCATTATATCCTATGAGAGAAAAATAAAAATATTTTTCAAAAATTCATAAAAAATCGTACGAGTGTCCGATTGCTTTGGGGTTTGGGTGACAGGTACCCCTGGGTGCCAGCTACCATCTGACCAATTTTCAGCTTTCCGAACCGATCCAAACCGGTCCGAACCGGTTCGAAACGAACCACCCCCAGTTCGGTTCAGATTCGAACCGAACCAGGGGTGGTTCGGTTCAATCCGAACCTCCGAACCGGAACCAGTTCGGACCCGAACCGGTTTGGACCCGAACCGGTTCGCACATCCCTAGTTTTTGTTATTCCCCTTGACACTTCTAGCTATATGGTCCCCAAACTCTCTCTTTGTATCCCTTATTGTGTCCTTGCCTTTCTTTTGCCAGAGATTATGCTCCTTCCTGTTCTCTTCATTTGGGCAGGACTTCCATTTCTGAAGGAAGTCTTCTTCCCTTTTATAGCTTTCCTGACTCTACTTGTTAGCCACGCTGGCATCCTCCTGAACTTGGTGGCACCTTTCCTCCTTCTTGGTATACATTCCAACTGTGCTTCTAGTACTGTGGTTTTAAATAAGTTCCATACTTACTGAAGTAATTTGACCCTCCTGACTTACCCTTTCAACTTTCTTCTTATCAGTCCACACATTTGTGATAAATTTCCTCTTCTGAAGTCCAGCGCATCTATTTTGGACTTCCTTGACAATTCTCCACTCGCATATATTCTGAATTGGATCACACTATGGTCACTGCTACCCAATGGTGCTGCAATTCTGACATCTTGCACCAGGACCTGGGCACCACCCAGGATTAAATCCAGTCGCTATCTCTCTGGTTGTTTCCATGACTAATTGTTCTAAGGCACAGTCATTTAGCATGTCTAGAAATCTGGACTCTCTGTCATTACCTGAATGTGCATTTACCCAGTCTATGTGTGGGTATTTGAAATCACCCATTATTACTGCCCTGTCTCTCTTTGACGCCTCTCTTATCTGTTTCTTCAACTCCAGGCCACTCTCAGCGCTTTGAACTGGAGGGCGATAGCATGTCCCTAATTTCCTTTCAGTCTTTGTAATGTTACCCATAATGATTCTGTGGAGGACTCTGGTCCACCTAGGTTTGATATACAGTGCCACTCCTCCCCCAACCCTCCCCTCCCTGTTCTTTATATCCAGGAATAATTGTGTCCCACTGGTTCTCACCATTCTACCAGGTTTCTGATACACCCACTATATCAATGTTTTCATTAGTAACCAAGTACTCCAGCTCACCTATCTTGGCTCAGAGGCTTCTGGCATTGGTATACAGACACCTATACACTGGGTCCCTCACCTTGTGTTGGAGGTGCTATCTCACTTACCATCATTTGACCTATTTGGCAAGCTCTCCTGTGTTTCCTTCTGCTCAGCTAATGGCTCTATTCTGTCCCCTTCTGATTTATCCGAAACATGTTCACCTTCACACCTTAGGAGATTTTGCGGCTGAAGCAGATACCACCCTGTTCCTGCTGGCAACCCCCCAGGCGTCATTTTAAAAGCTGCTCTGCAAACTTCTTGATTTTTAGTACAAGCAATCTGGTTCCATTTTGGTTCAAGTGGAGTCTGTCCCTTTTGTACAGGCTTCACTTGCCCCAAAATGTATCCCAGTGCCTAACAAATCTAAACCCCTCCTCCCGGCATCACCGTCTCATCCACACATTGGGACCCTCAGCTCCGCCTGTCTTGCTGTCCCTGCATGTGGAACAGGTAGCACTTCAGAGAACGCACCCCTGGGGGTCCTGGACTTCTGTATGCTACCTAATAGCCTAAATTTGGCTTCCAGGACCTCCCGGCTGCATTTCTCAACATCGTTGGTGCCAATGTGCACCACGACAGCTGACCCCTCCCCAGCATTGCCTAACAGCCTACCTAGATGCAGTGTGATGTCCGCAACCTTCACACCAGGCAGGCAAGTAGCTGTGCGGTCTATACGCGTGTCACAGACCCATCTCTCTATGCTCCTAATGATCGAATCATCCACTACTAAGAGGCCCCATATCCTCTTAGATACTCCTCCAGGGGGTGCCCTGGAGGAGTATCCTCAATGAGAGAGGATATGGACGTATCACCCAAGGAAGGGGTCCCTACTAAGGGAGTGTTTCCCTCTTCCTGAGACCCAGCATGGGGGTGGGATGTCTCTACCACATCCCTGAGGGTCTCATCCACACACCTCTCTGCCTCCCTGAGCTTCTCCAGGTCAGCCCCCTTGGCTCCAAGGGAACGAACTTGTTCCCTGAAAGCCAAGTGCACCAAGTTCACAACCACAACTTCTGCCCCTCAGGCAGATAGTCATACATGCCACATTCTGTGCAATACACTGGGGAGCAGCCCCTCCACTGCTAGCATTCTACCTTTATTACTAGTTTTATTGGCTATATGGGGTATATGCAGGGGAGTAATGGCAGGAGAGAGGGCACGCCCTCAACTCCTGCCTGTGGCTTCCAGCGGCATCTGGTGGGCCACTGTGCGAAACAGGATGCTGGACTAGATGGGCCTTGAGCCTGATTCAGCAGGGCTGTTCTTATGTTCTTATATGGGGTTTGAAGCTAGGTACTGAGAACAGTTGTCAGCTAATTAATGGTTTTTACTTTTGTCCAAGAAAATTACTAAGGTTGGGTAGTACTCATTTTATCCATGCCTTGTATGTCTCCCCACAGCTTTTCCCACCAATCTCCCACTAAACTCCTGCAAAACTCCTTCATTATCTAGCTCCTGGGGGAAAAGCTCCTCTGGTCCAAGCCTTGCATTCAACACCAGCAGTCAAACTGACTCAGCTCAGGACTGTTAGGCCTCCCACAAGCTGAGACCATCACCTGGAATAAATCCCCCACTCAGGCTTCTCCTCTGGCAAAGACACAAACACTGCCAGCCAGCCAGCCAGAACTCCAACCCTAGGAGATTTCCAGCCCTAGCAGACCTAGCTTCTCCTTCCCCTCTTGTTTTCATGGTGATTTATTTTATTTATTTTATTTCCTTGCTGTGGAAATGTTGCTACAAGCTTGTTGCTTGCTCCCTCTTCAAGACCAGCAAGCAACTGCCTCTCAGGGAATTCAGGAATGCCCTGAATTTTAAATGTAATTTAAAATTACATTTTTAAAGTTTCAAATTAAAAGTTAGTTAATTAAAAAGCTAAAAACAGAATTATAAGCACTACTGGGGCACTACTATCTTCCTAGTGCCCCAGTATTTAAATATTTATTATTATTATTTATTATTAAAACTTTTATATGGCCCTTCCAAAAGGCTCAGGGCGGTTGGTTCCAACAAATATGTTGGAACCAACAAATATGTTGGAACCAACAAATATGTTGGTTCCTCTCTGATCATTTATGCTTCAGCCACTTGCTGGTCCTGCTGCATCTTTTAAAGTTAAAATTTGAGCCTTGTTTTTAATGACAGTAGGTGTGGCAGCAATAGGGTAACAGCAGAACAAGGTCAGCACCATATTGTGGGAGGTCTTGGGGCAAAGCCCTATTGTGGGCTCCCGATGCACACTGGGCCTTTGCCCAAGAGAGCTAAATGGACAGGTGGATGCTTCTCCTTCAGCAGCACTGCTCTAGCTGTGGTTGGCAGTACCATAGGAGGTGTTTCAGCTGCTGTTTACTGGTCTGGCAGTAAACAGACCAGTTGGAAAGCCAACTGGTGAGCCTACCTATTCAGCTCTGGCAACCTTACCAGGTGATGGTGAACAGCAGGAAATACTCCGCTTTCAGCTGTGGGGCCACTTTAGAATTCTTATCTCCCACCCCCTTCCTCTGATCCTCCCCTTCATGGGCACGTTCATTGAAGAAGGAGGATACTACCCACCACTGGCAGCAGCAAGGATGATCCTCCTCAGAACAGGGGCTTCAAGAGCTGGCTTGGTAGATCCTTTGATTTGATGTGAGCACTTGGGCCTATGCCTGGCCTGGCTGATCCCTGATACCGTACCTGCCACTGCGGTTCCTAAATAAGCAGCAGAGGCATCAACTGAGGAATACAGATCCTTGGATCTGTTTGCTACAGTTGTTCAAAAGTCATGGCTACAAGCTTCCTTCATAGTCACTTGTTGCCCAAACTGAGTATTTCCTGGTTTGGACAGACTCAGCCAAAACCATGTGGCATTTCTGGGCATACAAATAAAGGACTGATACAGTTGGGCTTCCTGAAGATGACCATGATGCTGATGTAATGTCTGAAGTGAGTCACAATTTATTTAAATCTAAGTATCCACACTTACTTATTGGTAGATCAGAGTCATCCCTAAATTCTGTGACACATCTGAAAATGGGAAATTCTCTGGTATCAATAAAATAATAGATACAATTGGTATTATAAATAAATTAGTAACACTAAAATATCTAGGTCTGAACAGTGACTCACTGTTAAGACTTTTCCAGTTACACATGGCTTGAGCAATATTGGCTCGCCATGCCTGGGCCTACAGTGACTAAGCAGAAAGCAATTCCTGCACATGAGCTGCTTTGGGATCAACTCCTAAGCCAACTGGCACAACATACAAAGGAATACTATACAAACCAAAGCAATTTTTCAATCTAATTTCTGTGGGCTTCTGGAATATACTTTATTTTGCTTGTCTTTATTTTGCTTTGAGTAAGTTTGGTAGTACCTTACATGAGCAAACTGAAAATCAGAAACTAACTTTCCCATTTATTAATTTATTTATTTGAAACCTTTAACCCCATTCATTAGCTGAAAAAGCTCCTAGAGCAGTTTATGCTAATGGGTTCAATCTGCAGTGGTGCATTGCTGCAGGGATGGGCAGGGACATAGTCCTGGTACTTTTCCCTCTCCAGGGTGTCAGCAGGGACTCAAAGCCCTTGGCTTTCGACACTGAAAATAATGTGCTGTTCTTACAATTCCAAGTGTTTATTACTATTCTTCATGTCTTAGGAACATAGGAAACTGTCAGACTGAGTCAGACCATTGCTTCATCTAGCTCAGTATTGTCTACATTGGCAGTGGCTTCAGACAGGAGTCTTTCCCAGTTGTTCCTGGAGATGCTGCCAGGGATTGAACCTGTGACTGTCAGCATGCAAGTCCTATGGTGGACGAGTGTCAGGACAGCCTAAAATGGTCCAAGTGGTCATAAAATGCATTGAATTTATGAATTCAATTCAACAGCCATTCAGAAATTCCATACATTCCTATTGCCATTTGAAAGAAACCAGTGCATTTCAGGGGGCATTCCCTATCTTTCATTCTAGTACATTCACTAGAGTCCACATGATCCTTGACTTCTTGTAACAGAACCCACTCATTTATCTGAAGGGTGTGGCCTGTCATGGTGGGCGTGGCTGTCATGATGGGTGTGGCTATGGGGGCTGTCATGGACAAGCGCATACAATTCTGAATTTGCGACTACATTACTGTAGATCTGAACAACAATTTGTGTGGACAAAAGACATTCAGTCACAAAGAAAAGTGGAGTGATTTTCCAATGACCCTCTCTCTCTGCTAGCCCTCAGAAGCAGATTTGGGGGAAGGTGGCACAGGGGGCAACAAAGGGAAGGAGGAGACTGCCAACAATTGCCAGCAGAGCTTCTTTACTTTCCACAAGTCATTCTTAGAATCCTAACCAACAAATACAGTGGGTAGTGAAATTATAAAAAGAGGGATGGCTTCTGTATTTTTTGGTTTTTCTCCTCCCTCCTCCTCCTCACAGAGCACTGCGTGGTTCTGCTGGCCTCTGTGAGGTAGAAGAGGGGCCCAGTTCAAATGGATGCACCAACAGCAGACAGGTCTGTACACATATCCTAGACAGATAGCCCTCTTGAGACATTTTTAACAGCTCATTTTCCATCCCTCCAACTTGTTGGCATGGGCCACTACTAATTATTATTTAGAATGTATATCCTGCTGTTTTGGGGGGAAAGAAGCTATTTTAAAAGGTTCCTCTTAATCTCAAATTATGACTAACATGTTGCATTAATTTAAGTAGGATGGATCCTGTAAACAGGACTGATGCATACTTTGTCAGTTGTGTGTGTGTCACACAAAGAGTCATAGTTCTTTCACTGCGGGATACCCCCTATTTAAAGGTTTTTAATAAACTGTGGGGAAATCACTTGGGAGTATTGTCTAAAATACTACTACTACTACTACTACTACTACTACTACTACTACTACTACTACTAATTTGTAAGAAAACTGCACAGACTGATTATAAGGAAAGACACAATAAAGTTGCCGTGATGATCCACGGGAACTTTTGCAAGAATTACAAATTGCTGCAAGCAAGAATTGGTGGACTCATCCAATTAAGAAGGTTAGGGTTAGGGTTACAACACATCAACTGCAGAAGGCCAGACTACTTGGGACAGCACAAATACTATGATGCCATCTTCAATTTTTCTTTAGTTATCCTAGACCCTTGGAAAGGGCCTGATAATTAAAGTACCAAATCCAGTCAATAACATCTGGCAGACTGTGTGTAAATAGCATGATAATAATAATAATATAATCACGCAGGCAGATTATATGGAAAGACACAATAAAGTTGCTGGAATGATCCACTGGAACTTTTGCAAGAATTACAAATTGCCAGGAAGCAGGAATTGGTGGAATCATTCAATTGAGAAGGCCACAGAAAATGGAGACGCAAAAATCCTTTGGGATTTTCGAATACAAACTGATAGGCTTTTAGTGCACAGTATGCCGGATATGACAGTCATTGAGAAGAATCGGGTTCTGATAATTGATATTGCAATCCCAGGGGGCAGACGAGTCAATGAAAAACAATTGGAGAAAATAACTAAATACAAGAAACTTCCAATTGAAATTGCGCAGCTCTAGAAAAAGAAGACAATAGTCAAGTCAAGTCAAGTTTTATTTACGGTCCTAGACCAAACAAAGAAGACAATAGTGGTGCCAATAGCTGTTGGTACCCGGCCTTGGTGCAGTACCAACAGAACTTGAACACCATCTTGACACCTTCGGCATCAATACAATTACAACACATCAACTACAGAAGGCTGAACTACTTGGGACAGCACAAATACTATGGTGATATATTTATTTTTTCTTTAGTTATCCTAGACCCTTGGAAAGGGCCCGATAATTAAAGTACCAAATCAAGTCAATAAAGTCTGGTAGACTGTGAGTAAATAGGATGATGATGATGATGATGATGATGATGATGATGATGATGATAATTGAACAGAGGAAAAATAACAAGAACAGAAGGAATAGAACTGCCCAATGGAAGCAAAATCAAGAATCTGGAAGAGAAAGAACATTACAAATACTTGGGCAGTCTCTAGGCTGAGAACATCGCATACACTGAAGTTAAAAGATAAACTGGAAGTGAATACATCAGGAGAGTTAGAATAATCCTCAAGTCCAAACTGAATGGTGGGAACACCATACAAGCCAGAAACACCTGGGCTATACCTGTTATCAGATACACTGCAGGAATAATAGACCGGACCCAGGCAGAGCTAGAGATGCTAGATCATAAGACCAGGAAAATCATGACCATCAATCATGCTCTGAATCCCCGCAGTGATGTCGATAGGCTATAGCTCCCGCGCAGCTCAAGTGGAAAAGGAATGATGCATGTCCATCAAACAGTAGAGGAGGAGAAAAGAGGCCTTGAAGAATATATAAAGGACAGTGAAGAAGATACACTTAAAACAGTCAATAACGAGAAACTATTCAACACCAGTGAAACAAAGCAGGCCTATAAGAAAGAACAAGTCAAGAACCGAGCAGAAAAATGGAAAAATAAGCCACTGCATGGTCAATATTTGCACAATATAAGTGGAAAATCAAACATCACCAAGACATGGCAGTGGCTTAAGAATGGCAACTTGAAGAAAGAAACAAAGGGTTTAATACTGGCTGTACAAGAACATGCACTAAGAACAAATGCAATATGAGCAAAAGTAGAAAAATCAACAACAGCAAGTGCCTTTGTAAAGAAGCAGATGAAACAGTGGACCACCTAATCAGCTGTTGTAAAAAGATCGCACAGAGTGACTACAAACAAAGGCGTGACAAGGTAGCAGGGATGATACACTGGAACATCTGCAAAAAATACAAGCTACCTGTAGCCAAGAATTGGTGTGACCATAAAATTGAAAAAGTTGTAGAAAATGAAGATGCAAAAATATTATGGGACTTCTGACTACAAACAGACGATCATCTGCCACACAATACACCAGATATAACTGTAGTTGAGAAGAAAGAAAAACAAGTTAAAATAATCGGCATAGCAATACCAGGGGATAGCAGAACAGAAGAAAAAGAAATAGAAAAACTAACAAAATACAAAGATCTACAAATTGAAATTAAAAGGCTGTGGTAGAAGACCCAAATAATCCCAGTGGTAATTGGCACCCTAGGTTCAATTCCAGAATACCTTGAAGAGCACCTCAACGCCATAGGGCCCACAGAAATCACAGGGCCCACAGAAATTACAAAAAGCAGCTTTACTGGGAACAGCCTATATTTTGTGACAATATCTATAATAATAACAGCAACAATATTGATAATAAAAGTCAGCCATCCCAGGACCTTGGGAATAACTCAATGTCTGGCTAAAACAAACCAGTCAATAACACCTGTTTGACTGTGTAAACAAGAAATAATAATAATATAAAAATAATAAATAAAAATAATAAATAAATAAATAAATGAATTTGTTAGCCGCCCCATAACAAATTGTTCTCCGGGTGGCTTAGAACAGAAGATTAGGATATACAATAAAAACACATAACACATTAAATCATAACAGACCGTGAAAGGACAATACAAAATATAATACAAAGTAGCTTATTTCTCATTGAAAATATAAACAGGTGGTCTCAGCTGTTCCTTGCACTGTTTTCACTTTCTTTAAAGAAACCTTACCCCCTTAAACAAGATAATATACAGTATCATAAACTGCAAGCCTAACATCAGTTCTTTAAAAGTAAATGCCAATCCACATGACCCATCTGTGGGCAAGAAGTTGCTTTGTATTTCAGACTATATTACATCACAACTGTGGAAAGAAATGATGGAGATGGAGTTCCAGTGCATTGACCTTTTGCACCAATTATCCTAATGACCACTAGGGGCATTGGGAATAGAGGTAGTTAGTGAGGGTCTCCTTTCCTGTCTGTGCTTGCCTCTACTATGACCCCATTGCTTGACTCCTCAGGTACTTTCTGTAGTGAGTCAGTCCTCTTCCTTCTCTCTCCACCTACCTATTCATTATGTATCTGATTGTTAGAAATCCCAAATGTATTTCACTAATAAACCTATATAGTTTAGACTCTACAGTGATCTCCATCCGTGTTACTTAAATAGCTGCAACAACTAAACTCTACACTCTGTAACTGGAGTGGTAGCTTCTTTGGTGCTTTGCTAAATAATCACAAACTCCAACAGGAAAGTGGGCCATCTGAATCTTTCATCAAGAGCAGAAATCACTATTTGTTACACCACACTCAAGCCTCATAAATTTTGCATTTGCATGTGCGTTTTACAATTGTATTTAGTTCAGATAATCTATCACCTTTGTGTACAATGCAATCCACCCTGCCTCAACTGCTTTTTGTCTGCCGCAGACAAAGAGCTGAGGAGAACTGGTCTTGTGGTACCAAGCATGACTTGTCCCCTTAGCTGAGCAGGGTCTGCCCTGGTTGGCTGGAGATTACTGAAAGGGAGATTACATGCATGAGCACTGCAAGATATTTCCCTTAGGGAATGGAGCTTTTCTGGGAAGAGCATCTGCATGCTTGCATGCAGAAGGTTCCAAGTTCCCTCCCTGGCATCTTCAAGATTTCTAGAATACAATTGGGATTTCTAACAATCAGATACATCTTCAATAGGGCTGAGAGAGATTCCTGCCTGCAACCGTGGAGAAGCCTCTGCCAGTCTGTGTAGACAATACTGAGCTAGATAGACCTGACTCGGTCTGACTCGGTATATGGCAGCTTTGTATGTTCCTAAGAGGACTGAATTGTACAGTGTTCTCTGAAATGAATAGAGGTGTGCATGAAAACACTTCTCTCTTCAGGAGCCCATTTGTTTTGGGGAACTCTGTTGGTTTGTTCCTAGGTCCACTGAGACCCAAAGCTATCCATTTTGGAAGCAGTTAGTTAAATCCAAATTTGTTTTTCCCCATTTGTACCCATACCTTTTAAATAATAATAAAATATAATATAATAATAATAATAATAATAATAATAATAATAATAATAATAAATTGAAAGCTAGTAAATTGAAATATATGAAAGACAAGAAGCTGAAGAATGAAAACACCAAACAGTATCTGATCCAAAAATACCACCTAGATTCAAGGAAAATTAGAGAAGTCCTGGAAATAATAAAGCAGCAAATAACAGCAGTGTCAAATAAGATTAGCAGATATGAAGCCAGAATTACACAATACAGGCAGAATCTCCAATTCCAGTCGAATCAGAGACATTTCTACCAAAGCATAGAAGGAGAAACTGCAAGAAACCTAGAAACACCAAATAAAGAAGGAACAGTGCAATTCTGGAGGAAATTATGGGACAATCCAATAGATTATAATAAAAAAGCAGGCTGGATGAAAGAGGTCAAAAAATGTAACCAACAAATGCAAGATCTAATAATAAAACCAGAATTAATAAGTGAAAGAGCAAAGAAAATTAAAAATTGGACTGCTCCAGGCGACGATGAACTGCATGGCTTTTGGCTTAAACACCTAACAAGCCTTCATAAACAACTATAAAAACAGTTCAATCACATTATGAAAGGCAGTGATATTGAACAATGGCTAACAACTGGGAAAACTCATCTCATCACGAAAGACCCAGCAAAAGGTGCAGTTCCAAGTAATTATAGACCGATAACCTGCCTGCCAACCATGTTCAAATTATTAACTGGAATAATAGCAGATGAAGTGATGCAACACTTATTAACTAACAAACAGCTTCCAGTTGAACAGAAAGGAAATTGCTCGAACACCAGAGGCACAAAAGACCAGCTGCTGATTGACAAAATGGTTTTAGAAAACTGCAAGAGAAGAAAAACCAATCTAAGTGTTGCATGGATTGACTACAAGAAAGCCTTCGATTCATTGCCTCACACATGGATACTAAAATGTTTAGAAACAACTGGTGTTAGCAAAAACATTCAGATATTTATTTAAAAAGCAATGAGCATGTAGAGTACACAGTTAACAATCAATGGCGAGGCATTTGAACAGGTTAGCATTAGAAGAGGCATTTTCCAAGGGGACTCACTATCCCCTCTATTGTTTGTAATCGCCATGACCCCACTTTCACAAATACAAAACAAAACAAGCCTCGGATACCAAACATCTAAAACATCCAGTAAAATCAACCATCTGCTGTACATGGACGATCTGAAGTTGTATGGGAAGTCCCAGTCAGAAATCGAATCACTGCTAAACACTGTCCGTATATTCAGTAGCGATATAGCAATGGAGTTTGGACTAGACAAGTGTGTTGCATTAATAATGAAAAGAGGAAAAATAACAAAAACAGAAGGAATAGAACTGCCCAATGGAAGCAAGATCAAGAAACTGGAAGAGAAAGAACATTACAAATACTTGGGCATTCTCCAGGCTGATAACATCACACACACAAGTTAAAAGAAAAATTGGAAGTGAATACATCAGGAAAGTTAGAAAAATCCTCAAGTCCAAACTCAATGGCCGGAACACCATACATGCCATAAACACCTGGGCTATACCTGTTATCAGATACACTGCAGGAATAATAGACTGGACCCAGGCAGAGCTAGAGATGCTAGATCATAAGACCAGGAAAATCATGACCATCAATCATGCTCTGCACCCCCGCAGTGACGTAGATAGGCTATAAATCCCTGGCAGCTCAGGTGGAAGAGGAATGCTGCAAGTCCATCAAACAGTAGAGGAGGAGAAAAGAGGCCTTGAAGAATATATCAAGGACAGTGAAGAAGATGCACTTCAAATGGTCAAGAACGAGAAACTATTCAACACCAGTGAAACAAAGCAGGCCTATAAGAAAGAACAAGTCAAGAACCGAGCAGAAAAATGGAGAAATAAGCCACTGCATGGTCAATATTTGCACAATATAAGTGGAAAATCAGACATCACCAAGATTTGGCAATGGCTTAAGAATGGCAACTTGAAGAAAGAAACAGAGGGTTTAATACTGGCTGCACAAGAACAGGCACTAAGAACAAATGCAATAAGAGCAAAAGTAGAAAAATCCACAACAAACAGCAAGTGCCGCCTTTGTAAAGAAGCAGATGAAACAGTGGACCACCTGATCAGCGGTTGTAAGAAGATCGCACAGACTGACTACAAACAAAGGCATGACAAGGTAGCAGGGATGATACACTGGAACATCTGCAAAAAATACAAGCTACCTGTAGCCAAGAATTGGTGTGACCATAAAATTGAAAAAGTTGAAGAAAATGAAGATGTAAAAATATTATTGGACTTCCTTCTACAAACAGACAAACATCTGCCACACAATACACCAGATATAACTGTAGTCGAGAAGAAAGAAAAACAAGTGAAAATAATCGACATAGCAATACCAGGGGATAGCAGAATAGAAGAAAAAGAAATAGAAAAAATCACCAAATACAAAGATCTACAAATTGAAATTGAAAGGCTGTGGCAGAAAAAGACCAAAATCATCCCAGTGATAATTGGCGCTTAGCCAATTACAAAAAGCAGCTTTACTGGGAACAGCCTATATTTTGCGACGATATCTATAATAACCAACAGTATTGATGATAAAATTCAGCCATCCCAGGTCCTTGGGAAGGACTCGATGTCTGGATAAAACAAACCAGTCAATAACACCTTTCTGACTGTGTAAACAAGAAATAATAATAACAGCCTATATTCTGCAACGATATCTATAACCATTGACAATAAAATTCTGGCATCCCAGGTGGGAAGGACTTGGGAAGGACTCAATGTCTGGATAAAACAAACCAGTCAATAACACCTGTCTGACTGTGTAAACAAGAAAATTAATAATAATAATAATAACAACAACAATAATAATAGTAACAACAACAACAACAACAATAACAATAATAATAATACAATCACCTTATTTTAACTTTTGCTTCCCTGCTGCCTGTGTTGGTGGCAGCAGAAGCTCCAAGGCTCAGCCACATCTGAGCATCTGTCTTTTTTGTTTTATTTTTTAAATCCTTGGTTCCATCAGGACCCAGTATCTCTTGGATGAAGCTGGTTATCTGGCTCGTGATTATCTGGACTTCAAAGTCTAAACACTACCAGATATATTTATTTATTTAAAATTTATTTGAAATATTTCTATACCACCCAAAACTTGCGTCTTAAGGATTCATTAAGGATTCATATATGTCTTAAGGATTCATTACTGGTGGAGTTCAGACTCTCTATATAATCATGCCCAGGCTTTCCTAATGTATCCAGTATACTGTATCAGCAGTCAACAGTTACTTACTCCAGGAGTATCTTTCATTGTTGAAAATTCATTGTTGAGAAACTTTACAATGTATACATTGAATTAAAAGCTTTAAATAATTATAATGTGACATCATGGTTAAAGTCTCCCTTATATGTTGCAGTCTCAAGAAGGCACTTATTCCTTCTCCAAGCTGTCCCCCATATTATTAGATGTTCATTTGCTGGTCCTCCAGAAGAACTCTGAGTTGAAGCCAAATGAAATACTACATGGCAGCCAACTAAAATGTTACAACAGCCAAGCATTTCAAACACATCCTGGCATTTTTAAAAACATTGAGTTGTTTTAGAGTGCAAGGCAGAAATTACATATATGTGAAAGATTTTAATATCTTCCTCACAACTTAAAAACTCAGCCTGAAATCCTGCTCCTAATGCATAATGCATGGAAAGCAGGTTGTGGAACAGATCCTCAGTGGGTTGTGTGAGTAGTAAGTAGTAGCAGGGAGGTGCCCCCCTACTAAAAGAGGTGCTCCTTATGCCCCACTTGAAGCCACCTTCCTTGGACCCAACCATCCTGGATAACTCTCAACCAGTTTCTAACCTGCCATTTTTGGAGCACATGGTGATGTCTCAGCTCTGGGCAGTCCTGAATGAAAACCACTCTTTAGATTGATTTTAGTCTGGCTTTGTTATATGCTGAAGACGGGGATAGTTATTTTGGGGCTAACAATGGTAATGGTAGGAAGTTGGTTGGATTAAGTGGAATCAGGCCTGCTTTTTGTTAAATGACCAGACACATTTTACATAAGTATTTGCTTAACCTTCTCCAAATAGTAGCAAAATGTCAAAGTAAAAGATGTTTGTTTTGTATTAGGGGTGTGCAGAACTGGTTTGAATCAAACCGGGTTTGATTTGAACCGGCCCAGTTTGCCTGGTTCAAATTCGAACCAAATGAGCCACAAAAAAAGGTGGCCAGTCCAGGTTTGAACTGAACTGCACCTGGTCCGGACCAGTTCGACAGTTCGAGGGAAGATGCTTGTAAAAGGGAATCTGGTGAGGCCTTTAAAAGGTTTATAAGGAGCTATGCCTGTGAAGGGTAATCCGGTGACTAGCTGGATTTGTTTATGGTCACACAAATAGCCACTGTGCATGTGAAGAGGTCACACAAATAACCTCTGTGCATCTGCAGAGGCCAGAACCACACCACTGCCACATGGGGCACACTGCTGGAGGGAGCACCGGGGTCTAGAGGAGCTGCTGGCACCAGTAAGGTGCCTTCTTGTGTCTCTCACCACCCCAAGTCACCCTTAGAAACCTTTTAAAGCTAGGATTCCCCTTTGTTTGTAAAGGGGTATCCTCACTGGATTCCCCTCTACAAGCATAGGCTCTCAAACTGGGTCAAACCAGTTCAACCCGGTTTGATTGAACAGACCAGACCAAATCAATCAAACCAGTCTGTGGACCTGTGGTTCGGTTCAAATTTAGTTCAAATTCAAATCAAACTGCCAAAAATGTTTCCACGCAAACCCCTATTTTGTCTCAGCCAGTAACAAGTGGATGTTTAACTACCATAGCTTTTGGCCGACTGCCTGAGTGAATGAGCTCAGTATGGAAGTTATGGACTTAGCTGCTATCCGGGACTGATGAGAAGCCGCATGATTGTACTCCCCATGGCATAAGAAAGGCATCTCCTGATGATCTGGAAGGATGGATATGGGCCTAAACTGGAAAAATGACAGGCAGCCAAGGCCTGACCCTCTTGGAGCAGCCTGACCCAGAAGAAACCTTGGGGGAATTTCCAGCTGCTGAATTAGCAGGTCTCTTCACCCCAACCTCCTGAAATGGGGTGATCAGGAGACGATTGGACTAGGAAGACCCCTTCTTACAATCTGGCTATAAAGGAAATGGCTTTTTGAGAAGAAAATCAGAGAAGCCATTGGAACCTGGGGACAAGCACATAGAATCAGAGCTTCTCTCATCCCTACCAGATCAGTGCCAACTGATTCCGGGACTCAGGCCAAGCAACGGATAGGCTTGTAAGTGGACTTCGTATGAGTGACAGTATGTGTTTGCTTGAGGCTGCAAAGTTAGTGGTTTTGATTTTCATGCTGCTTCTTATTGTTAGGCCTGTGATTATCATATTATTGGACTTGCTGCACTGCTTGTTCCTTGTCTGTTATACTCAATACAAGTTTCATTAAAAGTGTCAGGCTTAAATGTTCAGATGTTCTGAAATGACATGAAATGACATGAAATGTCATGAAATGACAGATGTTCAGTGATTTCTTCTTCCAGAGGGTCTTGCTGAGAGATCACCCCTCATGTCACATAACAGCTTCTGGCCTGGGTATGAGACAGATTCTGACTTGGTCACCCTGGTGGATGACCTACACCAGGAGATAGATGAGGGGAGTGTGACTGTTGATTCTCCTGGACCTCTCATCAGCTTTCAGTACCATCAACCAAGGTATCCTTCTGGGTTGTCTTTCATGGTATCTTTCTGGGTTGCTTCCCAACAAGGGGGCATTGTTTTATGATGGCTCCAGTTTTTCTTGGAGGGCCATTCCTAGAAGGTGGTGCTGTGGAATGCCTGTTCCACCCCTTGGCTTTTGGCCTGTCTGCAGGGTGGGGTGTCGCACAGGGTTCTATCCTGTCTCCCATACTATTTAGTATCTACATGAAACCACTGGAGAGGTCATCTGTCGGTTTGGACTGCAGTGTCATCAGTATGCTGATGATATCCAGTTCTAACTAGCATTTAAATCTGCTGATGTCAGGGAGGTCACTGAACCAGACTCTGGAGGCTGTTCTGTGTTGGATGGGGCAAACAAGCTGATACTTAATCCAGATAAGACAGATATGCTTTGGGTCAGTCAAACTGGTGATCTGAGTAGTGAAGTAAATCTGGTCTTGGATAGGGTTACATTGCCCCTGGAAGATCAAGTCTGTAGCTTGGTTTTCCTGGATTCCAGGAGTCTCCTGGATTCACTGCTGTCCCTGGATGCCCAGGTGGTGGCAGTGTCTAAGAGTGCCTTCTTCCAGCTTTGTCGTTACACCACCTGTGACTTTACTTGGGGAAACTAGAACTGACCACTCACGCATTGGTCACATCCAGATTGGACTACTGCAATGCGCTCTACATGGGACTGCCTTTGAAGACTGTTCAGAAGCTTCAGCTGGTCCAGAATGCTACTGCAAGGATGCTTGTAGCCGCTAGTCAAGGGGCGTAGCTAACCCTGCACTAGTTACAACACAAGTATTACACCTATCCTGTGGAAGCTTAATTGTTTGCCAGTGTACTTCTGGGCCAGATTCAAAGTGCTGGTTTTGACCTTTACAACCCTTTATTTTAAAAGGGGACTGGGGTACCTTTTAGACTGCATTTGCTCATATGAATCTGCCAGGGCCCTCAGATCACCCAGTCTAGTCCTTCTCTCAGCTCTGCCATTGACACCGATCTGGTTGGCAGGGACCAGGGGAAAGGCCTTTTCAGTAGTGGCCTCTTGCCTTTAGAATGCCCTCCCAGAAAGGCTTCATCAGTCTCCCTCTTTGCTTAGTTTTAAAAATAACTTCCTCTTTAAAGAAGCTTTCAAAGCCTGACAGTGATTTTCATCTAGTTTTAATCCTGGCTGATGTTCTACTTGTTTTATATCATCTGCTCTTTTATTTGTTTTATTTATAATTATTTATTGTATGGTATTGGCATGGATTTTAAAGTTTTTATGCTTTTATTGTAAGCCACTGAGCAGCAGTGTGCTGGAGGGGCAGGATATACATATTTTAAATAAAGAAATAACCTACTTACCTCCACCGCTAAACCTGTGCTCTCCCATTCCTTATTTTCCCCACTATTTTGCTCTGATGGCATCCTCCATCTTCTCTTGCATCTTCCTGATGCCGCATGCCAGATGCTACATGCCGGATGCATGAAATGCTAGGAATTGTAGTTTTTCAAGTGCTACTGATCTATTCTGGTCAGTAGCACTTGAAATAGCTGGCTAACAACCGAATATTCTAGTCAGTAGCACTATTCTAGACTAGAAAAATTCCACTATTTTCTAGTGGCACTAGAAAAACTATGATTCCTAGCACTCTTTGCATCTGACATGCAGCCATCGCTGTATGCCAGACATTTAGAAGAGAAACCCCTCCATTCTCCTGCTGTCATGATTGAAACAACAAGAAAGTAAGTGCAGCAGGCGAGGAGGCTTTGGGGGAAATAGGCAACCAGGTTGTTTTGCCATTTACAGCATAGATTGTGAGAGAGACTGGAGTGCCTCCCACAAACTACCCTGTAAATCAGGGGTGCAACAGAGTTCAAAACCAGCTAGGAATTTGTTCTGGAAAAATGACTTGTTCCTCTTAGTTGAGGGAGGTGTACATTTTTTTCAAGTCCAATTTCAAATATGAGAGGAGAGAGTTTACCCGTCAGTACGTAGAGCCTCAAGCTGCTCACCTCAAGCTCTCAGTGCATTGGCTTGAAAAAAGCAGAAGCAGGAACAGAGCTACATACAGGAACCTTGATAACTGTTTTTAGTTTATAACAGCCACGCATACATTTTTGATAATATATTAAGCAGCCTATGGAATTATTTCTCTCACTCGGCATTAAAGATCAGTGTTTGCAGTTATCAGCTAAGGTCAACTTAATGGCTTAGAATTACTGAAAGAAGGAATACAGGATACAACTCAAGCACTTTTAGTAATGCAGCATTGATGGATTGTCACATTTGCTTAAAAGAAAACTCATTCCTTAACGCAACCTTGTAGTGAGCCTTGAGAAAGAAAAAACAAATAGCTTGAAATAATAATCAATTCTTTCCTGGCTGAAATCATTTTGTTGTTTATATAGAGTTATCAATGTATATAATATATCTATTAATATATTGCTGACTGCTAACAGAGCATGTCAGCATAGCCTCTGTATCCTTCCATTAAGGTGGGGAGGCACCTGAGCGTGTTGGGAGGGGCATGAGGCATGCCCAAAAGTGGCCTCCCAGAACCAAAAACTACCCCTGAAAAATCACATATTACACAATTTGCAGTCATGGAATGCTCAAAGGTTCTTGTCCTCCTGTCAATCAACAGAGCACAACCATTCAAAGTTTGTTTGGGGGGAGGCGGGTGAGATAAATAATTAAGAGAATGGGGTGGGTGAGGGACGCAAGCAAGCAAGCAAGCAAAACCATTGACCACTGGTGTTAAAAGTTACACAAGACAGGTTATAAAAATTCAAAAGGTGGAAAAAAATGTCAATCACAACAACAAAAAAGAAAAGAAAAGATGTCCTAAAGATCCAACCTTACAGAAACAAACCTTAAAGAAAAGAAGGGCAGGGGAACATTGTGAAAATAAAATATACTATACCAAACAACAGCTACCAAAACCATTCTGTCAAGACTCTCCCAATCCTACATTTCACCTTCCTACTGCCCATCAATGCCCTATTCTTCTTCACCAATAGATTTTATGTCTGATGAAACAATTTTTGTTATGGGTTCAATTTTTGTACTATATAATTATAAAATCATGTTTAGCTATTTCCTTTGCATACAATGCATTACAAGAAAGAGTTGCGTTCTTGTACTTTTAAACATTCCTTAAATGGTTCAGCAATAGTTTGAAGTGGTATGGCTATAATGACCTGTGAGATTTGGACTTGTCTTGAGAACAGCCAAGCAGCCTGTTCCACATTTCTAAGAGGCAGTTCATTTTGAATCAGTCAATAATATTGAAGTCAATTGACTAAATTCAACTATTTGGGTTTAACTAAGCTCTGTAGTTAAGTACAGTTAAAAAAACAGTTTGATATACCAAATGTCAAAATTTTATCCAAACTGTTCGTTTGCCATCCAAACCTTCTATCAAATCCCTCCAGATCAAGGAATCTAGAATTTCTTAATGTTATCCATTCTTTTAACCACGTCAAACAAACAGCATCAAAATACAACCTTAAGTCTGGTAGGGTAGAGATATGTGAAACCTTGACACACAAATGCACACACACCACACACACACACACCCAAACCAACGTATAACAATTAAACTCAAAGACAGTTAAATTGATTTAAAAATAAGCAAGTTGTAGAAACAATTGGACTGAAAACTAGGACTGTGCAGTCATGTCAGTCCAACAGCCATATTGGAGTCAATATGTCAGACATGATGACAGCAAGGAGTTCCAATCATTGGAATGCCTACTGAGCTCCCTCCTGTCATGTTGGAACGCTGTCAGAGGTCCAACACACTTGTTCAACTGGAGCTGTCCTGCCCTCTCCCCCTTTCTGTATTTTACCTGGGACTGGATGGGAGCCAGGAGACAGGTTTCTCTTTACTCCATACAGAGCATTCAGCCAGCCAGCTTGCCTTCTGTGGCTTCTGTTTAAAAGGTTGAGGTTTCTCCCTTTAATTTAATTTTAGGCTTCCAAGTGGCACAGGGGATTGCGAGATGTGTCGGGTTTCTGATCGATCCCCACTTGATACAGACAAAATGGCAGTTGAAAGAGGCCACATTGGCCCCTCCCGAGAGTCTCTCTGTTGGATGGGGTCAGAGTGTGACATTTAACACCATGCACAGGCCTACTGAAAACCATTTCAGCTTCTTGAGCATTCCAATCAAAAGGAAATCCTGCCAATCCCCACCACCTTCCCCCCACAAAATTCTTGTCCTACAGAAGGCTCCTTGGTCCTTTAGCAGAGGGCCTGCAAAGCAACTCCTTAGCTGGAAATAATGCTCAGAACATCATTGCCTGCTAGGAATCATGAGAAACTATATGAGCTCTGTGAGTGTGTGGGTCTTTTACCCTCCGTAATGGTCAAAGAGGGTCTTTTCTTGCACATGTGGGACTGCCTGTCTGTATCTCAGTTCTAATCTATAAATTTTGCTTTTTCTGTCCGTGTTCTTTGCACACACTAGCATGAAAAACTCGGGGCTTTCCAGTTATATCATAAGGTCTTCTGGTTCATTTTGAGGTTACACTGAGAAATATCTGAAGTAGAACCTTGCTGATGTACACAATTTATTATCTGCATAAACATGTCTCTTATCCTTTTAGCAAAGAAATGGTAGCTGGGTTTGTGGTGAGATTTTGTATTATGAAGACTTCATTATATTTACAAAACATGCCACAGAACATTTCAGTAAATGAAGTGTCATGAATAATTAAAACGGAGCTTCAGCTGTCAGTTTAGCTGAACTAAGTGCCCTTTCGATTGTGTAACTTTGGTTTTTATTGCATTTATTCACATTCTTAACATTTCGTAGCCTATATCTGTCATTCATAAACATTCATCCATCATTATACCTCATTAGAGAAATCCTCCTGTGTGGAATAGTTTAGCAACACACATTTTAGGCCAAATTCTGATGTGTCTGAAATCTTGATCCCTGCTAATTCCCAAGGTAGCATTAACACTACCTTGGGAAGACACTAACTTGAACAGGCCTACTTCACAACTTGTGACTTTCTAAACTGAGTGTGACCAACTTGCCGTGAACTGTGGCTACCTAGTGTTTGACATTTCCCCTTGTTTCCAAAGTTCTGCTTTGGGAACTTCTGTTGAAAAGTGGCATATAAATATTCATAGTAGTAGTAGTAATAGTCATTTCCATAGTCCCAAGCAAGCACCCAAAACCGGACATTTATACTGGAATGTCTGCCTGGCTGGTGGGCTGTATTTGGCTTGATGAATTACAAGACGTGCAGCTCTGGACTGGAGGGAATAATGATCACTTCCAAGCATTCCACTGCCAGGCAGGTAGAGGAGGGTTGATGAAAGGAAAAGTGGTGCTTGATTACACATATCCATGTATACATGTTCCCTTATTAAAAGGGCCATGTGTAAACCAGCTCCAAATCTGCAGGACTTGGGTTAAGCCAGAAGGAGAGACACAGCTGTCTGATTGTCTCAGTATGATCTTGTTCAACACCTTCATATACATATTGTTTTGGAGGTAGCTAGAATGAATCTTTGTGGAGAGCCACTGCACTTTCTATAATCTCCTTTTTAAGGATGAGTGGAGACACTTAAGAGCAAATATATGACATCTACAAGCACCCAGAATCATATGACAAACACTTGCTGATAAATTCTGTCCAAGGCTACCAGAAAAATCTGAGAGGATCAATAAAATGTAATGCCTTCCATCGATCATCAGCTGAAGCCAGAGGCACCATCATTGTCATGCACATGCCACAGGTCAGCTAGGCAGGGGTTCAGAAAGGTGATGCGTTTCAAGTACACCATTGTACACCATGGATGCAAGAAATTAAAAAGCCTGATTTAAGTGTCTCTCGTTAAGCTCCAGGAACCCCAGAAGAATAACTGTCAATCCAACATTTATTAAAACATTCCACCCTGCCTTTCTTCAGAAGAATTCAAGACAGCTTACAAAACAAGTATTAAAACCAGCATTAATATGCAAAGTCAATTAAAAATAATTCATGCCAGATGAAAATTATTTTCAGAGAATTTTGAGGAAGAGGCAGAAATGCTGATTGAAACAGAGATGTTTTCATTGGACACCTAAATGCCACCCAAGGGGGGGAGGATGCAACCAGGTCTACAAGGGAGGGAGTTCCAAAGGATGGGAGAACACTGAGAAAGCCCTCTCTTACATTGCCATCAGGCAGGTCTACAAGTGAGCTGGTGCTCACAAGAGAGCTTTACTGAAAGTTCTCCCCAGATAGGTAGATTCATGTGTGAAAAGGCTGACCTTCAGATAACTTGGCCCTACAACTGTTTAGGGCTTTAAATATTAAAACCGACACCTGTGGTCAGCTGGCTCCAGAGTCCACATGAGAGGTAGGGACTGGAGGTTTGGCTTAAAAGGACTGAGGCAAGCCAGAGGTGCAGCCACTGGCGTAGCTGATGGTGTGGGTGCCAGTAGGCAGGCAGCCTTTGGTGTGGGCCTGAAGTCTGATAGGAAGTTATGTTTAAGGTCCTCCAGTTTTAGTTTTAGTTCTTTGTTTTAGTGGTTTGTGCCAGGCTGCTCATAGGGATGTGTCTGGGATCTCTTGTTAAGGATGGAGTGGAGGTGGTGGTGGTGGGTGTTTGATGAGATTGGGGCAGCTATTTCAGTAGTGGTGGGAAATAGGAGATCAGGCGTTGGCAGATCAGCTTGCTGTTACAGGTGAAGGCAGTTCAGTAATTTAATTACTGTTTTTCCTTCTGGCTGCCCTGACCTCTCAGGCCTCAGGGAATAGTTCCAATTCCCCAATGAACCTAACTATATCAGCTATATCCAGCTGCTATTGATTTGACAGCTCTGTGTGTTCCTTGAGGAGAATGACCTGAAAACAGTGGTACACCAGCTCCAGATTAGACTACAAGAAGCACTCTATGTAGGGCTGCCTTTGTACATGGTTTGGAAACTTCATTTGGTTCAAAATGCAGAAGCCAGATTGGTCTCTGGAGTATCCCAGAGAGGCCATATTATGCCTGTTCTTAAACAGTTGCACTGGCTGCTATTAATTCATCATATTGTAATACTGCCTGATATGTGCATTTCTAGGCAGTATACAGAATTAAAGCACAACAAATATAAAACAGAAGATAAACAGTTAAAATTTCACAAAATAAAAATAAAAACAATCTCATAAAATTATCTATCTATCTATCTATCTAATCATATGTTTATACCACCTGATATGTAAATCTCTAGGCGGTGTACAAATTTTAAAATTAAAAATCACAGGTTAAAATACATCAAACACTACAAAAACAATATAAAACAAATTATTAAAATTCTAATTAAAAGCCTGCAAGGACAGGTGAGACTTGAGGGTCTCCCTGAAAACAGAGAAGGAGATACTCTTATTTCAGCAGGGAGCATATTCCAGAGCCCTGGGGCAGCCATAGAGAAAGCCTGGTCCTGAGATGAGCTGGTGGCAACTGTAGCCGGACCTCTTCAGAAGATCGTAAAAGGCGGGAGGGTTCATGACAAAGGAGGCACTCTCTTAAACAGATTAAACAAGGGTATGACTGAATCTAAGAGAGGCTGGTCAAAGAGAACTCATAGTAGGAAGCCACTCTGCCTTATGCTGAGAGGGCTGTGAGGATAGACTGCCAAACTGTCCAGCTCATTCCTGAAAGAAGAGTTATAAAGGGAAAGTAGACTCTTCCAAATAATTTCCTTTTTTTAAAAAAAGGATCTGGGATGAGATGGAGGATTGGACCCTTACTAGAAATGGTTCTACTGCTGGCTTGTATTGAAGCCAGTTTAAGTATCTTGGATTTTATTTGTTGTAAGCCAATTTGAGAGCCAATATAGTCTCAGAAAGCAGGCATGAATATAACAAATAAGTAAGTAAGGCTGGAGCTGTCTGTGCATTGCTAAATCACAGATTAAGGAGATTCATATGCAAAAAAACCCCAAAACTCATCTAACTGGTAGCCGAATAACAGATATTCTTTATACGTCTTTTAGTACTCCTTTTAGGTAAGAGCCAAAAATAGAAAACCGAAGTGTACCAAGTAAGGAATACGCAACTCATCAATAATGAGAACATAGAATTTAATAGTATTGTTTGGACATTTTTATCCTCATTAATATTAATCTACTAAAAATGCACGGCATGTTCCTTACTTGTTGCTCAATTACTCAGCATCATCCGACAGTGTCTGAAATACAAGCTGCCATTTAAGAGAGGTTCTACTATGTGGACCTTTTAGGCCTAGTAACTACACTTAAGCAACTACAGCAACTACACTTAAACTGAACTTCTAGATTACTTTGAAACTAGTTCACTGGAAGGAAAATTATGAGTTTTGAGGTTCCGCTGAGAACCTTTGCTTCACATTAGCACCCGTGGGTAAATATCCTGTTGAGCATCTCTTTGTTTTCTTTGAAGCTGTCGAGATCATAGCTTCTTTCATTCTGGAAATCTGAATGAGAGAACAAGAATTTTATTTTATTTATTTATTTATTTAAAATATTTCTAAACCACCCAAAACTTGTGTCTCTCGGTCGTTTACAATTAAGATCATTTAAAACATTAAATCAATTAACAATTAAAATCATTTAAAAGATTAAGCACATTTAAAATCCAGTATTAAAATTATCTAAAACCATAAATCGAATAAAAAGCCTGGGTGAATAAATGTGTCTTCAGTGCCTTTTTAAAAGTTGCCAGAGATGGGGAGGCTCTTAGTTCAACAGGGAGTGCATTCCAAAGCCCAGGGGCAGCAATGGAGAAGGCCCGTCCCCAAATAGCCACCAGATGAGTTGGTGGCAACCGCAGATGAACCTCTGCAGATAATGTTAACAGGTGGTGGGGCTCATGGTGAAGAAGGCGATCTCTTAAATACCAAGGGCCTAAGCTGTGGGTGGGAGGCCAAATCAGTGCCTCCCACCCCCAAACCTCTCAGACGTTCCAGAAGGATACTATGGTCGATAGTATCGAAAGCTGACAAGAGATCCAAAAGGACCAACAGACTCACACTCCCTCTGTCAATTCCCAATTGGAGATCATCCATCAGGCCAACTGAGGCAGTCTCCACCCCATAGCCTTCCCGAAAGCCAGTTTGAAATGGGTCTAGATAATCAGTTTCCTCCAAGACCGCCTGGGGCTGAGAGGCCACCACCTTCTCAATCACCTTTCCCAACCATGGAAGGTTGGAAACAGGCATGTAATTATTTAACTCTGAGGGATCCAAGGTAGGCTTCTTCAGAAGTGGTCTAATGAAGGCCTCTTTAAGACAAGGAGGCATCCTTCCCTCCCTCAGAGAAGCACTTATAATCTCTACCAGGCCCTCTACAACAGCCTCCCTGCCAGATAGTATAAGCCATGCTGGGCAAGGATCAAGAGGGCAGGTGATAGGCCGCACCATTCCAAGCAACTTGTCCACATCCTCAGGAGTCACGAACTGAAACTGAACCAGGAGCTGGTGGACACCTTGGCATCAGACTCTGTAACAACTGTGGTTTGAATCCAAGTCAGCCCGAATATGAGAGATTTTGTCCACAAAGAACTTATTAAAAAGTCACAGTGAGTAATTGTTGGTTCTAAGTACTGATTCAAGGGGGAAGTGATGCACATTAGCCTCTTCATGACCCTGAACAACTCCACCAGACATGAATTTGCGTACACGTTACGAGAGGAAAAGAATCGCTTCTTTGCCACACATATCACCTGAGCATAGATCTTCAAATGTGCTCTATGTAATAATCTGTCAGATTCAAGTCGAGTCTTCCTCCACTTGTGCTCTAGTCGTCTACCTCGCTGCTTCAGCCCCCATAGATCTTCTGTATACCACAGGGCCAGTTTCGAAGTGGGTTGGAGAGGACACTTAGGAGCAATCATGTCCACTGCCCTGGTGACTTGATTATTCCAATTCTCCACCAGAGTGTCAACAGGGTCACCAGAAGAGCCAACACTAAATCCCTCCAAGGCTTCTATTGGATCCAGTAACCTTCTCGGGTGGACCATCCTAATAGGCCCTCTGCCCCTGCAGAGGTGGGACATGGTCGTGAGTCCAACCTTAACCAGATGGTGGTCCATCCATGACAATGGAGAAATCAAAGAGTACCCACCCATGGAACATCACCCTGTTCAGAGTGAACGACCAGATCAAGCATTTGACCAGCAATATGTGTCAGTCCCAAGACCACCTGGGATAGGCCCATAGTAATCATGGCCACTATGAACTCCTGAGCTGCCCTGGACAAATTGGTCCCAAAGTGAACATTGAAGTCCCCCAGCACCACAAGACTCCAACGCAAGTGCCGCGACCAAGTCCATGAGCTCAGTAAGGGATTCCGCTGGGCAGTGGGGCGATCGGTACACCAGCAGAAGTCCCAGTCTATCCCTGGTCCCCAAACTTAGGTACACACATTCAATATGGTCAGACACTTTGACATGGATCCTGGTCAGGGAGATATTTATATTGGAGATATTATAGCCCACAGCCACTCCACATCCCTGCCCACTTTCCCTCCCCTGCTCCTCAACAGAGTACCCTGGATGAAGAAGCCAGGACCAAACTGGGCCACCAGCCTCCTCCAACCAAGTCTCTGTGATAAATACTAGGTCTGGCCCTTTATCCAGAATAAAATCATGGATGATTTCAGGTTTATTCTGGACCGACCTGGCTTTACAAAGGAGCACAACGAGGCTCAAGAATAACAATAATCCAGATCTACATTTTGCAGGGATGTCATTTCAACAGGACAGACAGATGTTCAACAACCCATACTTATTAGCTGCTTTCTTTTAACACTGAAGAAGCATTCTTATAAAAGCAAAAAACATGACACCCTTTCCATTGTGGTTGCTTTCTCATTGTTTCATGTGTGTTGTTTGTTTGTATCATTTTTTATATCCCGCTCTTCCTCCAAGGAGCCCAGAGTGGTGTACTACATACTTAAGTTTCTCGTCACAACAACCCTGTGAAGTAGGTGAGGCTGAGAGTGAAGTGACCGGCCCAGAGTCACTCAGCAAGTATCATGGCTGAATGGGGATTTGAACTCGGGTCTCCCATGTTAAAACAGGCACCATCTTGCCAATGCTGGACTGTGTCACTGCATAACATTCAGAGGAACCCATATAATCCTGGTTTTCCATTTAGTTAATTCAAACAAAGACAGCTGAAAGGAATTCTCTTTTGTCTGCAATGTTAGCATAATGGTACTTAATTCATTGGTTTATTTTAAGTAGCCTGTGAAAAACTGTTGTCTAAATAAGTTTTCAAATGAAAAAAGTAAACTCTGGTTTTATTGCACTGGCAATAAAAAAGAACAAATTATTACTCATCCAGTTGAGCTTCTGAAAAGTGAGGACTGAGAAACTATCTTCAGCAGAACTATGAAACTAATTTGTAGGAAAATAACAATCTCCTATAAATCATAAATAAATATTTACTGGTGGATACTGCTGAAAGTCACTTCCAGCAAATTTATGATTCGCATAAAAGAAATTAAGTAGCCATGTAGCCTGATACTATGCATTGTTACTTGAAAGCAAATTCTACTGTATTCAGTGGGCTTTACTCACACAAAACCTTATCACAACAGGTAGGTGAGTGTAGGACTGTAGCCTTGATCTATAATTCTTTGCTTAAGTGCTATTAGCAGGAAATGGGAGATGCAGTGTTTTATCATTTCTCTTTTCATTGACTGAGTAGTAGTTTTTACAAGGTGGCCAACCAAAGACTAAATACGTTGGTCTAGTCACAATGCATGCATCTGTCACTAATCTTGTTCACCTTTAGGAATGCACACATAAAAGCTACCAGGACTGGGTCTTAGATTTTTTAGTTTTTTAAAAGAAGATGCTTGGACTGAATTAAAAATCACGTGGAGTAAGGACCTTTTTGTTCACCCAGGCTTTTTAAATTCTGGTTTTCAGATCTGATTTGATTTTTAACTAATTTTAAAATGAGTTTTTAAACTCCTTTGTATTGTATTTTATTTTCACCCTTTTTGTCTGTTATGATTTAATATATTATGTGTTTGTATTGTATGTTTTAATCCTGTGTTGTAAGCAACCCATAGAACAATTTGTTACGGGGTGGCTAACAAATAAAGTTTGTTTATTAGTTGTTGTTGTTATTGTTGTTGTTTACACAGTCAAGACAGGTGTTATTGACTGGTTTGTTTTATCCAGACATTGAGTCCTTCCCAAGGTGCTGGGGTGGCTGAATTTTATTAACAATATTCTTGCTGTTAATATTATAGATATCGTCACAGAATATAGGCTGTTCCCAGGAAAGTTTGGAAATAAATAAATACATAAATAAATAAAGTTGCTTTTTTTAATTGGCCGATGGTGATTTCTGTGGCCCCTATGGTGTTGAGGTGTTCTTCAAGGTGTTTTGGAATTGCACCTAGGGCACCAATTACTACTGGTATTATTTGGGTCTTCTTCTGCCACAGCCTTTCAATTTTGATTTGTAGATCTTTGTATTTTGTTATTTTTTTCTATTTCTTTTTCTTCTATTCTGCTATCCCATGGTATAGCTATGTCGATTATTTTAACTTGTTTTTCTTTCTTCTCAACTACAGTTATATCTGGTGTATTGTTGGCACATGTTTTTCTGTTTGTAGTCGGAAGTCCCATAATATTTTTGCATCTTCATTTTCTACAGCTTTTTCAATTTTATGGTCACACCAATGTTTGGCTACAGGTAGCTTGTATTTTTTGCAGATGTTCCAGTGTATCATCCCTGCTACCTTGTCGTGCCTTTGTTTGTAGTCACTCTGTACAATCTTTTTACAACAGCTGGTTAGGTGGTCCACTGTTTCATCTGCTTCTTTACAAAGGCGGCACTTGCTGTTTGTTGTTTTTTTTCTACTTTTGCTCTTATTGCATTTGTTCTTAGTGTCTGTTCTTGTGCAGCAATATTAAACCCTTTGTTTCTTTCTTCAAGTTGTCATTCTTAAGCCATTGCTTGGTCTTGGTGATATTTGATTTTCCACTTATATTGTGCAAATATTGACCATGCAGTGGCTTATTTTTCCATTTTTCTGCTCGGTTCTTGAATTGTTCTTTCTTGTAGGCCTGCTTTGTTTCATTTGTGTTGAATAGTTTCTCGTTCTTGACCATTTGAAGTGCATCTTCTTCACTGTCCTTGATATATTCTTCAAGGCCTCTTTTCTCCTCCTCTACTGTTTGATGGACTTGCAGCATTCCTCTTCCACCTGAGCTGTGAGGGAGGTGTAGCCTATCTACATCACTGCAGGGATGCAGAGCATGATTGATGGTCATTATTTTCCTGGTCTTATGATCTAGCATCTCTAGCTCTGCCTGGGTCCAGTCTATTATTCCTGCAGTATATCTGATAATAGGTATGGCCCAGATGTTATGGCTTGTATGGTGTTCCCACCTTTCAGTTTGGACTTGAGGATTATTCTAACTCTCCTGATGTATTCACTTCCAATTTTTCTTTTAACTTCAGTGTGTGCAATGTTATCAGCCTGGAGAATGCCCAATCTTCCAGGTTCTTGATGTTTCTTGGGCAGTTCTATTCCTTCTGTTTTTGTTATTTTCCCTCTGTTCATTATTAATGCAGCACACTTGTCTTGCCCAAACTACTTTGCTATGTCACTACTGAATATACAAACAGTGTTTAGCAGTAATTTTTATTATTATTTCTTGTTTACACAGTCAGACAGGTGTTATTGACTGGTTTGTTTTATCCAGACATCGAGTCCTTCCCAAGGACCTGGGATGGCTGAATTTTATTATCAATATTGTTGCTATTATTATAGATATCATCATAGAATATAGGCTGTTCCCAGTAAAGCTGCTTTTTGTAATTGGCTGGTGGTCATTTCTGTGGCCCCTATGGTGTTGAGGTGCTCTTCAAGTTGTTTTGGAATTGCACCTAGGGCGCCAGTTACTACTGGGATTATTTTGATCTTCATCTGCCACAGCCTTTCAATTTCAACTTGTAGATGATGATGACGATGATGATGATTTCCAGGCAGCAGATGATATAAAAGGATAAGAAGGATGGATATAGGGGAAGGACAACTGACATGCTTTGTTTGAATGTAAATAAAACCTTTGTGGTAAAATGAAAGTGTATTGTAGTCATTGCTGAGAATTGAGTACAAGGGAGGCTAAAATGACACACTGGGAAATATTATCCTCTGTGAGAATGTGAACTTCATTACCCCTTATTGGCTTGGGTCCTGACAACAAGAGAACCATTTCAGTGATAAGACTGTATAAGTAAGATCCACCATGTGCTTTCAGAAGACAGCTCGGAAGACTTGTGGTCATAGCTAAAAGAGCAAACAAGAAGTCCAGTTAAGAGCTTGTTCACTTATTACCCTTTAAGGAAAAGCAAAACACATTTTGCTGAAATCCTGCAATGCCTTAGGACATACAGTACACAATATATCAAATGCACAATCTATCAATTATTGTCATGTCTGCTTGCAATAAATCTGAAAGCTAAATTGCCTACAGCAGACAAAAAACACCTGTAAGAAAGAGACTGAGGATGGAGAGAGGAAATTGCTTTCCACAGCAAGCTAAACCACAGGAGCAAAAAAAAGAGAACTTGGAATTTTGCATGTGTCTGATACAAAATAATTACAGAATTGCAATATGACGCAGTTCCAAAGAAACAGCCTATTTATTTATTTATTTATTTTTATTCGATTTCTATAACGCCCTTCCAAAAATGGCTCAGGGCAGTTTACACAGATAAATAATAGATAAATAAATAAAAGAGAATGATAAATTGAGAGAATGATGACAGAATGTGAAAAGAAAATGAGAAATTCTCAAAAGCCAGAGTATTTGATCAAATACTCATGGTTTTCAATTCCATACTAGGGTAAAAAAAATGATAAAACTTCATTTGCGAAACAAATTGTTTTGTAAAACAAAAATAGAGTCAAATGTGGGCATCCTCTCAATTCCCTGGCTGCATATTTCATTATAGGCTGGTCTGATTCCATTTCTCCCTTGAAAGACTCTTGAAGAAGTAACATCAACATTGTGCCGTAGCCGTCATGTTGAAATGACTTTCCTATGTTGGGATAAGGAGAAGTAATAACACAAACAACCCATCTGTCTACTTTTTCTACCTGCAAAATGTAGACTGGAATGCTTGTTTGAAGTGTAGGTTCTGACCAGGCCAATTAAGTTACTGAATCATATACTTTGATGTACTTTGAATCTCGAACCTGGGGTGCTTTTGAATACTAAACACTTCAAAGATGTAAATGATTTATGTGATCAAAATGTTTCACAACATCACTATTTGTGTTGCCCATTTTTATGTTGTTCAGATCATTTAAAGACTTTTTCTGTCTTGCAGGATCAATTCTACATTTTAAAAGAAAAATATGGAATGCAGATGGAAAAACACTGCAAGGATGGCAGTACTATGAAGTGTGCAAACATTTACAGCAAGAAACTCATCAGTGCCAGGAAAGATTAAGGGAATGAACTCTCCAGCTTTGGGAGCAATTACAGACTTGGTTGCAGAATGAGAATGTTGTTGACTGTGTGGTATAAATCACACTCTCTTGTACATGCAGTAGGGGAGATCTGTTCGTGAGAAACTGTTTCCATTCATCAATTGCTCCTCACTGGATTGGGACAAAGCAATCTGAGTTTAAGAATTCCTGAATGACATCTGGACTAACAAAGCATGCATGCAGTATGCTTTGCTCCAGACTAAAGCAGCAGAGGGAGACAATTTTTGCTACCCCCCCTTCCCTAACACATTCTGTGCCACCTGAAAATATGTCCCTGACGGCTGTGTGATCCTCCGGAATATATTTCCAGGTGGCACAGAGTTCTTCAGAGGGAAGGGGAGATGAGCAAAATGATCATACCTTCACCTGCATGTGTGTCCATGCTATAGCATGCTGCATGTGCATTTCCTTTGCTGCATGCATGCTTTGTTAGCCATTGCTTGTCAGCATGTCAGCCACTGTTTGTACTTTATAGGTATAAAAGGCATCGGAATGTATTATTATACAGATTGCCTGTGAAAGATGCCCCACCCCACCCCCAACCATCAATTTTTTGCTTTCTCCATCAATAAGATTTTAGTAAAGTGAGTTAAAAGGAATCAAGTCCTCTTAGGACTTAAATCCACATACTTTATCAAGTAGAAGTATATATCAATCTTCTGTAATCATTCAAGTCTGGGCTTAAATAAATTCTCTCTGCCTCTCTTCCAAAACTGAACACTCCCACTGATTTCAAACAGATGTTAGGCAGAATACTATGCAGAGAATGCATTGCCTGCATGAACCTTGAACCAAATGCTTTAAAAAATCTCTCCCAGTATTCTTCAGAATGTGAATGCCACTCCATCGTCAACCAGTCGTTTTGATTCAGTTTAACAGACTCTAAAAGTGAGGCAAGGCATAAGACAGTAACGAAGCAGATTTTTTTATTCGCATTATGCCATGTGGCATTTACATCTGCAAGGGGTGTGGACTCTGTTGAAGGAAGTATGGGATAACATTTCTCCCAAACTAATTTAACGGGTATGCTACAATATAAAAATAGTACACATATGGGTATAGTACAGATCCAAAGCAATATGTATGAATGAGGGGCTTTCTATTGATAATGTAATTTTAATTTGTTTGCACATAGTGACTTACTTTGCTTCATTGACAACTTTTTCTTCTAATTACATGTAGGAAGTGTGATAGAAGTGGATGTATGAAGTAAGAGGTACTAGGACGGTTGACAGTAGGATGATCAGAATAGTAGCCATAGAAGGATGTAGAAAGCTTTGATATCCCATACCATGACCACTGGTCCTAGAACCTCTGATCAGCCTTTTCCTTTTGGTTCCTGAGGCTCAACCAATGTTTTAAGAGGAAAATAGACTGTTAAACTGCAGGCACACACATACTGCTTGCACACAGATTTGTTGCTACAGGAACAAATCCTTTATTCTTAAAGGTTTTTGTTAGTTAGTAAAGCAAAGGATTTTAAAAAAGGAAAAATTATCCAACAAAAAAAGTGACCAGCTAACTAATATACACATTATTCTGAAATATGCAATGGGATCTTTTTTTCAATGAGACCTCAATCTTATATATCAGGGGTTCCCAACCTGTGGTACTCCAGGGCGCTTTCCAGACTAGCTGCTGGAATAGCAGGAAAATGTCTCAGTGCGGGCAAGTCCCATTCGGAATGTACACAGCAGGGGGCGTAGTCTCGCAGCAACTAACAACCCGGAAAAACAGCAACTTTTTTCACGCCGGATGTACCACATCCTTGCTCTATATTGCAGCAATTAAATTCTCAACAAGGCATTGGCAATGTGAAAGGCACTCTGCTGTCTGCGTAGGGACTGTGGTGTCACGATGCAGGAATTATGGAAGCACACTTCCGAGATATGTCCTGACCTCATTGTAGGGTCTAGTTTGGAAAGTGCGCAGATGTTTTATTTATTTTTTATTTTTTTTTACATTTATATCCCACTCTTCCTCCAAGGAGCCCAGAGCGGTGTACTACATACGTAAGTTTCTCCTCACAACAACCCTGTGAAGTAGGTTAGGCTGAGAGAGAAGTGGCTGGCCCAGAGTCACCCAGCAAGTATCATGGCTGAATGGGGATTTGAACTCGGGTCTCCCTGGTCCTAGTCCAGCACTCTAACCACTATACCACGGTCATTCAGCAACATCTGGAGGACTACAGGTTAGGAACCCCTTCTATATGTTATCAAAAATAGGGAGGATGTGGTCATTTGGATTAAATCATCTACTGTATTTGATATAATGAGCATTTAAATAAGAGCTGTATAAATAGATTTGGTTATATACATTTCAACAGCATTAGGCTACAAAAGACCCTCTGTAAAGTGAGGGAAAATTGGCAAGGATTGGAGACAAGAGGCAATAAAAATTAAAAGTGTTGAGTCTCTGCTTTTAAAAATATTTTACACACTTCATAAATAAAAGATTAATAAAAGCATCCAGGTTCTTCCACTTCAGATTCAGTAGTCAGTGAATCCCTTAAAGTTCTGATGGGTTTCCAAATATTAAGGCATATAACAAAGGTAAGAAAACAGTATATACAGGAAGGATGCAAATAAGTCAAAGCAAGTTTGCATTGAGAATTGCACATTTTCCACTGAGAAATGCCACTGATGGCTAGATATTTTTGCAATATTTTTACATGAGAGTTATCATAAGGCTGAGTTTGTGTTCTGCATAATAAAACAGACTGTGTGAAGCTCATAAAATATGCCGTGTGTAAAATTGCTACCTTTGTGGTTTGATGGTGAACACTTGGAAACCAATGGTACTCTAACATTCATTAGTACTGAACCACTGTGTAATCTAAGTAAATTCCTTGCTCATTAGCTTAATACAGTCTCCAATTAAGCAACAATTGCCATTTTTGGTAACTGTTATGAGATAATTGACTTCAGTTCAACCCTGGTTCTCTCCAGCCAAATTAACTGAGGTGAGCTTTTGTGTACAATTAGTATTCCCTGCCAAGAGAAGGCAGTACTAAACTTCTGCACGCACTGCATAATTAATTGATGGAATTTGCTGCCATAGGATGTGATAATGGCTTAGATTATCACTTTAAGGGGGATTAGCCAAATTTAATCTACGCTAGGTGTACCGATTTCTAATAATCATGAAGGCTATATGAAAACTCCATGTATGAAGGCAGTATACCACTGCATACCAGTTGCTGGGAGAAGCAGCACTGGCAGAAGGTTAATACCATTGTTTGTGGATTCCAGAGACATCTGCTTGGTCAAGGTGGGGGAAGCAAAATGCTGGACCTTTGGTCTGACCCATCTGAGCACTTTAGTAATATCCAAAACATGTTCACGATAGGAGACTGAACCTTGTATTAGGGATAGTCAGTCCTCTCAGCTGCTGATTTCCCAGTTTGCAACACCAAAATTATACTTGCAGCCCCATCAAAAAGAAAATTCAGTACAGTTCTTCCACTGAAAGGTTAATGTGCCGATGTCAACTACCAAAGGGTTCGGTGCATTTCTTCCCAGGTGCACAGCTCACAGAATTGCCCACATGGGGAGAGGGGCTCCTCTAAGGCCACAACTGAGTCATTTTCTTCTTCCATCACTAATCCTTGCCTGAACTATTCTCAGACATTTTACACACCTGGACATTACGAGAGGCCTTTCCAAGCTTCCCCTAGAGGGATCCAGCAGTCCTCCCTAAATAGCCTGTGTTGGCGAATCATGCCTACATAGGGACCCAGAGAGGAATGGCCCTAGAGTATCACTCTATGGGAGGATCACTCTTCCCATTCAGGAAAATAGCCAGGCAATTTGCAATCTGCCAAGCACAACTTCTGCCTGGCTAAAAGTCTGCGAGGAAGCTTGTTTATGTATGCATTTTTTAAAAGGCACTCTTCTGCCTTCGCAGTATCCAAGGCAGAGCACCACAAAAGATAAATATAACCAAAATAATACAACAATCTCAGAGCTTAGTGGCCAAACTTCTCAGGAAACTTACACCAGATTGTAGGTCGGTTAAGACTCTGTTTTAACAGTCTTCTGGAAAGTGGCAATAGAGGAGGCCAGGAGTAGGGGGTTCCACAGCCTAGGTGTGGCCACAGAGAGATCCCTTTTTGAAATCCCCTCCAGCTTCTTTTGGTGATGGGACCAAAGCAGGACCTCCAAGATGATTTTAAAGGATGGGGAGCTTCATATTCTTTAGTCCTTTAGATGTTGGGGCCCTCCCACGGGCACAGCTATGAGAAATACACACATGTGAGGGCTTGCATTCTTAAATACTACATAGAATGATATATTTTCCAAAAATATCAAACTTACTGAGTCTATTTATTTGGGCATTATTAAGGGGGAGGATGATGATGATGATGATGATGATTACTGCTGCTGCTGCTGCTTTTGAAGACTGACTACAAGTAAGTGGTGCAGTGGGGAAATGCTTGACTAACAAGCAGAAGGTTGCTGGTTCAATCTCCACTAGTACTATATCGGGCAGCAGAGATATAGGAAGATGCTGAAAGGCATCATACGGCGTGGGAGGAGGCAATGGTAAACCCCTCCTGTATTCTACCAAAGAAAACCACAGGGCTCTGTAAGTGCCAGGAGTCAAAATCGACTTGACAGCACACTTTACCTTGCCTTACGTGTAACTGGTTTCCTCAGCAATGTTTTTTGTTGTGCAAGAGAAGGAAGGTAGACATTAGGAGACATACTAGCCACTGTTACACCAGCAACAAAGGAAGGCAGTAAAGAAACCAAGGCCTTACTAGAATATTGCTTCTTGTCTATTGTAGTGCCTTGAGCAACCATAACAGCTTGGTCAGGAGGAACTGGTGCAATGTTAACTGCATTCTCTCCTTCTGCTCTCTCAGCTTACCTGGAATCTTTGCTTTATTGAAGAAAATTAAATACTTGGGTGTCTGGTTGACAAACAAAAATTCTTTGTTGTTTTCAAATAATTATATCAAAATATGGAATACAGTAAAAATTGATTTGCAAAGATGGACTAGAATGAACTTATCTTTAATGGGAAGAATTTCAGTTGTGAAGATGAATGTTCTACCTAAAATGTTGTTTCTTTTCCAGACTATTCCTATAATTAATACGTTAACCTGTTTCAAGCAATGGCAAAAGGGCATAACCAAATTTGTTTGGCAAGGGAAAAGGCCAAGAATTAAATTTAAAAATTTAACTGATGCTAAAGAAAGAGGTGGTCTTACCCTGCTGGATTTAAGGTTGTATTTTGATGCTGCTTGTTTGACGTGGTTAAAAGAATGGATAACATTAAGAAATCCCAGAATACTTGATCTGTAAGGATTTGATAGAAGGTTTGAATGGCATTCATATCTGTGGTACGATAAAAGTAAAGTGCATAAAGACTTTCTTAATCACTATGTAAGAAGGAGTCTAATGGGAGTGTGGGTAAAATACAAAAAATGGCTGGAATCTAAAACTCCATTATGGGATTGAAGCTTTGGCACGTAGAGAGACAAATATGCAATCTGAATGGGGTACCTATAGGGACTTGTTATGTTTTCAAGAGAGGGGCTGTAAATAAAAAAACCTAATCGAAGTACAAAATTTGGTTAGTAACTGGTTTCAGTATCATCAGCTAAACAAAATTTACAAGAAGGATCTTAAAGTTGGATTTGAGGATCAAATGTCGAGATTCGAGAAGTAATTTTGTGAAAATGATGAAAAATTAGTCTCTAAGATGTATAAGTTGTTGCTTTTGGAGGAGACAAGAGATGAAGTGGTTAGAACAACTATGATAAAATGGGCTCAAGATGTGGGTCATAAAATAGATATGGCAACTTGGGAAAAATTATGGAAAACTGATTTAAAGTTCACTGCCTGTTATACTTTAAAAGAAAATTATTATAAGATGATGTACAGGTGGTATTTGACACCAAAAAAATGAGCATTAATGTATAAAAATGTTCCAAAAATGCAACCACGGTGGCTAGAATAGTATATGCACAGAAATGGAAAGATAATAAAATGCCCTCAAAAGAAGATTGATTGATAAAAGTTTTGGAATACGCTGAGATTGGGATAACTTACAGCACTCTTAAGAGATGAAAACTTGGAATGTTTCAAAGAAGATTGGGAACCATTCTTACTTTACTTAAAGAACTATTTTTTCAATGTGGACCTTTCAGCAGGGTTTGAAACTTAGTAACAACTGCAGGTTGGGTAGGGTAAAATCGAGCTTGTAATGTGGAGTACATATGTTTTGAATTATTATAGCAATGGTAGATTTGTATAGCTGATATGAACCGTGCAGACTAGTAAGCGGGAAGTCAATATTAACTTAATTAAATGTAATTAGATTGTTAAGATATTGTAAAAACCAATAAAATCTTACAATGCCCCCCCCAAAAGGAATCTTTGCTTTATTATAACTGAGGATACAACTACTGTTCAATCACCATGCCACCAAAAAACTCCTCTATCACTTTCATGGTTAGTTGTTTTTATGAAAGCACCTACACACAGTAAATCAGACATTCAGAAAATAAAATAATATTTATTTATTTATTTATTACACCTATATACCGCCCCATCTAAAGGCTTTGGGTGGTGCACATCAAGCAAGTAATACACATTCAAAGTGGTGAACAACCATTTGTTAGAAATAACATAACTAAAATGCGATAAGAAGTAACATATACTAAAAGGAACAAAAATATAGATGCCATAAAATATGACACACATTTTCTCACTGAAAATCTACAGTGCCTCTTCTGTGATTTTTATCCCCTGTTTTGCCTTGTGATTGAACTTAACAAGTAATCACAAGGCAATCAAGTAATATTTTTTCACTTTGGGGTGATATTTCCCTGTAAACATTATTGTGCAAACTCATTCAAAATGAGTACTTTTCAAATTATTGCAGAGGGCGCTTAGGCCTAGAACTCAGGATGCAAGTCCGAGACCCTAGCCTCCAGCATTCCAGCCAGCGCCGGGAATCTCCTCCCCACTCAGCCACCAGCATGGGCTCTGCAATGCCTCCATTTTCTGGAAGAGGTGTATCCAAGGTGAGGCAGCCAGGGCATATGCTCTAGGTGCAAATTAAAGGGGGCGCAGTTCCATGCCCCACAAGAGCCCCACCATCACCCCCAAATTTCCCCCCCCAACAATTTTTCCCCAAAAAAACAAAATTTCTCCCCCAACTTTTGGGCAGCCCGGCGCCTGCTGCTCACCCCTGCTGGCAGCCAGCACAGCGTATCCGGCTCGGGGGGCGCCCGCCCAGGCAGCAGCAGTCCTGGCACCCCTGCATCCCCACTCAGCTCGCGCAGGTGCAGCATCAGCGTGTGTCGCGAGTCGCAACTTGCGAGATCTCCAGGCGGGGCAGTGCTGGCAGGCAGGCAGCGCTCCCATTGGCTGGTGGAGAGAACGTGTGCTCATCCCGCCGGGTGCCGGTTCAATCTCAGCGGCACTGCGCATGCCTGCACAACCACGTGGGTGGGTTGAGGGCGGAGAGAGTCGAGCAGCAACTGCTGGGCACGTGCTGTCCATGTGCTGCTGCTGTTCGTGCTGCCATGCCATTCATTCCCATTTGCTGCCCTCATCGTCCTCCATGCTGTGCTCTGTGCAGAGGTATCCACTTCAATCATCAAGCCTTCAACTAAGGCGACACCGCAAACTTGGAGTGGCTGAGCGGGTACTGCTGTGTCCAGCCATTTGTCTGGAGGTGGAGTGGAGGAACCCTTCGCGTCTTCTCGCTCTGCTGTGCCTCAAGGTGCAAAAGCAAGGCAGATTGTCAGGTTTAGCCTGAAAATAAATGGGAGTTTGGAGGAGGAGATGGGCAAAGATGAAAGGGGGCATGGGGTCTGTTAGAAGAGCAAGCAGGGTGGAACAGAGACCTGCTGGGCAGGGCAGAGGGGCGTGCGACAACATCCTCTTTTCCACATGTTTGTAGCCCCCTCTAGACTGTTTCCCATACCCCTGCTTCCCTCCCTTTCCATTTTAAAATGGAAGCCCTCTCCCTGCCTGCCTGGCGGTCTCTCTTGGAGAGCGTGGGGGTTGGGGGTGGGGCTTGCTGCTGGGGAGCAAAATGGAGCCCCACGGGGAAGGGGTGGCGTTGCTGGCTGAAGGGAGGCTGGTGTTAAAGGCACAGGAGTTCTGCCAAGTCATCACTGTAGGAGAGGTGGTGGTTATTTCTCTCCTCTAACTAAAGGTGCAAGCACAAGTAATGGGGAACTTCTTGGTGCTCTGCTTTAAGCTGTAGTCCCTGTGTTCACTTACCTGGAAATAAGTAAGCATAGGACCGAGCACAATGAGAGTTTTTTTTTGGAGTAAACATACATAGGATTGTGCTGTGGATGTGTACGCAACCAAGAAATAGCTCCTCCCAAGGTACAACATGGATGGTACATAGTTTTATGTGGACTGTATTATCTGGATGTTGATTTTGAGACTCAGTGGTATTCTGCATAAATGGCAAGACTTATCCTGGGTGATGGGACATTGTTGCTTGCAGGGATGGATGCGCTGAACAAACCACTAAACCCTCAAAAGGTCTTCTGCAGATGCTATGTAAAAACCAATGGAAATGAGAGATAGAGAATATAAGACAGCTAGATGTGTAAATTTTGGGAAGACTTGGACTGAGTAGATCTGGGCACAAATCTCTACAGCCTTAAAATTCACTGGGTGGCCTTGGACCATTCAGAATCGCTCAACCTCACTCGGGAGACCTGAGTTCAAATCCCCATTCAGCCATGATACTTGCTGGGTGACCCTGGGCCAGTCACTTCTCTCTCAGCCTAACTTACTTCACAGGGTTGTGGTGAGGAGAAACTTAAACTCAAAGATGAAAGGGAGTGCGGGGGTTGGGGGTTGAGAGAGCAAGCAGGGTGGGACAGAGACCTGCTCCTGGGGCAGGGCGGGTGTGTGTGTGTGTGCGCAACAACATCCTTTGGTCACATCATAGACCAATTTGCATCAATGAAAGCAAGGAAAGTGCAGTTATAATTTTCATGTAGTGCCATAATTTGTAAATTAAAAGATTTGCTAATTAATGAGCTTGACTTGTATTTCTGAGCTGATATTATGGCAAAGTTATCTGAAAGATGGGTGTCATATGTTTGGATGCGGGGGGGGGCAATTTCAGTGCTTGCCCTGGGCGCTATTTTCCCTAGATACCCCTCTGTTTTCCGGGCTCTCTCCCTGCCTCCCAGAAGGCTGCTGCTGCTGCTCCCCCGCACCTGCTGACCAGCTGTTCGGCAGGTGGGCGAAGCTAGCATGATGGCCTCTTCCTGCCACGTGGCTCTTCAGCAGCATAGGATGAACGCTGACCAGCAGCAGAGGTCTGAGCTTGGGAGGCAGTGCTGGCTGCTCCCAGACTTATGCAAGCCCTCTGCCTCCTCCACCACTGCCTGCTTGTGTGCTGTGCCTGCCTCGTTATGGGAACCATCCACAAGGAGCATGGATGGGATTATATGGGACTTCTATGGGTTATTCCCCCCACTGTGTGTATTTCTGAGATGGCTTGGCCTAGGGCTTTAATAATTGGCATCGTTATGGGACGGGATGGGAGGGCTCTGCATTTTTAATTTGAAGCAGATTGGTCAATCCATTTATTTGTAATAAGGGGGTGGGGTTAAATTTCAAAAAAGTCCTATAAGTGACTTGTTTTATGACAGAAAATTACAAAAACTTCTGGAACTGAACCCCACCCACTTGCACTTTAATTTCACCCCCATGTTAAAGTATCTGCCCTTTGCCTTCATAAAAAAAGGATAAAGCACTCCACAAAAATGTTGTGTGGAACCATGGTGTGTGTGTGTGTGTGTGTGTGTGAGAGAGAGAGAGAGAGAGAGAGAGAGAGAGAGAGAGAGCTTATTTTGCAAGTGGGGCAACATAAGCCCACTAGGTCCAGGCTCCAAATTTACCTAGCTGCACCTCTGAATTGTTGTACAAAACACAGAAGAGACTCAACAACCAGATCAAGAAGATACAGTCAGTCTTCATATCAATATAACTCCAAACAGTGGGTTGGGATATGAAAAGTGTATAGTTTGAAAGAGACCTCATAGTAGGACAATCAATTGTTCATTTTTATCAAAGAAAGAGATATATGTTTCTATCTTTCTGCTGCTGCAGTTTAATGATATAGATGTTTCCAGAATATAAACCTGAGTCAGATGGATCTTTGGTCGGCTTATAATAAAGATTTTGTACTGCACATAATATACAATTAGGAAAATACCGCAAAATCCAAAGAGAAGGCAATTGCCAGTTTAAGTTACCTAGAGGAACATTATATCATATTAGGCAGAGGAAATAAAGCTGATTGTGTTTTTACCTGGGTGTATGATTGCTTTTTAATTCAATATGTGAATCACCAACAAAAATAAAAGCATTGTAGACTTTGTAATAGATGTTGTGCTGAGGTTGCAGTCAGAGTGAGTGTATATTTAACTTGTTTAATCAGTTTAAAGTAGATCATCACATCAAATTATTAGAGGATAAAATTACAACATAGGGCTTTTCAAAAACAACAACACACAGCTGGGATTTTAGTGTACATACAGTTGCCCAGATAAGCTTCTAGAGGAACAGGAAGGCAATTTTGTTATTCTGAGATGAAACTGGACAATACCATTCGGTCTCCTCTGCCAACTCTTTGACCAATGTTTGGGTTGCTCTAAAATGCATATTATTTGTATTATCCCTCATTGTTTGTCTATATGTTTCCTTCCCCCTTTGGAACTCACCTGAAACAGCGTCCATGTGGTGACTGACTGCTCCGTGTGACACTCATGAGCAGAGACCACCATGTTTTTGTGGTGGCCACTATTTCTGCTTCACAATGGCCACCAGGAAAGGAGATCTGCTCTTGAAACTATATGTCTAAAGCATAGCAAAAGCTTAACAACAGAAGAAAAAGAGCCTCCTGCTGCTGCTGCACTAGTTCAAGTTCTTTAATGTTACAGCCACAAGCCAAAACAAGCTGCTGCACTACACGATAAGCCCACCCCCCTGCCACCGCCAAAACACACACACACACCTTAATGAAAATGGTTGGCGGTCCAAACGACACAAATGGTGTGTGTCATCCATTTTGTTCGGAGCTCCACATATTACTGTAGGTATTTGTTGTAGAACAAAGAAAAAATGAACCAAATGGGACTGATTTGCTTTTTTCATTCATTCTGAAATGAATGTACACTTGCTAAATAGAAAGAGCAGCTGTTTAAAACCATGTATGAAGCCATGTATGTATTAAAGGTAAGGAGATTAGAATATTCAGGCAAAATCTATTTATATATACAGAGGCACACTATATAAATCAATTCAAGAGGAAGCTGGAGGCATTTTTACACAAGAAGGAAATCAAATAATTTGTTGGCTAGCTTTGGTTAAGAGGAGGCAATACAAGTTTACTTGAATTTCTTTAAGAATATGCCTCAATGAATCATAGTCTGTCTTAGGCTCTTATATGTTACTAATTTAATCATGAAAAGTCTGTTGAGATATTGAATTTGGGTTTTAGAATGTAAGAAGACTTCCTTACATTTCATGCACGGTTTATCAAAGCTACTACATAATATCATATTTGGCAGTGTGAGCCACTGCAAAGCTAGTATCTGTAGTGGATGCCGTGCCTGTAGGTCATGAATCTTGTGATATTGGATGCTTTTCTTGGAACCACACTCCTGGAATTAGGTATATAAGAATCCTGGTTGGAAATATTAATTTTTGGTTGGAGCCTGCAATCATGACTTGCGTGTATCTTGGCAGCCCAGTTCAATACAGCCTTCTTGCTTTAGCTGCCATGGTGCAAACAGAGATTTGTGCTGTGAAAGTTAAAGTGTCATCTCAGGTGAAATTATGACAAGCACACAATTGGCATGAAGGTGTGCATATTTTTATGCTAAACTGCCAGATTGGTATGCGGAGGGTGGCCTTTAACATTTCTCCTCCACTATAATCTCTCTCTCTCTCTCTCTCTCTCTCTCTCTCTCTCTCTCTCTCTCTCACACACACACACACACACACACACACACACTGCACTGTTATTTTTCCCAGGAGGAAAGATGTTCCTATTAGTGCCCGTAGGGTTGAACTGGGACCATAATGGAGGCAACTGTTTAAAAGCCTGCTTTCCCTATAGAACAATCCTAATCCAGATCAGGTCCCCAGCAGTTGCTATTTAGCATTTTAAAAAATGCATGCAAGCACCAGTGGTGCAGTCAGGGGTGTAACTATGATAGGGCAAGGGGAGACAGTTGTCTGGGGGCCCACTGCCTTGGGGGCCCCCCCAGAGGCGCCACATGACTGACTCCCCCAGCTGCGCACTCGCCCAGGCTTCCTTCAGTTGTATTCATCCTCCAAAATTGATGTGAGTGTCAAGACCTGGAGCTACCAGAACAGCATGTCTTTCTCTAGTACCATTAAATGACTTGCAGCGTCCACAATTTACAAAACCTTTAAAAAAATAATTTAGGATGATGTTCTATTGTGGCACATAGGAGAGAGAGAGAGAGAGACTTTTTGTTATCACTATTCAGCCTCATTTAAGATTTCTTTACCTCACGAGCTGAGCTTCAGTGAATGGGGGGCCCATTTTACAATCTTGTCTCTGGGCCTACTCCAACCTTGCTATGCCCCTGGGTGCAGTCATCATCAAATGGACCTTCTGGAGCCTCCCCTCTGATGATTTCCCCTCCCTTCATTCATTCATTTTCAACAATTGTGAACCCTTTTGGGACAGGATGATTAATTCTAAAAAAATGCTGTAAAGTGCTCTGTCAGAAAGAGCTTATCAGAAAGAGCAGGATATAAATCAAACAAACAAGCATGTAATTTGACTCTTGGTTCATTCCAAATGTGGCTGAAATGCCTTCTGTGCACAACTTGCCGTATGGCTTGCCACTTATACATGGAAGGAGTGCAGTTGTGCCACCAGCCTCAGTTGCAGTGTCATTGTATAGCTTATAGTATGCCATTGCAAGCTCTGTCACTTAGCTTGAGAAAAGCTTAGCTTAATTCAATTTTAAGATTGTTCTACTAATCAGTGGCCAACATTCAGAGCAAGGGAGCACCAGCAACCATATCTTGCAGGGTTGTTGTAAGAGATGGAATCCTGAAATTTGGTACAGGTGTAAGAGACACCTGCTAACATTCAGAACAAGGAAACAAAGAACAGCCTAACATAACTTCCCAACTAAATGGACCTGTGCACTTGGGAAGGGGCAATTTTTGATGACTTCCCCATCCTCAGGAAGCCCTCTGTGCCATTCAAAAATATGTCCCTGAGGACTGCACAACCCTTGGGGACATATTTTGAGTTCACCGGCAGGGCTTCCTAGAGGAGGGGAGGGTGTCATAAATTATTACTTCCCAGCTGCACCAGTGCAGCTTCCTTTCACTGAATGTTAGCTGGTGTCTCTTGGATAACACCTGTACAAAATTTCAGGATTCTAACTCTTTAGAGGGGAGAGCAACTGGTCCTATCCGTCCCCAGCACAGCATTCCTCCAGTGGCTGTTGCTGGTGTCTATCTTATGTTTCTTTTTTAGATTGTGAGCCCTTTGGAGACAGGGAGCCTTTTTATTTATTCATTTATATCTATGAAAACCACTTTGGGAACTTATGTTGAAAAGCAGTATATAAATATTATTTTTTGTCGCCATTGTCATATGGGGAATAATGTAAAATGGGAAGGCTGAGGCTGGGAGATGCAGGTAGGATTCACAGTGAACAGTTTATCAAGCTGCCACAGCAATATCAATGGTAGCTATTGTGCCAGTGCTTAGGCCAGGTCTTTGTCTTGGAATTCAGTAAGAAGCTATTCCCTTGAATTGTGAGTACCTCACAGTTGGCCTTTTGAGTTACTGACTTTGCCCAGCACCATAGGATTTAACCATGAAATTCAAGCAAGTTAAATATAACTATGTGTGGAGATATATTATTATATCTCTTATTACTATTATTATTTATATAGTTTTATCTGTGTGCATGGCACTTTACACAACATGGGAAGAGGCCCCTGTCCGGGTGGATCACAAGCTAAAATAAATGTAAATAAGAAAGGAGAAGAAAATATCTTCCCCTGCAATAGCTCAGCATTGTGGGGAAGCAGAGGTGGGGCAGTGGCTTTGGGTTCCTGCAAGCTTATTGTCTTGGGGCACTTCAGCTTCCACACTGAGGCCACCCCCCTTGGAGAAGTGGCTCAGGATTTAATGGCCTCCCCGGCAACCGTAGGCCTATCTCAATTGGTATTGGGCCCTGCCCACATGGAAATACTCTGGATCAGGTTTTTGCTGACCAGGGAATAAATGAGGAGGAGGTGGAGGAGTTTGAAATAACTCCCTTGTCATCGACAGATTATCATCTGGTGGGGTTTAGTTTGACTGCTCCATCTAACCTCTGCAAGGGTGGTGCATCAATTAGAGAATCTAGAGAATCTTGGAATTTACACAGCAAACCCAGAGGATATTGGTAAGACAGGGAATTAAGGTGAATGTAGTTTGCACAGCACCAATGGCGCTTAAACAATTGTTAGTTAACTCTAGATTGTATGATAGGAGATGTGATGTACAAGATTGTGAAATTTGTAAACAGGGGGAAGGAAGCTATGGAAAGAAAGGTACAATATATAACATTCAATGCTTAGGTTGTACTTCATTCTATATTGGGAAACCCATTAGGTCATTGAAAGATAGATATAAAGAACATCTAGCAGATATGAGGCATTGTGCAAAGAGAACGAAACCCTGGTCATTGCATATGAGGATTAAGCATGAAGGCCAAATGGTGCCCATTGAAATATCTATTTTAGGAATTGAAAGGAACCTACAAAGAAGGAAAATCAAGGAAGCATTATTTATAGAGAAACTGAGACCTGACATTAATGCTTGGGTGGCATTGGGCCATGTTATGAAGCTTATTAGCCTCTGAGAAGAGCCAGGTGTTTCCACCTTCTCTCCCCCTACCCACCTCACTCAATATCTCTCTGCCCATCAGGGAACTGTGTGTTATCACGTCTAAGGAATTGAACAGCTGGGGAACTGAGGTTTTCATCTGTGCTCATTTGCTTTACTTTTACTTAAGGATGGTGTGTCACACTAACTTCTTATGTTTTTATGTTTACCAACTTTTAGTTTTCCTTTGTGTGAGCAATAAAAAGATCTTTGTTAAGAGTTTAAATATGATAAATAAATAGAAATAAATAAAAATGGGATACTTAGTTCTCACATGATTCAGGCACTTCCAGGTCATCCTGAAATTCGGCACACATACTATATCTATGTGTCAAAACTTGAATACGAAGTTTACCTTATAGCACAAGCTATGTCCTCAGCATTTAGAAAACTAAACCATTCGTGGGGCGTGTTGTTCTGTCGCCTTTTATATTGCAAAGGGTTAATTCCAGCTGCAGACAGAAACTATTTATGTTTGCAGAATGTACAATTCTTTAGCTAAAAATAAATTAGATGGATATATTCACACACCAGCAAAAATCTAACAAAAAGCTATATTGATGCCCTAATGGTTCGATTAAGAGACAAAGCCATGATAACTGGGCGAAAGTATTCAACAAATAGCCTTGAGGAAATGTATATTCAGGAAATAAAATTTAAAAATGGAATTGAGAGACCCCAGTGCAGTACAATAACTGATCAAGTTGCAACTGAGCTTCCATTTTTGCAGCCAAACTGACACTAAAGCAAACCGTTGATCAGCAAAATATTGATTTCAGGTAGTTAGCTATGAGTGAAAATAAGACCATAGGTAGCAGACTGATACAGTTTGACCCCTCAGAAATGTTTTTCTTGAATTCTCCAGAAAGCATCTATGATATAGTTCACAGATCCTAAAAGCTTGTATTGTTCCATTATATGGAGAGGGTGATCCACAGTCCTAATAAAAAGTCAATAGCAAGCTTTCAGCCCTTTTGCTATGTTTATGTTTTCAAAAGATACCTTTTCAAGGGGAAAGGATCAATAAACAATCTTTTCCCTTTAAAATTAGTTTAGCTTTCTGCCAATTCTAATTTATGTAGGTTACAGGAAACTTATAACTTGAATCCTATTCTTCCCAAGCCACTCCAGTAATGTTTAGAAGAATCACATAATTGTAGAGTTGGAAGGGACCTTGGAGGTCTTCTAGTGTAGCAGCTGCTCAGCACAGGAAACTGGTACAGCATCCTGAGAGATGTCTGTCCAGCCTCTGGAAACTCAGTGAAGGAGAGCCCACCACTGTACAAGGCATACTGTTTCATAGCTCTTACAGTTAGGAAATTTTTCCTACTGTCTAGAACAATAACAACAGTAAGGAAGCAGTTTCCACACTGCTGTGGTAGAAATAGATTGGTTAGCCCCCCCAAGTTAGCTTGAAGAAGTATCTTGGTGTTGCTGTATGCGGAGGAAGCGGCCATTCTGGCCAGAACCCCAGTCGGTCTAAGGAGGGCCTTGGGGGCACTGGCTGTTTATTGTAAGAGAGAACGGCTGAGTATTAACTACCAGAAAACAAAGGTGCTCTCCTTTGCTAGTAGACCCAAGAGACGGGTATGGAAAATCGATGGACAAAGGATTGAGCAGGTCCAAAATTTTGTATACTTGGGGGTAGCTGTTCACTCATCGGGATCAAGGCGGGCCCATGCCTCTCATGTGGCCCAGGCTGCCCAAAACAGCACCCGAGCTATTTTGCGGTTCTATAGAACCAGGGGAGGGTTTTTTTATCCCTGCAGCCTTAAAACTTTTTCAAGCAAAATCATTGGCACAGTTATTGTATGGTGCCCAGTTGGGTCCTTACCCAGATCTGTCCCCCTTAGAAGTGGTGCAGTCTAAGTTCTTGAGAGCAGTATTTCAGACACCCAAGTGTACCTCTAATGCGAGGCTCAGATTGGAGGCGGGCCTCATCAAACTTGAGGCCAGATGTTGGCAAATGGCGCTGTTTTACTGGCTGAGAGTTTTTTCCTCGGACACAGGGCTCAGCCGCTTAGTATTAGACGATTCTTATCAGTCGCCCTGGAAGTGTGCTCTGAACCAAAAGATGACCACTTTGGGCCTCGATCAGTCTGCCCTGCTTACGCAAAGTTTGGAGACAGCTAGGAAGCTCATCAAACAGAGAATTGAGGATATCGAGAGACAAACAGATATAGCAAGGGTACCTGACTTTCAGAGCCAGGATTCAGTCAGATATAGTTTGGCCCCAGCATCCTACCTCACTGTCTTGGAGGTGCCCCCTCTTAGAAGAGTTTTTACCCTGGCAAGATGCAATGCCCTGTCTTCAGCCCTCTTAGAGGGCCGATATAGAGGGATTCCCTATGGGGAGAGGCTTTGCCCATGTGGTGAGGGTCAAGTGGAAACAGTCACCCATGTGCTATTGGAATGTTTGTTCTATAGAGACCTGCGCCGGGATCTTATTTACCCTTTGATAGCTAAATGCCCAGGTCTTGATTCTCCTCAGATGACTGACAGGCTGTTGAAAGGAAGCAATTCCTGCGCTACCAGACAGGTAGCTAAATTTTGCAGTGCAGCCCTTTGTTTGCAGAAGAACTTAGTAATGGGAAAATAGGCGATGGATCTAAGGCCAGAACAACTTGTAGTCATAATGTGGCTAGCTGCAGGTGGGCACGCAGGTACTGGTATCACCTGTATATCAGCTGTAAATTTAGTGACAATATTTTTCAGAGCTCCTGAATTGTTTAACCCCCCCTCAGATTTAGGAGTCGAGAAGGCAACTGGTTGAGTTTTGATTTTGTGTAATAGCCTCATAAGTAGGAAATACTGCTGCCTCTTTTATCTCCAATTATTTTAGTAGTATTTTTAGTGTCCTGATCTATGCTGAGGAGGACTTTTAAAAATTTATCTGGTGTTATTGTTTGCAATAGAAGTTTGATTGTCCTCTCTTTTACATTTGTTTTAATCTTATGCTGGTCGCTGACCGAAATAAAGAGATTGATTGATTGGTTAGCTGTGTGTGATCTTGAGAATGGCAGTACTCGATTGGTGTTTCATGGGACTGTTCTGAACATCAGACGATTTCATTCTGTTTACTCAAATAAGATAAATGAAATAATAATAATAATAATAATAATAATAATAATTTAATAAACAACAACAACATCCAAGACGGTTACGTGATTTTTATTGTCTAACATACGAAGAATAACTCGCATATCATAGATGTCATTTCCTCAGAATTTGTTCATTCAGATTGGTGATACTTGGACATTCAACTATTTTGTCCTTTAGAAAGCAGGTAAGGAGCTCCTTATTATCTGCTTGCGCCTGTCCGACCGCTTTTCTGGTGGTGGCACCCATGCTCCCCAAAGGTCATGCGGAGCTGCAGTTCTGTTCTCTGCAGCTTCCACATGGTGTTGGCATGGACATGCTCACCATGTGCCACAGCCACGAAAGTGGCAGGGCAGGGGCAAGCAGGTAAGGAGCTCCTTGCCTGATTTTTAAGGGAACCGCTCCCTGACCCACTGAGCCAGTTTGAACCTTAGCCGGTTTGGGGCTTCCCAGAGGTGGCACCCAACTGGCTTGTGCACATCCCTAGTTGCTTCTTCTGTCTGCTTTGTGTGTTCTCCAGCTTGTTCTTGATTCCTGATTACCTGCTTGACTTTCTGGCTCCTGGCTTCTTACTCAGCTTGACCTATGGAATGTTACTGGCTCTCAGCTACGGTCTTGACTCTCTGATCCTGATCATTGATCTGGCTTAACCTCTGGGTGTTCCTGGTTCTTGGCTTCTGTCTTGACCCTCCTGGATCATATTAAAATGTTGCATATTGATTTAGGCTGTCTTGCATTTCCTAACTTGTTATTATCAATTAATTCCATGTTGGGAGTTTGCTTTTGGTGTGATTTATTTTTATTGATTTATTTCTTACATTTCCATACCTCCCCTTACAAAAAAGTCCCTGGGCAGTGCACAATCTAAAAACCATTAAAATATTGACACAATTATAATAATTGTTAAAAATACAGATACAAATGCTAAAACCTGAAACTTTAAAACTATAATCTAAAAGCCTGACTAAAACCCAAAGCTTTAAAACTATAATCTAAAAGTCTGACTAAACAGGTGTGTTTTCAGGTTCTTCTTAAAAACATTCAGAGAAAGGGAAACACTAATTTTATTAGGAAGCACTTTCCAGAGTCCTGGAGAAACTCTAGAAAAGGCCTGGTTTCAAGTCGCCACCAACCCAGCCGGTGGCAACTGCAACCAGACCTTCTCAGATGATCTTAATAGGCAGCAGGGTTGATGAAGGACAAAGTGTTATCTTCAGTACTCAAATGTGATGCTCAAATACCACCAAACTGTCATTATAGTGTTCTTTGGTGGTATATTTGTATGGAGCAAGAGCTGTGTGCTGGAAGTTCCAAGTTCAAAATTCAGTTCAGCTAATAAACTCACTGGATAACTTTAGGCAAGCCTTTATTTCTCAGCACACACACTCCACCTTTAATGTAAGGATAATAGTACTAGGTTACTTTACAGCATTGTAAAAATGACTGAGATAATTATCATTAAGCACTTAGGAAAATGCTGTTTATTGAAATTGCAGAAGATCTTTCGTTTGTCATGTCGGTGTTGTCTAATGGCTGCCCACATTGTTGAAATTACCTAATGATATGATCCATTTGCTTTGATGAATGGATGCAATGTGGTGCATTCTTCTGCCATTATGAGCCTCGCAGATATCAAAACTGGCATTGGAAATCCATATTATCACTGCAGCAAAAGGCATGACCGCCAAATTCTGTGCCTGGGAAATGAGTTTCTTTAACAGCAGTTATTCAAACCTTTTACCTGACACAGTAACATTTAAGACCACTTACATAATCAGAATGCATACACTCCAAAGAAAGACTCCAAAGTCTTTCACCTGATAGCTTCTTGTTTACCACAGGCAAATTCCTCTGTTGACTTGGAATTACACGGTCACATTACGGTACTTTCTGAATAAAATATCATGTACAAATTATGATGTTCACGTAGGCTTCCTCTTCTAACGAAGGGAATAATATTCATTCCTGTAATGAATCCACTAGAGATATATGGACAAGTAATAAATTATTAAAGGAACTTGAATCAGTGCATCAATTTCCGCTTTTGATTTTGATGCCACTATTTGTTACAGGCAGAGAGGGATTTTCTCTCTACCCAGCTATTTTATTAGTTTTGTTTTCATTTAAACAGTAGATTCTTTAAAAGGTGTGTGTGTGTGGGGGGGGTAATATATTTTCTTTATGGCCTGATTCCATAATGCTCCTTAAATTGTAAATGTTGGAAAAATATTTGAATAGACCTGAACTATTAAGTTAAGAGTAGTTTCAAGAAATACCATTAAAAGACCACGTTTACATGAACAACAGTTATCAGCATTAGAATAACTATTTTGAAAGTGGTTATTTCAAAGGAAACAACACAGTATAATTCTACTATTTTAAAGCAAAAGGTAAGAACCAAATTCTTTGGTCAGAATACGTTCTTTTTTCTGTATAAGATCTTCTTATTAATCTAATACTTATAAGTCAGAAGTTACTTATCTATGAACCATTATGTCGTACATTATCCATAATATTCATTGCCAGTTCCGAACTACTATTCAGAATCACTGTGTAATGAAAAAGGAAAATTTACTCTACCTAGATCTTCTGCCTTAAATCATAGAGTGCTGATGATGCAACTCTGGTATACAATATATCCACAAGTATGGCCCGCTCACCAGTTATGAAATTTATGTTATTAATTAATAATTGACACAGGGTAGAAAACCTCCCCAAAATGAATGGACTCCTTATGGTGGGGAGGTTTCTGTCCCACTCCCATGTTAAGCCATTTAGGATAGGGAAGAAAACTCAATTTCTCTTTGAAAACTTCAGTTTTGTTTGCCTTTGCAAGCCCAATTGACCTTGAAAGATAATTGTGTTTGAAAACTAGTCTGAGCACTGCATAGTCCTGTGCTCCCGAGTTAGAGCATATGAAACCAACCCTCCCACAAGGTTAGACCTAATGTTTGGAACAAGTAAATCTTTCAGAAGTATTTGACCTCACAAAAGGATTTCAGCCGGCAGAACAAAGCCAAAAGGATCACAACAGCAGCAACCACTACATGTCAATTTCAGTAAGCCTGGCATCAGGGAATCAACCATCTACAGTATGGCTCTGGTCTTTTCTTACTTCTCCTGTAGGATATGACACCACAACCAGTCCGTCACTGGCCAATGCAGACATCATGCACTAATTTGCACTAGCTGCCATTATGTTTCTGGGCAAAATATAAAGTGCTGGTTGTTGTGCTATCAAGTCAGTGTCGCCTCCTCGAGACCACAGAGCCATGTGGTTTTCTTGGTAGAATACAGGAGTGGTTTACCATTGCCTTCTCCCACACAGTGTGAGATGATGCCTTTCAGCATCTTCCTATATCGCTGCTGCCTGATATAGGAGTTTCCTATGTTCTGGGAAACATACCAGCGGGGAATCGAACCAGCAACCTCTTGCTTGCTAAGCAAGTCATTTCCCCGCTGCGCCATTAGGTGGCATAAAGTCCTGGTACTTACCTATAAAGCCCTAAACGTCTTAGGACCGGGTTACCTGGGAGAGCACTTTCTTCAATATGATACCCACCATACTTTAAGGTCTCACCTGGCAGCAACCTAGGATCAAACCTTCTCTGTAGCTGCTCCTGGGCTCTGGAATGCACTCTCTATGGATATCAGAGGCTTAAGATATTTAGCAGCCTTTAAAAGAGCCCTAAAAACATATCTTTTTAGCCTGGCATTTAGTGAGTACTCAAATGATTCTAAACTGCTTTTAATTTTGTTTTAATGAGTTGTTTGTTTTATTTGGATTTATATTTATGAACCATTCTAGAGATGGTATAAACATCTAATATAAACAACAACAACAACTTATATACTGCTTTTCAACCGACGTTTCCAAAGTGGTTTTACATAGAGAAATAACAACAACAACAACAAAAAGATGGATCCCTGTCTCCAAAGGGTTCACAATCTAAAAGGCAACATAAGATTGACACCAGCAACAGTCACTGGAGGTACTGTGCTGGGGGTGGATAGGGCCATTTACTCTCCCCCTGCTAAATAAAGAGCATCACCACGTTAAGAAAGTGCCTCTTCACCCAGTTAACAGGGGTTGTGCCCAGTTAGCAAACAAACAATCTAGCCCTTGTTCTCTAGGTCAGGACTCCTTCCTTGCCATCCTCCTCCACAAGTTCCTTTCTTCTGGTCCTTTTTATGAACGCCTGTCCCAGTGTCCATTCCAAAGTAACTTTATAAAATTGCCAGTCATTCCAAACACTAGGTAGGCTCTCTAGGGGCTGTGCCTTCCAGAATTCGATGGTTTTATCCAATTCATTTCAATTGCACTGTTTGAATATATTGTTTTTCTGATCTAATGTTTCTCACAAGCTAGTCTGGCAGGGAGGTACGCTGCCACCCCGATGGGCTTTTAGGGAATCACGTGCCAGTGGGGGAAATGCAGGGGGGGGATTGCATCCTCCCCCACCCTTAAAGCCATCCCCCACTGCCACTGACCTGGTCCCCACCAGTTCCGTACACATCCCTACTATCTACAGGTTAGTCTTTGGTTCAAAAATCCCTTAGCAGGATGTGAGAATCTAGCCCAATGTATCATAACAACTGGAAAGTGTTTTCCTCTGTAGCAGTGATGTCTCTGTAGGACAATCTCCTTCTGTGAATTGGCAATGACAAGTGACACCAGAATTTATAAAAATATTTAAGTGAAAAGGAACACCATAAATAATCTCCAGCAACTGTCAATTCCACAAGTGCTGCTGCTTTGAAAATATGTACAAAGCCAGTCATTATATACAGATGCAGTAAACTCACCTGTGGTTTGTGGAACTCAGTGTTGTTTATTATGCCTCTGATTTCATATCAGTGTATTTTTTTCATGCCATTAACTAATTGCAGTGGGCTGTAGGTTGAACCAGCCTTGCTGTAACTTTTCCAAAGTTACAGAGTTCTATTGTGCTTCAGAGATGGGTGGAAGGAGCAGCAAATTATCAAAGCACACTGTACGTTTCTGCTTCTCTGTAGAGTTGCTGCCTAAATTCCTTAGACCTGGAGAAATACCAAAAAACCCAGACAGCACATCCCCTGGGAATACAACTGTTGAATTCATTGAGTTTTAAAAAAATTCTTCTCTACCCAATTAAATGAGAAATAAAGCAAAGGTTTGGTGACCTGAGTAGTCATATTTTATAAAATGAGAACACAAAAGTAATTTTTGTGCTCCTAAAGTAATTTTTTTAAAATGTTATTTAGTAGTTCACAGTCTGCAAACATCTCACTAGACACTGTCACAGCATGTCTCTTAGCTATTTTCACATGATGGTTTGTATATCCTGCTGTTAAAAACAATTATAAAAGGCAGGCGCGTAGCAAGTGGCCCGGCAGCCCAGGGACAAAGTTCCCCGGAGGGACACCTGGTGTGCAAAGTGCAAAGCGCGCACACGCACCCCACCACCCAAGCCATTCCCCCTCCATCTGCGAGGGGCCCCTCCTTGATTTGGGGGAGTTTTACTCACGCCGCTGCTGCCCTCCGTGCTGGCTGCTGTCCTGACCATAATCTTCTTTACCTCTGTGGAGAGCAGGTCACTCCCATGGTGGTGGCAGCAGCAGGCAGGCATCTCTCTCCCACCCCTGCACTCCCAGCTGCTGTGCGGCTTCTCTCGGGCCTGCGCACCTGCATGCTCCGAGTATGGATAGTGTTGTGTATCATGAGAAGACACGCTTCCAGTCTGCGAAGACTGCGAAGACATGCTGCCAGTCTGCGAAGATACTGAGCTAGATAGACCAATCAATGGTCTGACTCAGTATATGGCAGCTTCCTATGTTCCCTTCCAGTCCGCCCCACTTTCCTAGGCATTCTCAGGAGAATACTGTAATGTTCTACTAGAGGATATAAGAGCTGTCATTTCTTCAGCTCCCAAGCCAATGAACTGGACCAGGGCACTTTCCAGATTAGACCCTGCAATTGGGTCACGTCGGATCCCGGAAGTGTGCTTTCACACTTCCTGCATTGTGACACTGTCCACGTAGGGACAGCAGGGTGCCGTTCACATTGCCAATGCCTTGTCTCGAATTTAATTGCTGTGTTATAGAGCTAGGATGTCATATGTCCGACGTAAGGAAGTTGCTGGTTTTTCGGTTGTTAGTTGCTGTGAGACAGCTCCCCTTGCTGTTCATGTTTCCAATACAACTTGCCTGACTGGAGGCGTTTTGCTGCTGTTGATCAGCTAGTCTGGAAAGCACCCAGGAGACAAAAAGAATCTAGAAATCTCATGGGTCCCAGTAGGAATCACACTTTTCAGAAAAGAATGAAAAATACCTTTCTCCCCCTTGAGAATTCTTCAAGAAAGCTAAGAAAAACTGAATTAATTATTAAGTAAGCAGCTGGGAGATCTCACCCATTACTAATTCAAATCCCAACAGTACTGAGGTAAAAATTATGGATGTGATCCTGTCAAGGTTAAGCACTTTAAAATCCTATTGAAGTATCAGGATAATGAAGTATGTGCTTAACTTTAAAAGTGTTTAATTCATGGAAGAGATGTGGGTATACATGAATATATTGTTGGAGTGAGAGGCTCAGAATGGCTGTCACAGGAGCAGGGATCTTATCCTCCCTGAATACTAATCTTTGCTTCAGTTTGGCTGGATCCTGACCTATATGTCCAACTCTGAGCAATCAAAAGGGAGTGAAACAGCTCATTTATTCTTGAAGACCAGAATAACCAAGCATTACAACAAAGATGGTATGTATCAATATTGGCACAGAGACAATGTTCAATAATATTAAACATATATTAAAGCTGTAGATGAAGGAGATTAATGCTTGAAAGACAATATTCTTGTGCACTTACCCCTCCCTCTGCTTTCCCCCCGCTGGTATCTGGATTTTTCAAAGCCCATCCCCCGATGGCAGCATACCTCCCTGTGCCCCGTTGCCCCCATCTTCCGGATATGACTGGAAGTTGCTGACGCACATCACTCACGCAGGCATACCAGCGACTTCCAGTCATGTCCGGAGGATGGGGGCAACAGGGAGGTATGCTGCCACCCCAATGGGCTTTGAAAAACACAGGTGCCGGCAGGGGGAAAGCGGCAGGAGGGGTAAATGCAACCTCCCTTGCTTTTAAAAATAGACCCCCGCTGCCTTTGAACCAGCAGAACTGCCGGTTCTTTGAACTGGTTTGGAGGCCCTTTATGAGGGTTCCGTGCACATCCCTAATGTCAGGCAATGTCATGCCCTTACCCTCGGATAGTGAAGAGGAGGAGGAAGTTAGAAACCCTACAGCAGAGCAAGAGGGAGAGAGTTCGTTTGTTGGGCTGCCGGAAGAAGCTGAGGCAGCCCAAGCTGAGGCTGCAGCGGCTGTCAGAAGCAGACCGGGGGGGGGGGGGTCAGCAGTCAGACTCAGAGCTGCTAGTAGTACAAGTGATATCCCCCAAAGAACAAAGGCATACCAAGCGTTAGCAACAGCGTGATGTGCAGCTGCAGCCTTTGAGACAAAGTGAGCATCTCTGTAACAAGGCAGATAAATGCTGAATTTACAGCAGCTGGCTGAGGGAGGAGGGCAATTAGCCAAGCACTATAAATCTGTCAATAGATCACAACCAAGTTGCTAGAAGCAACGTGTCATTCTTGGAGCGTTGCTGCAGCCCCAGCTTCTGACTCTGAGGGATTCCAGCTTTGTGTTAGCTTTGGAGTTTCTGGCATTCCTGACCAACCCTTGTTCCCTGCTTGTGCCCAGTCACTATTTCTTTCCGTGGAGGAGGCCTTGCACCTTGTTGGGCTCTGGACCCATGGATATCTGGTGAACGAACCACATTGTGGGGGAAGGCAGTTTGAACCTGATACATCCAGTAAAGTGTTCAGTAATTTTATAAGAACAGTAATGTCTGTTGGCAGACATTTTGCTTTTTGATGCTTGGACACTTTAAACTATTCCTAACCCAGTCCTACCTATTGTCTAATCATTTCATGGTCAAGTAGCATGGATATTTGTTGGAAAGACAAACCATATTGTTCAGAGATAAATGGACTCAAAATATAATTCTAAAACAGGAAGAGGCAAATGTTATTCCAGATTAAAAGCTGGAGGCAGAAGAAAGCACTTTCTTAAGCTTTCCTAGGCCCTAACTCTGACCCGCACATTATTTAGAACAAATAAAGTAGCAAAAGAAGGAATTAGTCCCTTTTAACTGCAGTGAGATACTGTATCTAGAGAAGCTACTAGTTATCAGCACAGGTAATCTCAAATGGGTCTACTCCCATGTGATCTCCAACACAAGACAGCTGCCTCAAGTCCCCTCAGAGTTGGGAAACCATTATGTAGGTCCACATAAAGTATCCATTGCGCTATCTATTTACATATAAATCCATGAAGTAAGAATAAAATGCTGTCTGACATCCTGTGCAATGAAATGTGAGCAGTAAAAACTCTGCCCCTCAACACAGACACAGACACAGACACACACACACACACACACAAGCACACACATTTAAAACAGCACCCATGGTGAGTTGCTGGACAGGGTACTCAAAACTGCTCAATTGCATTTGTGCAATGCCCCTTCTATTATTTCTAATGGCCAACATGATATGCATCTCATAAATGCTGTGTGCTCATAAATAGTGTCAGTGCTATTACAGATATAAGGCAAGCCTGACACTGTTGAGGACAAGCAGTTTTGCAAGCAACACTGTCATAGTTACTTCAGGTCACTGCCCTGGGAGTAACTACAGCAGCTTGTGCAACCGCTCATCTTCAACAGCGTCAGGGCTGCCTTAAGCATCTGCAGCATCCCCAGCCCAACTCACAGCATCGACAAGGCACTGTGCATCATGTTGGCCACTGGAAATAATGGACGTACTGTTGCACAACTGCAAGTGTGCAATTGTAAGGAGCAGCTCACCAGCCCTGTCCCACAACACCGCAGTTGCTGTTTTAGATGTGTATAGAAGCATGGGAGGGTTTGTACTGTCCATGTGCCACTGTGCAGAATGTCAGCCAATAATTTTATAGGAGATAACTGACACAGAACAAAAAACTGAGACAAACAAGGTCATATGTTGTTTCTTTACTCTATACATAGCACTAGGGGAAACATAATTTTTTGCTAACAAACACAATGCAATTTTTCTGATATTTGCAACTTTGCATCATAGCTCATAAAAGAAGGGGACTAGCAAAAACATCTCCTCACTTCCTACAATTCTGGCTAACTTTATTTATTGTTGTTGTTGTTGTTGTTATATTTTACGTTTTCTTCAGTGATACCTCTCAAACATGGCCATATGGCCAGCAGGAAAGGCACTTCAAAAATCAGTAATATGTTGAGCTTTAGTGCATACAAATGCATATATTACTTATAATTTAAAAGATGTGAAAATGTATATTGGTTCAATCATCTGAAAACTGAATTGAGCATTGGACAGTGATGGTATCCATGGAACACTGATTCAGTGCACTAAGAGGAAGATATGTAAGCTATAAGTAATGAAAACAAACAGCTGACATTGAGAAATAATATTTGTGAAAACCATTTCCACTGATTTAGAGAAAAGTAGAAGGTCGTTCTGCCTTAAAGATTCTGTCAATTTAAAGGGGGGGACCCTTCTATGAGTAGCTCCTGTACACAGAAATCTTAATTACTACACTGCCTAAAGTAAACATAACTAAATAGGCCTTCTGTTATACACTCTTCAACTAAGAAGTCCTTATATGTTATGGCAATTAAAATTCTTGTGGTTTGGGAACCTTGAATTCATTCATCCAGCAATCTTTTCACCCCTCCCCCCCAGTAGATTTTTATTTTCTTTTGTCACTAACTAGCTAGAAGTTTCGTTTTACTAGAACAAGAACTTCTACGAATACTAAATACAAAACAGATGTTGCTTTTAGGTCTCTTGAGATTTTTAAGGCCAACTAGCAATGCCGCTTCAAATCCATCCACTTTAGTATGAATGTTCAAGATACTCAATGACATTAAAACAGATTTAGTAAAAATATTCTCAACATAATATTTTATTATAAAACCAGATTTTGTGAATACCTTAGTTTGTATTGTTCTGCCCATATTAAGAATAAAGTAACACATATGAATATGTTACAATGAAAGCCAGGCCTTCTAGTGTGAGAGAACATCTTCACATGTACAGAGTCCCAGCTACCTAATGACTGAAAGAACCAAGTGTATGTTGCTGCACAGTCAGGCACTGGTATAGTGCTTCCTGTGCGGACTGAGGTATTTCAGCAGGAAGAGGATTGGGAAATGCTCTTGTCTTCCCTTCCAATTTACATTTGTCACTGCTAGAGGAGATGCAAAAGAACCTCTTCTTGGGTAAGAGAGACGTGTCCATTTAGAAACTGAAAAAATGGAGTGTTTGTTCCTGCATGCTCAGTAGCCAGTCCAGCATTTTCTGTGTGCGGCTGGGAAGAAGATATTATTTCTCTCTGCAGCCACTGTCATCCCCTACTCTGAAGGAGGAATGCCCCTTGGGTTGTGACAAAAGCCACCCCCTATTGGCTTAGCCTTTGGGACCTCAGGGAGAGGGGAATCCTAGATGGTATACCAGGGGACAATAGTTTTCCCATGAAAACTCTTGACTCCCTTTACAACAGAGTGCGAACTAGGTTCTTAATATTAGGGGCTTATTTGATCTGATCATGTGTGCAACTGGCAAGAGAAGCTTCTCTCACATGCAAAAGGCATCAGGTGGCATCTCTGGGAAGGGGTGAAAAAGGACCCTATCCAAAACTCTGGAAAACTGCTGCCAGTCAGTGTGGACAGTACTAAGCTAGATTGACCAATGATCTGATTCACTATAAAGTAGATGCATATGCTTATATGCTCTCCCATCTCTTTTCTGCAATTGTCTAATTATTCTGTTACCTAACTGTATATTTTGTTGTCCAATTCTTTGATCAATTATATTTTTCTTGATAGTCAGACATCGCTGCCTGATTTTTTTTTTCCTGTTGTGATTGAGGATTGGATGGGTCCTGGAGAAGGGTGAAGGTCCCGGGTGCAGCAACTGCGAGTTGCAAAGAGGACGATATGGTGATGAGATTAGAACCAGGAGTGTGCATTCATTTTCATCCCAGGTGGGTGTCAATGTACAGGGCAGGGCCTGTGCTGAGCCAGGGATCTGGATGTTGACAGAGGTTCCAGGAGGGACACAAATCTCAGTCAGCTACAAGGAAAGCACAATTGAGACATTCCCAAAACACTATGGTGTTTTTTTAAAAATCTATATTTTGCCATTAAAAATAAAAAATTACAAAATCCCCAAAAGGATAGGGATGTGTTTCAGAATGTACACCTGACTGAATGCAATGCATGCACATCATCCTTGGATGGATACCAATATATGTCTACAGTTCCTAATCCAGGAAGTGATATGTTCATGGAGACCTCTTGCATGAGTGGATCTCACTCTCTGAATTGGAATAAGATTGCTTTTGTCCTAAAATTATTGTAATTACCTTTAGTTATAACTTTGAATGTCTTGCACTTTAATTCCTTCAATTAAAATTATTAGCATTATAAGAAAACTACACAAGCCATATCCTGTCCTTAGTTGTAATAACCATGAGTTTCAGGGATGAGAAGATAAAAGCATTTGAGAAAACAACTGTTCAAACAAATGTCCAGAGTGGTTTTCACAAAGCTTTTGGGGTCCAGTCAGAGGTTTTTGAATAAACTTGTGCCAGCTCATGATTTAGCTTTTTCATAGCAGTGCCTTTATTCAATATACCTCCTTAGGGATGGATTCGGTTTTTATCCAAAAAAGGAACAGTTGCTGATCCTAACTCAAAACATAGTTTCAGCCAGGGCAAGCCTTCACTTAAGACAACATTAAAGAAAATACACCTCAAAACATGCCTCTTAATCAATTTGGAAAAGTTAATCATTGGCTGCAATTCATAGCTTGGTAACACAACATAAACACCAGAGACAATTAGTAACACATTCTCTACAACTTCCCTTTAAATGCTGAATACTGGTTTTTTAAAAAGAATAGCACAGTCAAGTCTCCTCTTATCTATGAACTTCACCAAAAAGAATATGCAAAAATGCTACCTTAAGGCTATGAGAGTCATAAAGACATGTGGTTGTTACTATAGGCCCATACACACATTATGTTCAACACTTGTACAATGAGTTTACAGTGTACAAGGTACAGATCTGTACACAGCTACAGTTATTCATACGTTATGTTGAACGCAGGTACAGAAGTACATTTCCTATCTGTACCAATCATTTGAAGGATCTATATCCAGGTTCACTTTTTAAATCGACACAGGTACAGTCATTCACGCAAACACATGTACACTCATGTACACATGCAGACACATGTATATGTGCAGACATCTGTACATTCAGACAACATAATGTCTGGATTGGGCTTTTGCATCCTTGCCAAAATAGTCAGTTATGGGTTTAGGAGAGAAAATAGTTTGCACATTAGGACAGTCTCAACCAAGGAACAATTAGTTTTGTGTACAATTTTGTAAACACTGTACTATTAGAAATAACATTGAGTGGAGGGGAAGAAAGCAGTTGAGTTTAGCAAAAGATACGATCCATGCCTTCTGCATCAAACAAGAAAACATGTATTTGCAGCTGGGGACAACTAGATGAAACTTTAATCATGCCACGAGGTCTGACATGTTTGGTTGTTCCTATATAAATAGCAAGCATGTGGCAGGGCGGTGGGGGAGAGATCCAGACTGAGACCATGGTAAGAATTTGGGAGCTTTGAATTTATCCCCCAGCTCCACATTCCTAATTCAGATTGGTGAGGGCTGTTGATGCTATTTGAAAAGCTTCAATGAGAGTCAAGTCTTGTTAGATACTGAGGTCATGCACAAGACCTCAGCACAGGGGCGTAACTATCATAGGGCAAGGGGAGACAGTTGTCTGGGGGCCCACTGCCTTGGGGGCCCCCCCAGAGGCAAGTCACATGACTGACTCCCCCAGCCACGCACCTGCCCGGGCTTCCTTCAGTTGTATTCATCCTCTGAAATTGATGTGAGTGTTAAGACCTGGAGCTACCAGAACAGCATGTCTGTCTCTAGTACCGTTAAATGACTTGCATCGTCCAAAATTTATTAAAGCTTTAAAAAAATAATTTAGGATGATGTTCTGTTGTGGCTGACACATAGGAGAGAGAGAGAGAGAGAGAGAGAGAGAGAGAGAGAGAGAGTGAGTTTTACTTCAGTGAACGGGGGCCATTTAAAAATCTTGTATCTGGGCCCACTCCAACCTTGCTACGCCCCTGCCTCAGCAGCAGGGAGGGCGGGTGGAGGGGAAGGCAGGACTGTACCTACCTTCCCCCCAGAAGATCAATGGGTCCACTGAACCAGACAGCTTGTGAACCCACACAATGGGCGCCGCCACGGGCATTGCGGTGTCCTGAAAGCCAGGAAAATGAGTCTCAGCCTCTAGGTTTCTCCCAATACCCTGTGCAACAAGCACAGTGCATTGCAACGAACACAGTGGATTGGGAGAATCCCCAGTATGCAGCCTGAGCATACACATGACCTGAGGCTGAGGGCATGCTTGTGCCCTCTAAACCTGGTTAAGGGCCAGGGTTCAATGCAGAGGCGTATCTAGAGAAAACAGTGCCTAGGGAAAGCACGGAAATTGCGCCCCCTGTCCAAACATCTGACACCCATCTTTCAGATAACTTTACCATAATATCAGCTCAAAAATACAAGTCAAGCTCATTAATATGTTAATATTTCAAAAACTATTTAGCAATGCACATAGCCAGACCAAAAAATGCTGGAAAACTACAAATTTCAATATGTGGGGGCTCATGAAATACCCAAATACTATGTGGAGGTGTACTTGGAAAACTAAACAGAAGTGCCTGTCTAATTCTCTACTATGCATTGTAGCATCACTATTACATAAGTTTTAAAAATAAATGAAGAATTTGACTTTTCCCAGATACTCTGAAAATAATTGAAGGATATGCAGAGTAAACTGTGTCACTGCTTGGAATATATTCTAGTATTTCAGAAAGACAGTTAAAATGAGAGAAAGAGAGCAAGAAACTCCCAGTGGCCTTAATACTATGGATTTCACACTGATTCAAAGACAAACTCACCATTAATAGCCATATTATTAAGACATCACATTTAACTCACTTCTCACAGGAAGCAAAGTAAGAGCAAATGAATACAATCCTAGCTCATAAGCTTCAGCTCAGTATCCACAAGCCATGATTCTCTGTACATAGTGCCAGACTGAATATGTGTACAGTGACTTATATTATATTAAATTATTAAAAAAAAAATTTACCTGTAGCCCCTTCAGGGTGCTTCCTAAAGGCTGTGTGTGTGGGGGGGGGGGTGCCTGCAAAGGTGCCCCCTCCCCCCACCAGCCTCTTAATTCACCGCCACAGCCCGTCCTGGGCTGATTTTCAGGCCTGTTTGGGCCTGCAAAGATCGGCATGGTGGCCATTTTGGAGACTGCCATGCATGCTCAAATAGCCTCTGTGAGACCTGGCAAGGCCTAGGGCCTCACAGGGACCATTTGAGCAGGTGTGGTGGCCATTTTTATTGTATTTTTTTAAATGGCCACCGCAAACAAAATGACCGCCATGCATGCTCAAATGGCCTCTGTGACGCCTGGCATGGCCTAGGGCCTTGCAGAGGCCATTTGAGCATGCCTGGTGGCCATTTTGTCTTTGGTTGGCCATTTTTTAAAAAAATTCATTTTAAAAATGGCACCCCCTTCAAGTGGCGCCCGGGGCACGTGCCCTGCCTGCCTCACCCTAGATACGCCCCTGGTTCAATGCCAGGCTAGTGGGGAGGGAAATGCCAAGATTGGGAGGGATCCCAGCACTTCTCACGAGCAGCCCAACCCTGGCTAGAGTGCCGTAGCCTGTGCTGCTCACGTGAATAGCCTCACTGTCTTCTATATATGCATTTTAGAGACTTTCCTTTTAAAATATTGCTATTGCCTAGGCTAGCAAGGCTTTGTAAAGGACATGAATACAGCTATTCAACAAAGTCCCAATGTAATTAGGAGGACAAGTCATGTAATGCCTCTCTTGTCCTCTAAATTTCAATGGGACTACTTTGAGTAATTTTCCTCATGTCAGCAGTCAGTGCTCTTAAGGAATTTGTAACCCTAGTTCCAAAGGATTAATAATGTATAACTGATGGGTGTCTAAGCTCAGCTTAGGCCCTCCTACAGATGTTGGCCTACAGTTTCTATAATCCCTGGCTATTGGCCAATGTGGCTGGGAATTATGGGTGTTGTAGTTCAAAAACAGCTGGGGGTGGGCTAAATTGAGCAGGCCTGATATATATGCTTTATTGCATTTACACAGAATCAGTTTCAGCAACATGATATGAGCAGCCCAGTACTAAAGGCGGGTTTTCTCTCTCCCATTCCCACCCACACAACAAACAGCAAGGCAGAGGACTTGGCAGGCAAAGCCATTTATATTGGAAAAATAAGTCAAGCCAATGGGCTGTCATAAATAAACTAATGCAAATACTTCCAAAATACTCACTTGGAGATGGACACAATGATTTGAACTATCAACTCTCACAGACCAGAGGAGTAAAGGCTTTGTTCCTTCCACCTTAGGCAATGATATTGCTATTTTGAATATTGGAGAGTTGAAAGATGTCTTCAGACTGCATTTCTGAGATGAGACTCTAGCAATGCCTTCTAATAAATAAAATAACGTGAAAGGATACTTTCTGACATTGGATCAGCTTAATGGTTTACAAAGCCCTTGTGCATTCTCCAAGGACTATACTATGGCACTGAGATCACAATGTACGAGCAGCGTTTGCAAAGATGATCTGTCTGAAATCCCAGCTCAAATCAATTAAGGCAGAGATATGGGATGAGGCATGAGCTGAACCCAAAGTGCAAATACTTCCTATACAAAAGGGTGTAAAAGATGAATGCGCATACTAAGCAAGCACACAGTATTGGAGGTGAAGTACAACATGGGTTTGAAAAGGCTGTTTAATAGGAAATGTTCAATATTTGAATTGTGCTGTGCAAGATAAGCTGGAGGATCTCAAGAATCATTTCAGACACTCACCCTAGAGGTTTTCTTGAATCTGGGAACTGTAATGTGTAGAGAGCTTTCTGAAAGACTGAATGGTCCTTTGAAGGAATGAGACCTGATCCTCCTCTTTGTATTTTATGGACTGTTGTATTATATGAGTTAATGTAATTGCTTACTCCCTATGTTAAATAGCAGCGCAGGGGTCAAAGGTTCACAGCTCCTCTACAATTTAGTTTAGAGGAGAAAGGGCTTTACTTTTGTTTTTGGATGGAAACAGGGCAGGGTTTATTGGATTGGTTATGCTTTTTAAAATAGAAGGAACTTGAATTGCAGTGATTGGTTTGTTAAAATTGGAGGGAAATAAATAACAAGAGACTTGGCTGCAGCAGAAGAAGGGAGCTCAAAGAGAAGGGGAAAGTGAGAGACAGCAAAGAGCCAAGCAGACTGCAAGGCGCTTTCCAGACTAGACCCTACAAGGGGGTCAGGACGTATCCCGGAAGTGTACTTCCACACTTCCTGTGTCGTGACATCGCAGTCCCTACACACACAGCAGGGTACCGTTCACATCTCCAATGCCTTGTTTCAAATTTAATTGCTGCAATATAGAGCTAGGATGTCGTATATCCGGCGTAAGAAAGTTGCTGTTTTTTCGGGTTGTTAGTTGCTGTGAGACAGTTTCCCTGTTGTTTACGTTTTTAATGTGACTTGCCCGAATAGAGGCATTTTGCTGCTTATGAGCAGCTAGTTTGGAAAGTGCCGAGGAGAAGCTGACTTCTCAGTCAGCTTCTGACTGAGGCTAGGTTGCAGCAGTGAGGGAGCCGACCTACTGCACAAGAAAAAGGGAAGCTTTAAGAAACTACCCTTTGCACTCCTTTGAGACTGCAGCTAGGCCTACTTTGTATAAGCTAGTGGCGTTACTTGTGCCTTGGCTCAACTGAAATTTTTCTTTTTTCACCTGATATTTCTGCACTCTTCTAGAATCAAGATTTTAAATCAAGGAAACTTTTCCTCTTTTTTTGGACTGTTTCAAGTGTCTCTTATTTTTCTTCCCAACCAACACTTGCTTGCCTAATTTGCCTCACCACTCTACCTTTTTGTTAAAGGGACAGAGGCTCCAGTAACTGGATGGCAGAACCAGTCAAAATAACTCTACCTGGTGGCCGTGAGTTGTTTAAATGCAGGGCCCACAGTGGTGCCTCACAGGTCCAAATTGCAATTTGATAATCTAATAACCGAGTGGGTCTGTAGTTAGAGGTTGTGTTTTTAGTCAGTGCATGGAGGCTGTCTGAGGGTTAAGAAGATGAAATTAAAATTTGGATTAGAAGGTTCTCCTGGTTGAGAGGTATGCTGACCTAGGTCATTCTGTTCTGGATGGGGCAGCTCTTCCATTTAAAAAGCAGGTTCATAGCTTAGTAGTACTCCTGTAGCTGGATGCCCAGGTAGTGCCAGTGGTGCTTTTATTCAGCTTCAGCTTGTATGCCAGCTGCACCCATGTTTTGTGCCAGCGGACCTAACCACACTAATTCATGCCTTTGTCACTTCTCACTTTCACTACTGCAATGCACTCTGTGTGGAGATACCTTTGAAGACCCTTCACAAATTATGCAACAGTAAGGGTCCTCCTGATAAGTGCCAGTTGCTTGGATCACATTAGTCCATCTGTGTACCAGCTGCATGGTTACCAATATATTACTTGACACAATTCAAGGTACTAGTTATTAACTTTAAAGCCCTAAATCAGGGTTTCTTAACCTTGGGCCCCCAGATGGTGTTGGACTACAACTCCCGTCATCCCCAGACATGGTCTTTGTGGCTGAGGATAATGGGAGTTGTAATCCAACAACATCTGGGGGCCCAAGGTTAAGAAATGCTGCCCTAAATTACATAGAGCCAGAATGGCCATGTAGTCAGACACAGTTCTGAGAGTCTTATTTATTTGTTTGTTTGTTTATTTATACATTTATATCCCACTTTTCCTCCAAGGAACCCAGAGGCTCTCCACAGAGCCTCCTTACATGCATACTTAGTCTGAATGTCAGCTACTCTAATACAGGGGTGGATCTTATCTATAGGCAAAGTGGGAAGCATTCACCTTAAATTTCTTAGCCAGCCATATTGTCTCTGTCACCATTTTGTGTGCCTACTGCCAGGGGCGTAACTACCATTAGGCAAGGGGAAGCATCTGCCTGTGGGCCCCCACGCCTCAAGGGGCACCCCAGAGGCAAATCACATGACTCCCCAACACCCGCAGAGCTTCGGTGCCATGGAAAAGCCAACCCCAAGTTCGGAGCAAAGGCTGTATGCATGCAGCAAAGTCCTTGTCTGCAGAAGCAACTCTGAGCTGGGAGCGCTCTTCCCCATGGGATGGTGGAGGGACGGGGTTAAAGCGAGGGAGTGGAGTTTTCTAGAGAAGCTGGCATAATGGGGATGTGAGTGTGAGTGCACTATACATTGTGAACTGTGTGTGTATCAGCGAGGGGCCCATTTTAAAATTTTGTCTCAGGGCCCACTCCAGCTTTGTTACACCCCTGCCTACTGCCTTCCTCTAATGTTCCCTGCTTCTCTTGCCTGCAGCCTGCTTCTGCTTTAAGAGTTATGAGGTGGGAAATGGTAGCAAAGAACAAATGAAAATCTCCAGATCTTTTTTAATACTAATATTAATAAGGCAGGAGACAATGAGCATGCTTACTTTTGTTTTTGGAAAGTGGGCAGTCAAGGGCTGCCCTATAAAACCAGTCAGAGAGGGACTAGCCTGATTGACTCCTCAGGCAGCCAATCAGAGTGCCTAGAGGGTGTGGGAGTCTTTTTCTTTTAGCTACTCAGAAGAATCCAATCGCCATTTTGGTTAGAGAGTAGGCTGGCTGTTGGCAAGTCTGTTCTTTTTGTTGGCTTCTTTGTGTTTGTTTGGAGGGGAGGAATGCAACTTCTGCTTTCTCTCCCTTGCTTTCTGATCTGTATGCAAAGCATTATGGCCCATTCCCAAAATGACATGCCATAGAACATTGGAAGGAACAGCAAACTGTTAGACTGGACTAACTAGATTAGAAACTGGTATAAACAGCCAGGAAGTTCTTTCTTTCTTTCTTTCTTTCTTTCTTTCTTTCTTTCTTTCTTTCTTTCTTTCTTTAACATATTTTTATACCACCCAAAACTTACATCTCTGGGCATTTTACAACAAGATAAAACATTACAACAAGATAAAACAACAAAATATTAATTAAAAACAAAAACAATAAATGTAAAACAATTTTAAAATTTTTTAAACAATATTCTAAAACAACATTAAAAACAATCAAAACAGTATCATTTAAAAGCCTGGGTGAACAGATGCATCTTTAAAGACTTTTTAAAAATTGTCAGAGATAGGGAGGATCTTATTTCACTAGGGAGCGCATTTCAAAGCCTCGGGACAGCAATGGAGAAGGCCCGTCCCTGAGTAGCCAGCAGACGAGCCGGTGGCAAATGCAGACGGACCTCTCCTGATGATCTCAGTGGGCGGTGGGGTTCATAACGAAGAAGAAGTTCTCTTAAATACCCAGGACCCAAGCTGTTTAGGGCTTTATAGGTTATAACTAACACCTTGTATTTTGCCCTGAAACATATCGGCAGCCAGTGTAACTCCTTCAATACAGGAGTAATATGGTCTCTCCTAGATGACCCAGAGACCAGCCTGGCTGCTGCATTCTGAACCAACTATAGTTTCTGGACTACGTACAAGGGCAGCCCCACCTAGAGCGCATTACAGTAATCCAGTCTGGAGGTTACCAGCAGATGTACCACTGTTCTGAGGTCATTTCTCAAGAAATGGACGCAGCTGGCATATCTGCTGAAGCTGATAGAAGACACCTCTGGCCATCGCCTCAACCTGGGACACCAGGGAGAGACTTGGATCCAGAAGCACCCCCAGACTGGGTACCTGTTCCTTCTGGGGAAGTGTGACCCCATCCAGAACAGGCAGATCAAAATCGTCTCCCGAGTTTCGACCCCGCACAATGAGTACCTCCATCTTATCTGGATTCAGTCTCAGTTTGTTATCCCTCACCCAGCCCATTACTTTTAGGGCATATGCATGTATTTCTGAGTCCAAACTGCTTTTCAAATAATTACAGAAGTGGCTTTCTGTGTGGGGTAGAGAAGGAATGGATTTTGTTGGAAGATAATTTTAAAAATCCATTTGCTATGTGGAGAGCAAAACCAGGTTTTCCTTTGGATTGTGGCCAGTATATGTAACATTAATATGTCAAATGGAGGTTTTGGTTTATTGGGCAAGCATTAAGGAAGTGATCTCTATTAAAAACATTTGTTGTTTGCTATGATGGACACCCAAGTTACGTGGTGGGCACCCAAGGTGGGCAGAGAGTGGCACCCAGCTGTTCAGCAGGTATGGAGTAGGGAGAGGGGTCCCTATGCATCATTGCTTCCCATGGTGTCCTTTGAGTTACAGGAGGTGGTTCAGAGCTGCAGCAAGCATCATTGGAAAAACCTATGATTTTCCTGTTATGTATGCATTTTTGAAACAGGCAGGCAGAGCTGCTTTTGTAACTTCAGAATTCATTTGTTTTCCACTTTTGCAGCTGGTCTCTGCTTTACTGGTGGGTTATATAGATTTATTTACTTTTACATGTATAGCCTGTGCTTTCTCCAAGAAACCCAGAGTGGTGCACATGGTTACATTTATCCTCCTAACAGGCCTATAAGGTAGGTTATGCTGAGAGAAAAGTGACTGTCCCAGAGTCACCCAATGTGTTTGATTGCTGATTGGGGATTTGAACTTGGGTTTTCCCAGTCTAGTCCAGCACAGTAACCACTGTACCACTCTGGCTCGGTGTTCTTTTTTGTTGTTAGCTGGTTGCTGTTAGTAGTTGTCATTTTTTAAAATAATCAGGCAGAGAGTGTATGTGTTTTGATCCTGCCATGTTAGAGAAAAATCTACACACTACTGTAGTCCTGTTAAGCACTCTAAAGCAACTGATGTTTTCCATATATCTCTGCATCTCTGCTAGTGAGCAACTGAGATTTGTGTGCTTGTGTGTGTGTTTTGATCCCACTCAATAGCTACAAATCTACACTTTGCCAGTTATTGCTAAGGCACCCTCCTAGTCCTGGCTCCACCTCTGCAGCAGCCCACAATTAGCTCCACCTGTGGCTTCACCCATCACCTGCCCTGCCTAGTGTCCCCACCCAGTCCCAGGAACCCCCAGCCACCACTGCTTTAATAAAAGGAAATGGTTCACTTTTTGATGGTCAACTTTTAACTATTGATTCCATATATGCTCCAAATATACAACAAATCTATCTATCTAAAAATCACGCCCTGTAAAGGAAAGAACACTGTAATAAATCCCATTATACAGGGTTCGCCCGGGCTAAGGTTCACCTGGTTCCTCCTGGTCATGTGCTGCCACAGGAGCTGCGTGGCTCCTGGCAGAAAACCTCACAAAATACCCCTCCCCTTAAAGGAGGTGAGTGGAGCAAGTGCTCTGCTAACTCTGTTTAGTTGATCTGTGCTGCCATGGCATGGCGACACACAAGTAGACCCCCCAGCCAGAGAGCTACAACAAGCCTCCCAGCCTTGGGGGCATCCTGGGACTGTCAGTGGCCGGGCAGCTCCTGATCCCCACTGCCCCTACCGGCTCCATGATGGAGCCGGTAATCGTGTGAGTGGATCGGCCTCACAGGGCAAGCTTCCTGCTCATCTGTAGGGAGAGCAGGCTAAGCCCGGTCTCCCCACAGAGCCTGGCTAGGCTCTACACACAGGTTGTGTGTAGAGCCTCATATACTTCTATGGGGGACAACTTGCTTGTAAGTGTGGCATTTGTAAGTTCATTTCAGGACTTTATTCATTTAATATTTTATGGAGCTTTGTTTTTAAGTATGGGTCATTTGTAAGTCGGGTGTCTGTAAGGCAGGGAATGCCTGTAGATGTAGATGAAAAGCAAAAAGCAACAATAGCACCAATTAATCTCTTGCTTTATTTGCAGGTTGGGTTGGTGAACAGCTGTCAGTCAATCCACCTTGTAAAAATTACATGATTACTCCGCTTTTCAAAAGGTAATTTTCTTTTAACAAATATTAAACAGCCTTGTTGAAACCATTGAAAGGAATTATGCAACTCTGATATTTACTTAAATACTCTACAATTCAATCTGCCCCTTTCTTTTTTTAAAATAAAGGTTCCTCATTTAATAGGATGTTTATATATCCTAAAAGCTTTTTACCAAGAATAAATTATTCCTATATTTAATAGCAATGAACTGTATTGCCCTATGGCATATTTAGGACTTAACTGGGATCAATTTCAATTGCAACTTCTTCAAATGTTTATGTGAAGTAAGTTCCCATACCCTCCAGAGAGCCTTTAAAAATACCCACATTTGTTCATTTTCTTTCTCTTCAAAATCAGCTTTCCAAAAAAGTGGGGGGGGGGAATAGTCCTACCACACAACTTTCTGCAGTCATTCACAACAATAATGACCAGGATAATTGGATTCTAATGTGGTGGTAGGGGCGGCTGCAGCTGAGTACTAACTTACCTGGAAGGAAACTCCCATTGAACTCAGTAGGACTTGCTTCTGAGTAGGTCCATAGAATTGGGCTGTCTACCAGGGGATGTGTTGTGTACAAGAAGTTTAAAGCATATGCCTAGAATGATGTATGTGAATATTTCATGGCCTCACACTGAACCAGCCACCACCAGTGAATCTGTAAGGAAACAGTTATGATACACTGGAAAGGCAAAATCAAATAAAGTGCCAGACAATGCAGTCACTTGTGTTCTGCAGGGTATAGAAAATTATGTGCCTGACCAGCCTGGCCTAATAACTGAGCATCATAATAATGTGATAAAATGTAATTAACCTGTAACTTAAGCAGTTTCCCCTTATCTGTCAAACAACTTGTTACTTTCCTTAAAATAGTAAAGGGTAAGCTTTCAGGAGGGAAAAATAAAGATTGTTTTGTTGGTAAGATCTTTTTTCCTAGTACAAGAAGGTCTTTATTTTATATTGTAACAGGGGAAGGAACTTGTAACTTTTTGACCTTCACAAGGCGCGAGAGAACAAGCCAAAGTTTATTCAAAAGCCAGCATTAAATCTTCACAGGGAAGTCCTTCACATACATTAATTGGAGATGTCTATCAATTAAATGTTGTGTTACAGAATATTTTTATAAATATATTTAATTCATTCTTTACCCCAAACAGAAAATTATTACAAGACTTCTTTCTATTAGAAGATGTTATAATCAACCGTTTTCCATTTCAGGCAATAGTTCCTTTTACAATTCAGTTTGGATTCCTGAAGTGACGTATAATTGAAAAGTACACACTGTATTTCAGTATAGAGCTCTCAAAGAGACACAGCCACCCTTATAAATCAAATGTAAGCTAAGATGTGTATGGATGTTCTCTTTTTAATTTTTAATAGTGCATTATAACGCAAACAGCCTTTGATTCATCTGGAAAAAACCACATTAGTTTCCTTCTGTTTCATGGTTTGAAATGAAATGCCTCTCCTTTGTGAGATCTTAATCTTGACACACAGAATGAAAGATTTGTCTTCATATCTGTTGCATTGTTTGAACATGCAAGAGCCATAATTCCGTGGAAACAGCATTAAGAGTACTTTCAGGCAGCAAGTTTCAACAGTCTTTATTCAGCAAATCTGCACTACTTTGGAAAAGCAGGAAGAAGACACAGTCGGTTCCTGTTAAATGTTAGTGCCTTTACTGAACTGTTCTGGAGCCTCCTCAGCCTTGTGGACTTCATATCCCATCATTGGAACAGCTGCTGGTGTGAATGAGTGGGAACAAGTGGAGGGCCAGTGCAGAGTGAAGGCTCCATCCAACACATGTGAGCAAAAGGGGACAGATATACAATGGGTGCACAGTTAAGACAACCATGAAGATTCATTGTAAAATTATTACAATTAGATATTTTTATGTAATAATGGGGGAAAAATTTTTTTTAAAAAAAATTTGTAGGATTTCACCTACCGAAATTTAACACACATATCCTGCTTTTCAACTTATAAAGTGTCCACAAGGCAGCTAACAATAAAAAATGAGCATGAAAGAACAGCCACAACAATAAGCAATACATAGTGAACAATAATGTTGCACATTTTAAAGCCATGGCAGTAGCAAAGGAAGGGCAGAGAGTCAAACAGCTAATCGGTCAATGAGCCTGAAGGCCCTCTGGAACAATACTCTTAACTTGCTGCCTGAATCTTAAGAATGAATGAAGTTAACCAAATGAACCTCCCTTAAGAATAAGTTCTGTAGCCTTGGCATCAACACTGGGAAGGCTCTGTCATATATAGACACCACTGCACTATAGGCCCTGTCATGTATAAGTATTCCTGCTTGGATCTAGTTGACATTCTGACCACCTTTCCCTTGGAACTACCTGAAGTCACTACCTTGGCAGAGACCCTGGCTAGGCCTAAAACAGGATAGGCTCCTGTGGCTCCTGAGACTCTTGTCAGAGTTAGAGTGAACATCTTGTTTTTCTTTTTAAAAAATCCAACACCTCACTGGGTATGAAAAGGTAATCTTACATATGTAGCAGGAATATGTAGCCTTCCTTTAAGCCCATCCTTAATTCTTCAAATTCTATCATTAAACATGGCTTATGTGATTCTCAAACACATCTTTGGAATGCCCTGATCTAAGTTTCTGTTAAGGACTCATTTCTTGCTGTGTAGTGCACAGACTCCCATAAAAACCTCTCAGCTGAGATAAAAACTAAATCAGTTTAGTTCTCATTCAGGATTAAGTTAAATATTAATCTTTGCCCGGTGGAACAAAAGCACCTTCTTGTTTATAGCATTTTTGCTGCCAAATTTAGTTTGATCACTGTTTCTTACAATTCTAAGACCCCAAGCTATTATCAAGAGAATTAAAAGATGAGTCAAATCAATATCTTCATTCCTTAGTAAGGCTATTATATCATTTCCCACAAGGACTCCTGGGGACTTGGACACCTGAAAGATTGTTTGAGGAAGTTTAAAATACTCATTTAGGTTTTATGAGCAGGCAGAGGCAAAAATCCAAGATTTTTTTTCTGTTTCCCAAATGTCTGTCTGCTGGATGTAAAGATGCTCTCTAGGATCATTTTCAGTTATTTCCTGAATACCAGTGAAATTCAGTGTTATTGTTGAACAGTCAAAAAAGAATCCAAATGACACATAACCCTGATGAATGAATCATTTTGTGGTTTCCTGGATCAGCTTGGCAAAACAGAGGATTTATTAATTTTGACTTTTTCTTTAAATCATCTTCAACTTTCCCTTCCTAAATATGGCTCTTTCTTTTCCTGTATCCATAGTAACATTAAAAGCTTAGTTAGGACATTAGTGGACTTGGCCTTATAATGCTGAATCTGAGAACCAACAGTGTTGTCTTCTATAAATATGAGGGTCAAATGCTAAATGACTCATTCAGTCGTTCACAAGTACACTTCAACATGAAGATCAAATATCATATATTTTATTTGCTTTACAATCTCATTTTGCTATATGCCCTTCCATTCTTTTCCTCAGAAAGTTACAAACTGCTCTGATAACAGAGTTATAGAGGAATAGATTCACAGAGCTCCACAAAGCACAAGAATTTTGGCGGAATTTATTGATTTAATTAGTTAGAAAATGCCTGTGTGCTGTGAATGAAAAGGCAAAAATGCTGTCCTCAGAAATAAATTGACATGGGTTTACAAAATCTGAAGGGGGAAAACTTAAAGGGGCCAACCCCTCCTAAAACTGCCCAATGTAACTCAATAGAGCAGAATGCTTGTAGACTCAGAGGGGACTTAACAGACAACCAGGTGGGTGGAGCTAATGGAACTCAGTGACAAGAATTGGGGGGGGGGGGGTATAGAAGGGCTTGAACAAAATTGCAGGGAATTCCCCAAAGGGAAGACTACCCCCTCAAGACAATTACAACCCCTTCTGCTTCTGAGAGGTAAAGGTGTTCTCTTTCACTATGCTCAGGCACACCATACATCAGGCCTGCACAACATAACACCCAGCGGCCAGATCTGGCCCCTGAAGCCTTTTCTCTTTTTCTTTTTTGCTGGCTCTTGGGTATGAATATCCTGCAGCAAAAACAGGAGCCATAAAGAATTCCTGGCCTGTCCCACTGACAAGCAGCACCAGCTCATATGAACAACCTTGTTGGATCAGGCTGAAAGCTCATTTAGTCCTGCACCCTGTTTTCCACAGTGATCTATCAGATGCCTCTGGGAAGCCCACAGGCAAGAGATGAAGCATGCCTCCTTTCCTGCTGTTGTTCCTCTGCAACTGGTATTCAGAGGCAGCCTGCCTCTGAACCTCGAGATAGTCTATAGTCATCAGAACTAGAAGCCATTGATAAGACCTGTCATCCAGTTGGTTGCTTGAGACCAGATGCCTTCTGCCTACCTAGATAGAAGCCCAATGACACCATCCCCCATTCCTCTTTCTCCTGGCTTCCCCTCGCCCCCCCCCCCAACTCCAGTTACCTCCTCCCTTGCTGGCTTCCCCATGCTCTGCCCACTTGCAATTGCTGATGTGGCCAGAGGTACACCTAAGTAATGTTGGAGTCTGGACCTAAAGGCCTTTGGACGCCCCCCGCAACTGCTGCAAATTAAGCATCATACACACACACACACACACACACACACACTGACACACAGCTTTTTTTTAACAAGTGGGATCTTGAGGGCACAAACAGTAAATGAACTCACAAGAATTGAAGAATATAAAGCAGGTATATTTATGCAAACACGCAACTTAACATAGTCCCACTCCACATATTTCTTTCCCCCTTTCTCCACTCCCCACTCTGTTTCTGAAGCATTTGGCCGCCTGGCACAGCATGGGCCAGCGGTGTGGCACAGTGATCACACCACCCAGGACAGGCTAAAGAGGATTTGGGGGCCCCAGGGGGTGTAGAGGCCCTGGACTTCAGCCCCAAAGTCCAGGGGTAAGAACACCTTCGGCTGTGGCTGTAGCAGCAACTCTCTCTGTCCTGCCACTCATTGCCACTGCTTGCTTCCCAGAAACACATTTGTACAACTTAGTCTCCATTCAACCCACAAAGGACTGTTTTGTGGATGCTTGAATGGAAGAGACCAAGTCAACAAAAGCCTGCTTCTTGGGAGGCAGCCATGGCAGCCACAACAGGGTGGAGGTTATAAAGAGTGGAGGTTAAAATTGTGTGTAACTTGATCCATAAGTAACTAATAATTGTTTTCATTAATATTTTAATAATTGTACAGTAATAATGCACTCAAAATTGACCTCAGACACTCAGGGCCGGCTCTAGGGGATCTGGCGCCCAGATGCAACACTCTGTTGAGCGCCCTTCGTTATCGTGAAAAATAAAAATTTGGAATACAATTAGTGTGTATTCAAAATTTAATACACAAAGATTTTATGTAATTATGTACATAATATTGTATATAATATAATTATGTATTATTATTTTAATTTTTTTATTATTTTGCATTTATATCCCGCTCTTCGTCCAAGGAGCCCAGGGTGGTGTACTACATACTTAGGTTTCTCCTCACAACAACCCTGTGAAGTAGGTTAGGCTGAGAGAGAAGTGACTGGCCCAGAGTCACCCAGCAAGTCTCATGGCTGAATGGGGATTTGAACTCAGGTCTCCCCGGTCCTAGTGGGTTTCAGGCAGATTGGGTGGAAGATACTGTATGGGATGGAAGTCTTAGGAAGAAGGCTGAAGATGGAGTCAGAGCTGAAGGAGGAAGGGCAGGCAAAGAGCTAAGGTGCCTGTTCCCTTTCAGGAAGTCAGTTTACCAGGGAAGAGAGTCATTGCTGGCTAGATACTGATGACCTGGGGAATGGCTACCCAGTTTTAATAGTTAATTTGTTTAATTGTTTATCATGTTGTGAACCACCCTGAGCCATTTTGGAAGGGCGGTATATAAATCTAATAAATAAATAAAATAAAATATAGAGAGACCAGATTGAGGACTGCAAGAATTCAAGCAAGCCATCAGGGAACAGCAGCCAAGCCTGTTTGAAAAATTCAAGGCTGAAGAATCCATCCCAGCTGTCAGAAGGCAGGCCTGGCTCAGAACCGTCCAAGGCCTGTGGCATTTAAAGGGATAGCACACCTTTGTCATCAGCTTCGGTGATTGCCACTTGAAAGGACAATTAGGGGGAACTGGTGGAAATGTCAGTTACAGATTCAAACTGATATTATAGGAGGAGAGCTGGTCTTGTGCTGGCAAGCATGACTTGTCCCCTTAGCTAGCTCCGCTCTGGTTGCATATGAATGGGACACTTGATGTGTGAGCACTGGAAGAGATTCCCCTCAGGGCATGAAGCTGCTCTGGGAAAAGCAGGTGGTTTCAAGTTTCCTCCCTGGCTTCTCCAAAGATAGGGCTGAGAGAGATTCCTGCCTGCAACCTTGGAGAAGCTGCTGCCAGTCTGTGAAGACAATTCTGAGCTAGATAGACCAATGGTCTGACTCAATATATGGCAGCTTCCTATGTTCCTACACGCAAATAATGTGCCATGCACAGTGTGGCACACAAAAACATTATATCTCACCTCCAGCCCCTCACCTCTGGCTCTGACTTTACAAGAAGTAAGGTCTCCAGGATAGCTGAGAAGAGATAAGTATCTGCCTCTCAAGCTATATTATTTATGGCATACAGAAGAACAGGTTCATTTCTCATGGGGTTATGAAATCTCATGGCTCCTCTGTCCCTTACAGATTATTATGACATTTATATCCTGCTCTTCCTCCAAGGAGCCCAGAGCTCTGTACTACATACTTAAGTTTCTCTTTCACAACAACCCTGTGAAGTAGGTTAGGCTGAGAGAGAAGTGACTGGCCCAGAGTCACCCAGCTAGTTTTATGACGGAATGGGGATTTGAGCTCGGGTCTCCCCAGTCCTAGTCCAGCACTCTAACCACTACACCACACTGGCTCAAATAGTCCCTACCTATGCCTGTAAATTCTACTCAATTAACTCAAAATAATCATACTGAAAATTAAATTGAACATTATACTGCATTAAGCAACTAAAACATACTGCATTTTTTGCATTTTTGCCCTGGATTTTACAGGCACTGCATGTTTTGCATTCAATACTCTGCCATCCCCAGAATCACAGACACAGAGTGATTCCATGCCTGGTATCTCCCCATTTCATAAAACATACATCCCCCATAAGCACCCCCTCCATTTCTGCTTACTGTTTTTGAAATAGGAATGATAAAGGATGCTTCTTCTTTGAAATGAGACTGTGCCTGTGGTCTTGCTCACTCCCCATGTCTCCTTTCTCCTAGCCCAGAGCAAGCAAGGGGAGGAGGAGAGCCTCTGGTCAAGTTTGAGAGACCTTTGCAAAACAAAGAGAGTCCCTTTGTTTTGACTTGATGACTTGTTGACTCAGACTGAGCCAGAGCCCAGAGGAGGCAGCTGGGAGAACAAAGGGAAGCCACCCCACCCACCCCCACCTCTGTGAGTCTGTCTGTCTTTGCATTGCAATCCACTTCAGAATCCATTTAGCTGCCTGCAGAGGATTCCCTGTCCTGAAAGAGACAGAAAAGCCTGTTGCTTTTCTTCAAGTTCCATTGGCACCTTCCCAGACTCCAGTGGGTGGCGCTCCGATGCTACGCATCTCCCGCTTCATAGAAAAAGCCGGCCCTGCAGACACTGCACACCAAGTCATGGTTGGTTCTGGCCCACCAGGGCATTTGAGTAATGCACTTCTGCCATACATGAACACCAGGGATATATGGCAATATTTTGTTGTGGGTCCATACTACTTTGTTTAATATTTGTATCCCGCCTTTTTTAGCTAAAGACTCTATGAGGTGGCTAACAGCACTGTTGGGGTGGGGGAAAGCTAAAGACAAGTTAAAAGAACAAAAACTTTATGCTCAAGACAAACTAATGTTGTGCTCCTAGTGCTCATGCTCTGCATAAGCACTAGAAATCTGGCACAGCCTCGCTTGGGTTCCATATTTGTGTTGGCTATTTTGGAGAAACACAAACCAAATTCCTTTATGAATTTATTTAGAAGAAATAGAGAAAAGTTTAAAAAGCAATGATGATGGTGGTGATGATTAGCCAGCTCACAGCCCAACTACCCAGAACCAGGATGGGGAATATTAGAGAGGGGTGGGGCTAGGGGGAGGGGCTCAGGAGCTGGGGGGCACGAGTTCTTTAAACCCAGCTGCTCAATTATAGCTACACCCCTGGCATAGCCCTTGCAAACAGACTGAACAAGAACAAGCAGAGTGAACTTTGATGTGGAGGGAGTAACAAAGCCTTGAGAAGGTCCTATCCCTGGCACTTCCATCATACTTGTGTAGCCATATATCTCTAGTGTACATTGTAAATAGTCAGATACACAGATGACACATATTATAGCATCATAGTATAACAAAAATAAGTAGTATGGCTCTTTGGTGGTTTGCAGGACAAATCACAGTAAAAACCAATTATCATCCATGTCCCATGTTATGCAATGGATAACATATTTAGATTAAATGGGGATAATCAGATTCAAATGACAGCTAAGGCATTATTGCATTAACCATTCCTGTGTGATTAAGTGGCAGCAAGACAGTGCACTGGGTTTGGAAAGGGAGATCTGTACGCCCATACTCCTCCTCCACATGTTTAGGATGGACATATAGTCCAAAATGGCCCACTGGCATTTCAGAAATAAGTGTAAAGCTTTGCATAGTAATCTAAACTAGGGAATTACTCCAATATTTTTCCAGTACAAATTATTGTGAAACCAGTGTCAAGCTCACTACCAAGGACAGGGAAGAGGAGCTGAGCAGAATATAAGCAAACTTTAATTTCAAGTTCCTTTTGATCCCTTTTCCTACGGTGTAGCTAGACAAATAATGCTGCTGCTTGTTTTTTAGAATTTTGTTTCACATCTGAAACTAAACATTTGAACATCTGCAATTTGCCACTTGACATGAGAATTTAAAGAATACCATTGCACTAGATTTTTTTTATTGCTAGCTTCCTGCTAAGCAGGGAGCACTGAGAAAACTTTCTGAATACTTGTTGATTCTGCTGTTGGTCCAAGCTGAAGTGCTTTGGTGCAGAACCCATAAATGGAATTAAGCAGCTTTAAAACTCGCAAGAGATTTGGTTTCATATTTAATTTAAAATATGACTTTTGCAGTCTATTTCCAGCTAAATACTATGTTGGAAGCTTACATAGTGCTGCATAATGAAAGAAGAAAATTCAGTAAAACCGAGTCAGTACTAACACAAACATTGCTTAAACTTAGGAAAAATGACACTAAAGATAGACACAGTTTAAATCCAGATTTTCTGGATTCCAGTTTGGTTTTATCTTTTAGACCACACAGGATATAAATCTGGATTCAGTTTGCTCAGCAGCAGACCCAACCTTCTCCCATATGTGGTTCTGGATTTTCTAGCCAATACTCAGAAGACTTCCTTCTAAATGGCAAAAAACATAGTCAAACTTCACAGCTTTTTCATAATCTCAGGAAGACTTGATAGTTCTAAATCTATGTCTCCTAATTATGCTAACATTCTTAGTTTTAGTTTTAGTTTTAGTTTTAAGGAACTTTCCAGAAGTAACTGAGTATGTTATATTTTCTGGTATGAACAGTGGAATTGTGTGTACTGTATATTTTATATCACATTAAGTGTGTCTCTCACTCAAAGACTCAGATTGTATCCCACATGGTTAAAATACCCAGGCCTGATTATTATGTGCATACTGTAGTCCCAAAAAGTGGGTTGCTTCTCACTATCAAAAGTGCTGCCGAAAACTGGGCAGAGGACAGAGGAGGAGCACACTCCAGGAAGTGATTGTGTGTGATAAGTCAATAATAGTTGGTCAGTGCTGGCACTCGACATTGGTGATGTTAGATTTGATCTAGGGCAGAGGAGATTGGTTGCCCACACCAAATAGCTGTGATTGGCTCTTGCAAACAATCACTTCCCAGTCCTCTGCTGAACTTTTTCACCACACAAGCAATTGAGTAGCAGGAGCATGTGCACCTCCTTGTCTTCTTCTGGTGGTTTGATTGTGAGAACCAGCCCACTGACTGCTAGGGGTGTGCATTCATTTAATAACAAGTTATTAATCTGGTAGCAGAGGCGTAACTAGGGAAAACGGCGCCCGGGGCAAGCACTGAAATGGCGCCCCCCGTGCCCCCCCGCCCCCCCAACATACTACATTATACTTAGGTTTTTCCTCACAAGCGCCCACCGCCGCCGCCAAGCCAGGCCACTGACTGGCCGCCAGGTGCCAGCAAAGCAATGGGGGGGGGGCACGGGCGGCGCGGAAGGGACCGCTCGTGGGGGAGGGGGCGCCGACGTGCTCCCTTGACTGCTGCAGCGCTGCTGCACTGAGCAGGAAACATTTGTATTAACAAAAAAGTAACAAAAATTTATTTTAAAAAAATTGTCATGGCGGCGCCCCCCACGTGACCAGAAAAGATGGCGCCCGGGGCACATGCCCCCCCGCCCCCCCTATAGTTACGCCTCTGTCTGGTAGAGATTATAAATGCTTCTCTGAGGGAGGGCAGAATGCCTCCTTGTCTTAAGGAGGCAGTTGTTAGATCGCTTCTGAAGAAGCCAGCCTTGGATCCCTCAGACTTAAGCAAACAGGCCTGTCTCCAACCTTCCATGGCTGGGAAAGGTGATTTAGAAGGTGGTGGCTCCAGGCAGTCTTAGAGGAAACTGATTATCTAAACCCATTTCAAACTGGCTTTCAGGCAGGCTATGGGGTGGAGACTTTCAGGCAGGCTATGGGGTGGAGATCTCCAATTGGGAATTGACAGAGAGAGTGTGATTCTGTTGCTCCTTTTGGAACTCTCGGTGACTTTCAATACTATTGACCATAGTATCCTTCTGAAACATCTGAGGGGATTGGGGGTAGGAGGCACTGCTTTGCAGTGGGCCCACTCCTACTTCACAGGCAGATTCCAGATGGTGTCTCTTTGAGACTGTTGTTCTTCCAAATCTGAACTTTAGTATGGTGTCCCTCAGGGCTCCATATTGTCTCCAATGTTGCTTAACATCTACATGAAATTGCTGGGAGAGATCATCAGGAGATTTGGTGCAGGATGTTATTAGTATGATAATGACACCCAAATCTATTTATCCATGTCAACATCATCAGGAGAAGGCATAACCTCCCTAATTGCCTGCCTGAAGGCAATAATGGGCTGGATGAGGGATAACAAACTGAGGCTGAATCCAGAAAAGATGGAAGTACCTATTGTGTGGAGTCAGAACTCTGGAGACTATTTTGATCTGCCGGTTCTGGATGGGGTCACACTCCTCCAGAAGTAACAGGTATGAAGTCTGGGGGTGCTTCTGGATCCCAGCCTCTCCCTAGTGTCCCAGGTTGAGGTGGTGGCCAGAAGTGCTTTTTATTAGCTTCGGCTGATACACCAGCTGTGTCCGTTTCTTGAAAGGAATGACCTCAAAATGGTTGTACATATGCTGGCAACCTCTAGGTGGGATTACTGCAACGTGCTCTGTGTTGGGCTGCCTTTGTACATAGTCAGGAAACTGCAGTTGGTCCAGAATGCAGCAGCCAGGTTGGTCTCTGGGTCATCTATTACTCCTGTGTCAAAATCACTACACTGGTGCAGATACAGCTCTGGGCAAAATACAAGGTGCATAACTCACACACACACACAGAGAATGCGGGGTGATCTCACAAGCCTACAGGGAAGTAGACTAAAAATGGGAATGGATTTCATTTGGTTTTAGCAAAGAAATGAATGCCAGAGGCATTCATGAGTTGTGAATGGGCATCCTTTTTTTCTTCATTCATTTTCTCCATCCACCTCATAGTAGGCAGATCTAGTCAGACAGAGGTTAAAAGGTAGTGAGGAGAAGGAATGGAAAGGGAGTTTGACACTAAAGTGTCCAATTTTCAGTACAAACTCAAGTAACAATATAGGTCTTATTTTCACACACAATCACCATGACAAAGGGATGTCCTTTGAGAGAGATGACGGCTTATTTCAGTTCTTTTTCTTTGGAGACTGAGGCTTTCCAGGTTTCTTGTTTGGTCTGTTCTGTGTCGTTGTGCAAAAAACAGTTCCCATCATATTGTTCCCAAGCATTTTCAATTCATTTCATCTTTACAGCTTTCTCTTGATTTTTATCTGCATGCTGTACTTCTGCAGCCATTTCTTTAGTGGAAAATCTACATGATATTAGATTTGCTCTGCAGATATCAACTCCTTGTGCTAGGGTGAGAGAAGGGTTTTCTAAAGGCCTTGTTTGATAGCTGCTTCCCTCATATACACACAAAGAAATCTTACATAGATTTAACTAAAGAGTTACAGGTGAAACTCGGAAAATTAGAATATCGTGCAAAAGTCCATTAATTTCAGTAATGCAAATTAAAAGGTGAAACTGATATATGAGACAGATGCATTACATGCAAAGCGAGATAAGTCAAGCCTTAATTTGTTATAATTGTGATGATCATGGCGTATAGCTTATGAACACCCCAAATCCACAATCTCAGAAAATTAGAATATTACATGGAACCAAGAAGACAAGGATTGTAGAATAGAACAATATCATGTTGTTTGGGTGGCGGAGAAGTGGCGGGCCGAGGAGAAGCGGCCACCGCCAACGCCGGGCGGGGGGAGGAGCAGCGGCAGGCCGAGGAGAAGCGGCTGCCGCCGCCGGACAGCCAGGCACAGCAAGGAGGCGGCGGGGGAAGCCGGGCAAGGCGGCAGTGGCCCCGGATGGCGCCGGCCCCGGCTGGAGGAGGCGGTGGGCCTGGGCGGGAGGAGGAGCAGCAGCAGGCCGAGGAGAAGTAGCCACCGCCGGGCAGCTGCGCTGAGGACAAGCGGCCGCCGCCGACACCGGACGGCCGGGCAAAGCGAGGAGGCAGCGGGAGAAGCCAGCGGAGGAGGCGGTGGGCCCGGGCGGTAGGAGGCCGCGGGGGAGGGCAGAGAAGGCTATTAGTGCCCGTTAATTTAACAGGCTGAAAGATACTAGTGCTATTATAAATTTCCAGAACTTTATCCCCTATGTAGTGAATCTTCTGACCTCTCCTTTGCTTTTGTGACTCGGAGATACAGCTGAAGTTACTGCTCCCATCTCCTCCAATGTTCTTTAACATTTCCACTGAAAGACAGGATCATTGGAGAGATGGTCAGTTCTTAGCTATGGGCAGACTGTAAACACTTCTTTAATCAGCTGGAGACCAAAGAAATGAACAGGCCAACTTCTGACACTATATAATATTCTTTTTAGTGGATTTCTAGGGAGTACTAACACAGCCCATAAAGCCCTTGTATATTCGGCTTTCCTTGGTCAGCATCAGTCAGAGGAAGTGAGTCTTAAGATTTATTTATTGAAACTGGATCACTAGTTTCAGAGAGGAAACTTGAAACCTTCTGCTCTTCCCAGAGCGGCTTCATCCCAAGAGGGGAATATCTTACAATGCTCACATGTGGTCTCCAATCCAAATGCAACCAGGACAGATCCTGCTTAGCTAGGGGGACAAGTCATGCTTGCTACCACAAGACCAGCTCTGAAAAAGCCCCTCTGATGACCTTGTTGGATTGGCAGAAACCAAAGGGAGCAAGTGGTCCTTCCAAGGCCCAAATGGCTGCCATTTTATTTCCAGATCCAATTCAAGGTGCCGTTTATAACCAGCACCTTGAATTGGATCTGGAAATAAACTGGCAGCCAGTGCAGCACTTTCAAAATATGTGTAATATACTCCAAACAACCCTAGCCATTGAATTCTGCACTAAGAAGTTTCCTAATATTCTTCAAGGGCAGCCTTAAGTAAAGTGCATTGCTGTAATTCTACTATAATGAGCTAGTGTATTGCCATGTACAGCAAATATTTGTTTAACTGTTTGCACTGTCTGAAGCAGGTAATTCCACTGGACACACAACCCCACAACATGTGCAAAGCATGTAAGGTTAGAAACTATGTTCTGATGTATACTGTAATATTTGATGTGACTAAGGCATGGGTAACCATGGGCAGATCTGCCTTCTCAACAAAGGGACACAGTTGGTGTATTAGCTGAAGCTGTGCAAAGAAGGCTCTGGCTACCACCTGCACCTGAGTATCCAAAAGAGCCAGGTCCTGCAATACCCGCAAGCTGACTGGTGATATCTTCCTTCACATATTAAGGGGAACCAATGTAAATAAAATATTAACAAAGATTCTATGATCTGGGTAGGTGCTCTAGGTGGCAGATAGCAGCTTGCTATTTACTGGTGTAGAGTTGTCTACAAAAGCTAGAGAGTAAAAGCCAATTCATACAATAAATTTGTGAGCTGAGTTGTTAATCCTGCAAGCTTCCTGAATGTAAGGCTGTATGTGCCCATAACAACATGCTTTGTATATAACCTACAAGCCGTACACATCAACAGTATGCATGTAATAAGCTATATAAAGTGAGCCGCTATGGAAATTAAGATGAAGACGTAATAGAAGAATCTTTACCGTTTGAATCTGAAATGGCTCCTGGCAGTTTTCCTGTATTCTTTTGTATGACAAGTAGCATTTAGTAGCCATCTAATTGCAAACAGATAACTTATAAAATGAGACACAGTGGCTAAGTGTTAGTTAACTTATAGAACAAAATTAAGGCCAAATATCTTTGGTTTTTAATCATAAAGCAAGATCAAAACAGGCCAGATGCAGGTCTCCCAACATGTCTATATTTTAGTTAAAAACAGCTGTGTGAGGACAGAAAATTGGATCAAATCATCAGGGCAATGAGGTTGCAGGAGCGGGTTTAACCGTTTCCTCCCATTCTGTACCTGTTTGCTTTTCCTAGTGGGAAAAATAGGCACTTTGATGGGGCAGTTTGGATGGAGGAAGTTCTTGGCAAAGTCCCTCACCAAAAACTCCTAAGTAAACTTAACACTCATGGAATAAAATAATGAATTTCTTCTGGATTTTGTATTGGTTTAACAATAAAAAAAACAGAAAGTAGGAGTACAGGGGCAGCTCTCACAAAAAAGGAAAGTAGAAAGTGGGGTAAACCATGCAGGGGTGGTCCAAGACATTTTACTTCCTGAGGCAAAAGGCATTATGATGTGCTCCATGTGCAGACAGGTGCTCAGGAACTGCAGGAGATTCAATCATGTATTTAGATGTTGTTGTTTTGTTTTAGTCCTAAGTGTTCAATCGGGATGTACCAAGGTTGGAGTGGGCCCAGAGATGAGATTTTAAAATGGGCTCCTCACTGCCTTCCTCTACTTCTCCTGGCCCCATGTCTCTGCTGCAGAAGAACATTAAGGACACGTGTAATATAGTCTAGCAGATTAACAGAGGACTACAGTTACAAAGATGTAAACAACAGCAGAACCAAATGCAACAGTATCAGCTTTGTGAAATACAAGAGGGCAATTCATGCTTGCTACCACAAGACCAGCTCTCCTCCCCTTCTGTGGGTTCCAAAGGAAGTTTCTGTTCCAAGCTTAACAATTTTTGTCAGGGCTGTAGCATGGCGGGATTATAAAAAAAACAACCACAATATTTTTCATTTGGAAAAGGCAGGTGAAGGGATATCCAGGCAAGCCAGTTTAAAATTAGAAAACCATCAGGAAGGATGCTAGGCTAGCTCCACTCTTCCCCAACCATCAAGTAGTGTGAGCCATTCTGGGAGCAAGGAACTTTTTTTTAAGAACTTGTTTGGTTGAAAAACAATTGAATATATTTTCAACAACCATGGAACTATCAAAGATCCAATCAATAAGCCCCCTGCCACCACCCCCTTTTTCCTTTCCACAGAGAAGAAAATGACTCACTGCAAGTTGGAAGAAGATCACTTCTTCACATAGGTCATCAGGACATAGGGAAGAACCCAATCATTTAAAATCATTTTTTAAAAATAGCTCAGGCACAAACAGTCTCTCTCTCTCTCTCACACACACACACACACGCACGTGCGCGCGCACACACACACACACACACACACACACCATAAATGTGGGAAGACTCACAAAGCCTCTCTGCTGCTGCAGCTCTCCTCCGCTCTAATTGACAAAGGAAAATGGGGAGTCACAGGGAACCTGCTTGGGGGGGCTGCAGCTCACACTCCTGACTACAGTACTGGAGAGAAGGCAAGGACTGGCCTGGGGGGGGGGCCTCAGAGGCTGTGGGCCAGGAGACATTTGTCTCCCTTTATCTCATTAATGGTACGCCCATGTGTTCAATCAAGCTGGATTCCATAGCTGATGATGATGGACTGAATGACTGACTGACTAACTAGGAAAGGAGAGGGTTATCCTGTTGTTGTTTTTCATTGCATATGACTCTCATGTTCTTTTCCTACAATGTGTTCACACCTCATAACCTTAGGCTGCCACTGCAAGTAGGCTGTCTTGGGGTGCATGGGTAGGATATGCTTGACTATCATTTTCCCAATCTGTTTTTAAAAGGGAAATAATTTCATTGGAGAAATGTGTGCATTTTCTCCATACTAAAATAGCACAATGGGCATCACTACACAAGATACAATTTTCTAAAAGAATAACCTGTGTAGAAAATCAAATCATCCTGGAAAGGGCTTCATCTTGCTTTTAGGAGAAAAAAATGGCTCAGGCCAGTAATGTGGCAAGCAATGGAGGACCCAAGGACATACCAGCTTGACCCTACATGAAGGTCATGTCAGGAACAAGAGAGGAGCAGACTACTTAAGCAAAGTGCACTGTTAGTTGAGCCCACACTAGAAAGAAACAAGTTAATGGGCCCCAGATATACCCTAGCTTGACTCAACAGTTAGGGCCATAACGAGATTCAACTCACCATTTCTCTTCACAGATATTTCCATAGTAAGTTTCATTATAAATTGTAGCTGGGAAATTTGCCCTATTTGAAAGTGGTGTAATTCAAATCACACCAACACAGGTTTCAACTGAGCTTGTGCCAATTTGCAGATGTTTTCAAAACATACAGTTCAGCCCAGATGCACATTAGTTCTCTTTAAACATGGCACTGATCCAACAGTAAATTTGAGCAGATAATGTCCTACTCATTAAAACATATGTAAAAGGATCCAATGACCTTAGCAACTATTTAAGCAACAGTAACATTGTAGTGTAAGACCATCACATCTTGTCAAGAGGACATTGCTTAAAGGGTTAAATGATTCATTGGAATTAATCCTAAATCTAAGTTATTTAGCAGTTAAACCCTGACTGTCATGAACAAATGCTTGTTCTGTTTCATGTCAATATTGTAACAGCTGGTTTTTGTAAATATGTTACAATGCTTTTTGGAACTTTTCTAACTAGATATTTATTCAGTCTTTGTAATTTTGCAGGTGCTATATTTAAAAATTTAAAATGCCTCCCATCCCCTGCCCTACATCATCTACAAAGTTCACAAACTAGAGATAAGAATTTATAGATAAACATTCCAACCTATTTTCTATCCAAGTTTCTGTTGATTTAGACTATAACTGTCAAGTACAGAGATGCAAACATTTTTTTGCGGATCTTAGGAACCAAAATGGCAGGAGGAAGAGCTAAAGACATGAGCATCAGCTGGAGACCAATGAGAAGGTTGGTGCATTTTGAACTCTTTCTCCCATCCCCTGCCACCTTCCTCTCAGGCAGTGCTTAATTTAAAAGTGAGAGGGCTCAAATTTCTGTGGAAATTATAGTATCTGACCTGGAGCCTCTGCCTCCACTGGTTAAAGTTGCTCAGTGGGGAAGGCAACATATTCTGCATTACAACTACTACGTGTTTGCCAAGATGAACCATGCAATTGAATGAGGTTCTAGATCTGTGCTATGGGAAGCCCAGGTATACATCTGGAATAAATAATTTGGGAAAATAAAGTGGCAACCAAGACAATTATTCAGAAAGCAGTGGGTGTGTTTGCTATGCATTATACATAACAGTTTATGGAATAAAGATTACTGAGGTCAACTGTCAACAACTGTCTTCAGATTCAGAGTCTTGGACACTTTTTTCAATAGCCAGGATAGCCAAGTCCTTTACCTATCATTTATAGTTCCTCATGTAATGTTTTTACCTGTCAAAATAATGTGGAAGAATGTTATGACCAATCACATAATTTTTGTAGTTTTGAAAAGGCAACTTTTTAATTATCCAAAACAAAAATTAAGAGATGCAACCAATCATCATTTTTGGGGTTTTACTTTCACTCATAACATTTATATCAATTACTTTTGGCAAAACAGTTTACTTCAGTCTCCACAATATCTCTATCACATCCATGGTGTTCTTTGGACTAGGCCAGAGGCTCCAAGTTTCCTTTGTCTTCTGATCCTGGCTGAAACTACTGACAAGGAGGTGGCGGGGGAAGGGGATTGCATTGCCAGCCAAATCTGGAAAAAGATTACTGATACATGATACACACCCACATCAGGTTGCACATGAAGGTTTTATGGCCAGACAGCTGGGTATAAGGTCTAGCCTCAGGCCTGCTGGCTGAAGACTTGGTCTTCTGTTTGCTGGGTTGAAAGATTGAAAGAGGCAGTCCTTTTGTTTAAAAAAAAATACCTATAGGATTAACCCCTTGCTTCCCTCTAGCGGGAGCCCTGACTCAAACCCTATTTCTAGGGAAACTGCGAGATGGAGGCAGAGGTAAATATGGGGAGGATGTGTAAAAAAAAAAAGAACAAAAATTTTTAAAGTGAAAAGGATAGTACAGTTAGGAGGGGCTGGATGGAACGTGAAAGAACTGTGTGAAATGATAAGGATGCCAGAACTAGAAAGAGAAAGAATACTGAGAGGAGAATTAGACTTCCTTGGCAGGGCTCCAATACAGTCATTTCCTTGGCAGTGCTCATTTTTGAGAAGTTTCCTCTTCTGAAGTCCAACGCATCTGTGTTGGACATCAGTGCTACACTCGCATAGAAGCTCAGGATTAAGTCCAAGGTCGCCTTCTGTCTGTTTGGTTCAGTGACCAACTGTTCTAAGGCACAGTCATTAAGCATGTCTAGAAATGTGACCTCTCTGTCAATACCCAAATGTGAATTTGCCCAGTCTATGTGAAGAAAATTGAAGTCACCCATTATTACAGCTCTGCCTCTCTTTGACGCCTCTCTGATTTGCTTCTCCAACTCCTGGTCTCAGCATTTTGATCTGGAGTAACACAATCGGTCCCTAGTAACACATTTCCTTTCAGTCCTCGTATTGTCACCCATCATGATTCTGCGGAAGACTCTGGTGGTCCTAGGTTTTCTAGCTTGTTGGATTCTATCCATTCTTTAATATACAGTGCTACCCTGCCTCCAATCCTCCCTCTGTCTGTCCATTCTGTAGAGTTTGTATCCAGGAATAACAGGAATGGTTCTCACCATTCCACCATGTTTCCATTATGCCCACCATATCTATGTTTTCATTAGCAACCAAGCATTCCAGCTTCTGGCACCTAAACGCCAAGTCTCTTGTCTGGTAGAAATAAATTTTAAAAATTGGCTACCTGTCCCCAAAAGGCTCACAATCTAAAAAAGAAACATTGACACCAGTAGCAGCCACTGGAGGGATGCTGTGCTAGAGACTGATAGGGTCAGTTGCTCTCCCCTACTAAATAAAGAGAATCACCACTGCATTACAAGTAGTCAGGTCACTACTATCAATTGTAATAAGTGCATAGATAAATCAGAATTTAAACATACCTAATTTAGTCAAGAGTTTTGTATTCCTACAAGAGCTACCTGATCATAATCTTGGCTGAGCTACCAACAATAGATATTGAGCCCTTTTTCACTGCTCGTGAGAAAGGGCTACCAGGTTTGTGGGAAGGAAGTCCTAAGGCAGGACTACCTCCCTGCAGATGAGCATTCCGCCATCCCTGGGCCAGTGGATCGCCCACCCACACAAGCACCAGCTGCAGCTGGCAGCTCCAAGGGTCGGGGTATTGTGACACAATACCCCATGTCGCCCCCACCCCCTGGCACTCCAATAATGCACCGTGCAAGTACATGGTGCATTATGGGGATCCCCCTTCCCTCCCTGGGTCTGCCTGACACACTATCCAAAAAATGAGGTAAAGGAAGCACTTGCTCCTTTAATCTCATTTTGAAGGGTGGCTCTGTAGGTGGGTTTGCCACCGTGGTGCCACCAGGATCTGGCCCAATCCCAGCGGTTCACATGTGCATGCACATGCAATACTGGTCTGGGCCTCATTACTTCCTCTAAAGGCTGCTTCCAATAATATTGCTTGGCACGCAATACCCCAATGTAGGTCTCAGTATATGCAAATTTTAGCTGCTTTCACATTTTAACAATAATAATATTATATACTTTATTTGTTAGCCACCCTATAACAAATTGTTCTCTGGGCGGCTCACAGATCAGCAGGATTAAAACGTACACTCAAAACACGAAACACATTAAATCATAACCAATAAAAAGGGAGAAAAGAAAATAGAAAATACAATACAAAGCAGTTTAAAAACTCATTTTAAAATTAGTTTAAAATCCAATTCAATCTAAAAATCAGAATTTAAAAGGCCTGGGTGAACAAAAGGTCATTACCTGGGGTCTGAAAGAACAAAGTGATGAAGCCAGGTGAACCTCACTGGGAAGGCTATTCCATAAATGGGGCGCAACCACTGAAAAGGCCCTATCCCTAGTAGCCACCCGGCTCACCTTGTTTGACAGAGGCACTCAGAGGATGCCCACACACACACACAGACTCACCACTGGGTCTGGGTCAGTGGCTGCGGCAGGGGGGCGGGGCGGGATGGTGTCTGGTATCTGCCCCTCCTGGCCTTCTCCCACTCTAAAATGTGCTCGTTTGGCCACACAGAGGGCCATTGGGCAAGCACGGCAGCCTCCAAAATGGCCACCGCCATCGGAGGAAGGGCCAGAATAGTCCAAAAATCCCCCTTTTAGAGCAGGAGAAGACCAGGGGGGAGGGGAGATGGCAGAGATCCTCACCCCCCGCAGCCACCAATTGAGACCCAGCAGTGAGTCTGTTTAAAAAATTTTTTTTAAAAAAACCTAGAATGCCCAAACTGACTCCAAGCTGGCTCGGGGTGGTTTGGCTCAAGGTGAAGCTGAACCAGGCCTGGTCCAGCTCGAAGGTGAGCCCTTGAGCCAGCCTGGTTCAATGGCAAACCGGCTCAACCCAGTTCGCACATCCCTATTCTAATGTAACAGCCAATATACTGGAACAAGTCTCAATTGCCCTGGGATTCAGGATGGAAGGAATCCTGAGATGAAAGAATAGGACAGGGTGAACGGAATCCTTTGAATTAACTAGTGGCAAGCAGCCTCCCACTCTGAACCCTTGTTTAGACCTTCCGAAAGTGTAAAGTCTCTATAAGATGCTTCCTCAATCTTGCTTAAAAGCCTCCAAGAAAGATTCTGCAATCTCCTGCAGCAGATCACAACACAGTAGAATGATGAGAAGTTGTGCTGATTTGTTATGGATTTATATTTTAGACACAAGCATAGGGCATGCGGCTCCATTCTGCCCTGCAATGCTATAATTTCAAAAGGGATAGTGTGTAAGTCCATGGTTCCAGAACTTCAGGTTTATTTTGATTAAATGTGATACAAGCAGAAAGTGGTATACCTGAATTGTATGTCTAAGTGTATGAGGATGAGACGTAGGGTGCATTTGTCAAAGTCATCCAGGAAACTCGACTACTAATAGGACCAGGCAGCCCAAACAATGCTGATGCATACAGCTTGATCCCGATGACTGCTTTCAAACCCTCAAGATAATAAAATAAATCAGTGGTTAGGCTAAGAAGGGTGTTAGCTGAGTCAGTAGAAAAATCCCACATGTCTAATCTACCTTCAGTGCTCATTATAACTGCCTGAAATTCACTCTCTATATTAATGCAAAAATAATGAAATTTGACCTTATTCAGGGCAGTAATGCACTTCCTATTAGAGAACCACATCCTTTTGAGGATTTGTATTTCTGTTGCATAGGTCTCATGCTGCAAAAATACTCAGTTTATTATAATGTTTGTTAACAAAGTGCCATTATCCTCCTTTGTAAACTAGCAAAGTTATGCCAGAGAAGAAATTTCTCTAGAAGTACTTTCCTAACAGTCAAATAAATATGACAGGATTAAATATTTAATAGTCCAATTAGGACATTTTCCCATAAGGTTGTTTGCTCATTATTAAAAGTCTTACAAAGTTAAGGTAAGAGTTACAACAAAATAATCTGGGTATAATTCCTAATTTCAATTTCAAATAATTTCTTTCATAGTTTTCTTCACACATCATTCAGTCAACCTGAAAATCTCTCACACTTGAAACTTCGCTCAATGTTTGAACTTTTATTTTGTTTTAGGTTAGTATTATGCATTTCCAAATTCTTTGAAACATTTATTTGCTTCTAGCTAAACATTTTGGGATTCCCCCCTCCCTTATAAAACTTTGTTTGGGATTCTTGCTGCTTCAAATTCTCTTGACAGTTGTAGAAACTGAAAGCCATTACCCATGACAAAATTTGTAATTACCCATAGGTTTTTTTCCACCCCACATGGCCCCGTTTGGAAGTAAAATAACACCCCCCGCGTCTGACGTCAGGTGCAGGGTGTGTGTTGGGGCCACGAGTCATGGCCCCTAATTGGCAGTGGCCCGGGTTCTTTGAACGCATTCACCCAATGGTGGCTCTGCCCTTGGATCTCTCTCAGCGGTTTCATGTAGATGTTACAGAGCATTGGAGACAGTATTGAGCCTTGTGGAACTCCATACTTCACTTCTCACTTTGCAGAGCAGATGTCTCCAAGCAACACCATCTGGAATCTACCAGAGAGGTAGGAATGGGACCATTGTAAAACCGTGCCACCCAACCTTACCTCCCTCAGGCGACCCAGAAGGATACCATGGTCGATAGTATTGAAAGTTGCCAAGAGATCCAAAATGATCAACAGAGTCACGCCCCCTCTGTTGATAGCCAATTGTCGATCATCCATCAGGCTGACCAAGGCAGTCTCAACCTAATAGCCTGCCCAAAAGCTGCTTTGAAATTGGTCTCTCTGCAACCTCAAATGACATGGGTCACACACAATTTTACCAGTGGTTCCCCCCCAACCCATTGTTCACTGAAACCTGCTCTGAACTAACCAGAGTCGTCCCGATCACTCATCCTGCACCCATGGGAAGTACAGAGGCCACTTTCTCATGGTAGTGGGTGTGCTTAACCCTTTCAAGTGCTGATTACTCTAAAATAAATTACCTCCTTCCTGAAGATGACAGAAAAAGACAAAGGGTATTAGTACAGAGGCTGAAGATGGTGGGGTCTAGCACCTGGTTGGCGAGAATGCATGTGCGGAGTTCTGCTAGCCACACGTGCCTCCTCTGAATGGCAGCCATTCACTTCAGAGTCCAAAGCAGGCTTCTCAGTCAGTGTGTGACCTTGGGAGGACACCAAGCCTCTCCAGGCCCAAATTTGGTTCAAATCAGTTACAGTCCCAGGGGCGTAGTGAGGTTCCCAGCGGCCAGGGGGAAAAGTTTAGGCAGGGGGCCTCCGTTGCACATGTGAAGCACACATGCACCCCAGAGCCTCAAGTTACACCCCCTGTGTCTGATGTCAGATGCAAGGAGGCAGGCAACCTTACCCCTCCAAGCCTTCCCCTCCCCGTCTCTTGGACTTACCGTTTGGTGAGCCTTTCAGTGCAGGAGAGTGGCTGCAGCAGCGCCAGCTCAGTGGCACCAATCAGGACTGGGTGCGGGATCGCTGAGGTCGCTGTTCTCCATCAGGGGGTGGATCAGGGCCAGGCAGCCCCTTCTCCAGTGGTTTCTGCATGGTGGCCAGGCCAGGGGGCATAGCAGCAGTGAGGGGTGGTCTGCTGGGAGGACTAAGCATGGGGGAAGCCCCAGTGCACCTCTTCCCATTGTATGGGCACAAAGCACCACATGCCCCAGCAGCGCCCAGCACAGAAATTGAAGTAGCAGCAGCAGGGCACATCCCAAACATTGTGGGCCCTTGACCTTCCAGGCCAGGCAATGTTTGTCCCCCCTTGTCCAATGGACACTACATCCATGTACAGTGCTCTGGTTAGTGCACTTACACCTCAAAAGTTCACATGTCTACCATCTTGGATCAGGGTGGATAACATCACAAACTGCACCATGGGGGCATCCCTATGTGTTCCTACAGCTGTAGCAAATTTGGTTCAAATCAGTCAAGCAGTTCACAAGTTAGCCCACTTCCGCCCCAAAGGTTTATGTGTCCGCCATCTTGAATTGAGGTGGATGACATAATCACAAACTATGCCATTAAGGTGTCCCTGTGTCACTCACTACAACTGTACCTAATTTGGTTCAAATCGGTGAGACAGTCCACCAGATAGCCCACTTGCGCCTCAAAGATTCATGCATCCACCATCTTGGATAGGGGTAGATGACATCATCACAATCTGTACCATTGAGGTTTTCCCAGGTGCCCCTACAGCTGTAGCAAATTTGGTTCAAATTAAGTTAAGCAATTCACAAGTTAGCCCACTTGCGCCTCAAATGTTTATGCATCCGCCAACTTGAAATGGGATGGATAACATCATCACAAACTACACCATTGAGGTGTCCCTGTGTGTCCCTACAACTGTACACGATTTGGTTGATATTGGTCCAGGCATTGCGAAGCTGATAGTGGGGGACACACACACGGACACACAGAATGCTGGGTGATCTCATAAGCCTACTGGAAAGTAGGCTAAAAAAAGGCTTTCCTCAAAATTTAGCTCATGTAGAGTTCATTGCAGGTGGGTTCCCCTGCTTAGATGTTTTAAATGTGCATCTAAAGATGAACAGTGTGGATGCAACAAGCCTATGATTGTAAACATGTATGGCATACAAATAACATGGCTTGTCATAGAGTCAGGAGTGGCTGCAGTTTCCTGGGGTTTGTAGACCCTGTTTTGCTGAAATATGAATATGACAAATATTTATATACTGCTTTCAACAAAAGTTCCCAAAGCGGTTTTCATAGATATAAATACAAAAAATAAAATGGCTCCCTATCCCCAAAGGGCTCACAATCTTCAAAAAACAAAAAAACAACAACCATAAGATAGACACCAGTAATGGCCAATAGAAGGGTGCTGTGCTGGGGATGGATAGGACCAGTTGCACTCTCCTTGCTCAGTAAAGAGAATCACCCCTTTTAAAAGGTGACTCTTTGTTCAGTTAGCAGGGGATGGCCTCAATGTACCAAACCATCGAATGGCCTGAATGTACCCATACCATTTATTACTTTTCTGGCATTGCAAAACTGTTCTGATTGCCAATATTGAAGCTGCCACACATTTTGCCTCTTGTTCATATTCTTCAGAATAAGGCAGACTCTTGCTCCCCATTATCTCTTCAGTGGAGAAATTTCTTTGAGTGAATGTGTAGTTATTTTCCTTCATTTTATCCCCTCCCTCAAAATCAAATATATAATTCAATGTTCCATTAAAATCTGTTGCAGAGAACTGTAATACAGAGAGTGAATCAGTTTGTAAATAACCCCTCTGGAGTACCAGCAATTATGTTAGAGAGAAGTGTGAAGGGGGTGGGGGGGTAGGAGCAGCATATTTACTTGATGTTATTGTCTTCCTGAAGATCCAGACTGTCTGGAGCCCCTGGCCTTTAATACTTGAAGAATGGAGTTTACATTTATGGGCTTTCAGAATGTTGATATTATTCTCATATGGCAAGAGGTGACAGATAATTTTGGGAGTCTTTTTTTTTAATATACACTAATTTCATGGTGCAGTGGGGAAATACTTGACTAACAAGCAGAAGGTTGCCAGTTCGAATCCCTGCTGGTACTATATTGGGCAGCAGCAATATAGGAAGATGCTGAAAGGCATCATCTCATACTGCGCAGGAGGCGGCAGTGTTAAACTCCTCCTGTATTCTACCAAAGAAAACCACAGGACTCCATGGGCACCAGGAGTCAAAATCAAGTTGACGGCACGCTTTACCTTTAATTTTGAATGATACAGGTCTGATTGTAACGTGCTTAATTAAATATATATGCAGAGTCCATTGGAAACCATCCTTTTTGTCAAGTTTAGTGCAGTTAAGGACACCTGTTTCAACAGCCTAGACAGAGAACGCATCTACTCGCTTCTGGTTTCCCTAACCTGAGTGTTTCAGTTCTTGCTTACAGGTGGATAGATTGGACAAAGTCATTCAGTGTGACTTAGAGTGGGTATCTGTTCCAAGAACTTTAGAAGTACCTTGGCACTTCAGATATTCCCTGCTGCCTCTCATCAGTTTCTCTAACTATGTACTTGGTCTCTGCCCCCTCTGGACCAAGAGTATTTTAATATAACTGCACCTAGGCAAGATTATTGGGTCACACTGAAGCAGAATGAGGGAGAAATGAGATGGCAGACTAGACTGTATTGCTTCAGGCTGGAGGTGAGGGATCACAGTTTTCAATGATATTCTACATCTTAAGAATTCCTAAAACTAGAAAATGAATATTTTCGTGGGAAAGGTTTCTAGGCCAGCCCTTCCACTGAATTTCTACTTGCAGAATTCTCTTCTGTGGTGAAGTATTCAGAACTGACATCTTGCATCTGCAGGCTACAAGTGTTTTGGGCCATCCCGAGATGGCCATTTTACTTTTCTTTACCACGGAAAGGACAGGTGTGTGTTCACATATCTAGATTTACATCAAAGTCCCTGCAAGCTATCAGGGAGCACTCCATACACAATTTGGGGTTTTCATTGTGCATTGGAGCTTCACCAATTTATGTCTGGCATAAAAACTTCCACTTTTTGCATTGGTTTTTTGGGCAAGTTCAAAATATCTGATATAACTTGCAGCACTTCACCCCTCTTAATCCTGTGGTTTTCCAGCCTTCTGTCTGGAAAACTCACTGGTAATCTCCCCATGTCCTGTTTATGGTAAAAGAACCATAGCAAACTAAGAGAAGAGAAGTCTCTGTAGTCTGGACCACATGGATACTTAGGACCAGAAGTATATAGCAAATATAGTATATTTGCAGGCATGTTCTGGATTATGAAACAATTAATGTAAAGAAAAAACAATTGATTAAAGTTGTGCATTACAATCGTTTCTGATATTTGACACTTTCTGCCTCGACTCATCTGCCTAGCAATTCCTGAATATTGCAGAGGACTCTTGGGTACATCTACTAACAGAAGCTCCTGAGACAGCATGGATGCATTGCAGTAGCAGATTGGTAATTATGGACAATTGCTTTTCAAGGGGACTTGCCCACCATTACTGAATCTCACTAAGGAATCCTAATAAGCTTTGAAAGAACCACTTGGCTTTATACCAGCCAAGGAATGTGAAGGTGGATGATTTGTTAGAAATGAAGATGTTCATCGCTTATCAATGCTGAGGATAAATGACAGCAGAGATTTTAACTCCAGGAAAATTTGGTGAGCAGAACAGTTTGGAGAACTCAGTCACTGAAAACTAGTTCAGAATTGAGAGCACATTGTGAGATACATTGTTTTGGGGTGGGGTTTTTTTGTGGTTTTTTTTAAAAAGAGGTCAGAAAAGCAGATATAAAAAGCAATAATACTATTGTAATTTCTAGGAGAGCTACTGTTTTGGATCATCTAGGATAAGTGCCATAAATACAAATCAATACAATAATGGCCATTTGTATCTGAGAGTTTGATTGAACTCTCTAATGCACAGCAAACACTGTTAGCCGTACTTCTATGAGATGTATATTTTAAAACTGGGATTCCTTTTAACTGGTAGTGTTTGCAGTTCTACTGCTTTTGAGTATATTTATTTTATTTATTTATTAGAGACATTTAATATACCACCCACTCCAAAGACTCTGGGCGGTGCACAACAAGATGCAAACAGGCAACATTAAAAATTACATTCTAAATTAAAAACTAAAACAACTACCAAAGAACAGAAAAATAAACTAAAGGGCAAAAGCCTGGCAAAAAAGAAAAGTCTTCAATAGCAATTTGAAGATCAGTAAGGAAGGGGCTAGCCGGATCTGTAGGGGGAGAGAGTTCCAAAGGAGCAGGACAGCAACCGAAAAGGCCCTTTCACGGGTCCTAGAGCCCCGAACATCTCAGAAATCAGGGACTGACAGAAGGGCCATCTGAGATTATCTAACCAGACAGGGTGTAACTGGATGGGTGAGGTGGGTCTGTAGGTAGACAGGTGCCAGGCCCCGCAAGGCTTTGAAGGTCAGAACCAGGACCTTAAATTGAGCTCGGAAGTGAATAGGCAACCAGTGCAATGACTGTAGGAGAGGTGTTACCCTGTCATATTTTCTGGCACCCATGAGTAGGTGAGCCACTGCATTCTGGACCCGCTGCAGCTTCCTGAACGTCCTCAAAGGTTACCCTAGACAGAGAGCGTTACAATAATGTAAACGGGAGATAACAAGGGCATGGGTCACTGTCATTAATGCCTGCTGATCAAGGTACGGGCATAATTGGCGAACCAGATGAAGCTGGGCAAAAGCACTTCTGGCTGCAGCTTCCACCTGTTGCTCAAGCAGGAGGCGTGAGTCCAAAAGGACCCCCAAATCGTGAACAAGCTCTTTTGAGGGCAGTGCCTCCCCATCTAAAACAAGGTTCACATCCAGCTGTTGGCCGTTACGAGGGCTGAATAAAAATAATTCAGTCTTAGTAGGATTCATTCTGAGCTTATTTTGATTCATCCAGACCTTAATAGCTTCCAGGCATCGAGTAAGCACAGAAACAGCATCCCCAAAATGGTCTGGGATGGCAATATATAGCTGAGTATCATCAACGTATTGATGAAATCTCACCCCAAACTGGGAGATGACCTGCCCCAGCGGCTTCATATAGATGTTAAAAAGGACAGGGGCAAGAACTGAACCCTAGGGTACTCCATAAAGGAGTGGCCATGGGTCAGAGCACCTGTCCTCAATGCATACCGACTGGACACGCCCGCTAAGGTAAGAACGGAACCACTGTAGGACAGTGCCCCCGATACCCAACCCACGCAGGCGGTCGAGAAGGATAGCATGATCGATAGTGTCAAAAGCCACTGAGAGATCTAAAAGGACCAAGGAGGGACACTGCCCTCGTCAAGGAGTTAAACAACTCCCGTAGCCAAGAATTAACATTCCCACTGGCTGTTCTAAGCAGCCAGGAGGGGCGAGGGTCCAAGTAACATGTTGCCTCACCCAGACCCAAAAGAATTGTGTCCATGTCCTCGACCAGCTCAAAGGTGTCCCATGTAATGTCACAGGGTAGAATCTCCTCTATCTGATCTGATCCTTTAGAAGTAGAGTCCAACTCTAGCCGAAGGCGGGTGACTTTATCAGCAAAGAATCGAGCAAATTGATCACAGTGGCCAGATTGAACACCGGATCCACTTTCCTAAGAAGGGAGCGGGTAATCTGGAATAAGGCCGCTGGACGAGAGTCAGCTGATGCGATAAGAGTGGAGAAATAGTGCGATTTTGCCACTCTTATCGTCCTAGAATATTCCCGAATATAAGCAAATAATTGCCTTCGGTTAATTTCGGCACCAGTTTTCTTCCAATGGCATTCGAAGTGTCTTTTGGTTTGTTTCATCTCCCTAAGCCTTGGAGAAAACCAAGGGAGCGCACCTTAAGAGAGCGCTTTGGTGGCCATCTAACGCTTTGGTGGCCTCGATGTTCCAAGATTCCACGAGCTGGGTCAGAGAAACACCTACCAGATTGCAAGGAATGTCCCCAAGAGCCTCCTGGAATCTGACAGGATCCATAAGGCACCTGGGATGGACCTTATAGTGCATTATATTCTGGTGTTGAGGCTGAATTGAAGCAACATTCAAAACTACAAGCAGTACTTGGCTAAAGATACTCTGGCCAAATTCGGACATTACTCCAAACCAGAGTAAAACAGAGCAGAAGTTGGAACTCCATTATGTCCGAATTCATGCAACTGGGTTTAGAGTCAAAAGCAACCTGCAGTTTGCTTTGGCAAACTCCAGTTTGAGCCTGCAGTTTTCAATAAGGTTTGCCGCTGAGACCTGAGGTTTGGCTGCTGAAGCGATACATCCAAATGTGGATGGCACCATAACTGTGGTTCTGTGAGGTTTTTCAAACTGCAATAATAGAGATGGCAGTACAGATCCACCTTGGAATGTGTGCACAACATGCCTGTGGTGTTTCTCAGTGGCCTCCTCTCTGAGTACCAGCCTCACCCCTCCTGTCTCCAATGCAGCTATGCTGTTGCCCAGCATCAAGGATGCTGTCACATCCCATCCCAAGCGTGTCAGCCTGTCAAGCAGCAAATTAGCACAGGGGCATTCACTCTCCACACTGTTCCTTGCTCCCCCCTTGTGGAAAGCAGTGGGGAAGGGAACAGGATGACAGGACGGAAATTAAGAGCTTCAGTCCCTGAGAATAAAGCAACTATGATGTATGTTCACAAGCACAAACACTCCAGGTAGGAACATAAGCTCTCTCTCCAAACTAGCGGGGATCTCTCCAAACTGGGGGAGTGGGCAACAAAATGGCAAATACAGTTCCATGTAAGCACGTGTAAAGTGATGCATATTGGGGCAAGAAACCCCAACTTCACATATACACTGATGGGGTCTGATCTGTTGGTGACTGACCAGGAGAGAGATCTTGGGGTCATGGTGGACAGCTCATTGAAAGTATTGACTTTGGTGCATGGCAGCTGTGAAAAAGGCAAATTCCATGCTAGAGATCATTAGAAGGGGGACTGGAAATAAAAATGCTAATATTATAATGCCCTTGAACACATCTATAATTCAGCCACATCTGGAGTACTGTGTACAGTTTTAGACAATGTATTTGGTCACTGAAGGATATTGTAGAACAGGAAAAGGTGCAGAAGAGGGCAACCAAGATGACCGGGGGCCTGAAGCACCTTCCTTATGAGGCTAGGCTACAGTATCTGGGGCTCTTTACCTTGGAAAAGAAGTAACTAAGGGGAGACATGATAGAGCTGTATACAATTATGCATGAAGTGGAGAGAGTGGACAGAGAGAAAATTTTCTCCCTCTCTTACAACACTAGAACCAGGGGTCATATCATGAAACTGAAGGCTGGGAAATCTAGTATCGACAAAAGAAAGTACTTTTTCACACAGCTCATAGTTAATTTATGGAATTCTTTGCTATGGGATGTGGTGATGGCTATACAGCTTGGGCAGCTATAAAAGGGGCTTAGACAAATTGATGGAGGACAGGTCTATCGATGGCTACTAGTCTGGTGGCTGTGGGCCACCTTCAGCCTCAGAGGCTCCCCAGAGGCATCCGGTGGGCCACTGTGTGAAACAGGATACTGCACTAATTAGGCCTTGGGCCTGATCCAGCAAGGCTGTTCTTATAAGCAGGGTACCCCATTACAGCACCAGGACAGGAACACTTGCCGGGGGAAGGGGTGTCCCTGGGACAGGTTTTAAAGGCAGCACCAACCAGGAATTCTTGGACAGCCAATTTCTATTTTTTTTACACACAAAAAGATGAGAAGGGGGAGCCCAGTTGGTCCCTTCCTCTTTATGGATGTTTGCACTCCCAAAGCTTACTCATGAGAAGGGCTGGGCAGCAGGAACAGCATTGCTAACACTAAGAAGGGAGACTCTCCCTCTGTGATAATGATGGATGCCGATCCCAAGCAGACCACTCACTCATGAGAGTGCAAGGCCATGAGGACACTCATGAGAAGAGCCATCTGTGGGGACTGGGTTGTCAGGCAGAATTGCAAATAATGTGTGATGATAAAACAACCCCTTCTCCAATGAACAGCTCTCCCACAAGAGTGTCAGGCCATAGGGACTCTATATTGAACCAGGTTGCTCTATGAAACAAAGCCACAGGGAAAGGTACCTGGTGACTGCCACCAGGTAATTGGCACACTGTTCCCCCTGCCAGTCCAGCTGCGCATGTGCACCCTTGCCTGTGCCCCCAAAGAGAGACCCCACTTTCCTAGGATCACTGGAAATCAGGGGACCCCTCTCCCACAATTCTCCATGGCAGCAGATCTGCATACAGCACAATGACCCACACCAGGGAATTTGGAAAGGGAGTAAAGATCCATCCATACACCTGGAGTTCCCCCTGTCTGCGAATGCGGCCAGGCTCTGACACATGGAGCTCACAATCTCCTTCGGGTCTGTGCAAGGCTTCCCAGGAGAGGAGGGGTTGTAGCGCAATGGTTCTATCTTTTACCACAAGTGGGGTCCCCTTTATTGGGTTTGTTCAACTCATGAGTGTGCATTCCAAAGGAAGACAGTGGGTGTCTAACCCAATGGTCCTCCCCAGTAAACTGGTCCTTTCATGAGAATATAGTCCACCGGCAGCAAGCTGCCAGTGGAGCAGGAGTGTGGATTGGTCTGCATCGACTCCTTTGCCAGGGTCAGCTCTCAGAAGAACATCCCAGGTCACGGTGAGCCAAAATCCAGAATCCAGGACCCTCAAATACATATCCTCTCCAAGGAAGTCATCATATTCCCTTCCCTGAGTAACTGGGAAATAGTACCCACACACCCACCCTCGGCAATTGTGCTTGTGTGGGACAGTTATGTGGCGGGGATCTTAGGAGGTGGGTGGTTGCTGTCAGAAGAAGCACTAGCATGAAATTTAAAAGGTATTTAGAGGCCATTTCCATGCCAAGGGTGGCTGGACCATTCCAAAAAGGCATGATTATGCTCATTACACCCCCTTCAAGATCGTGGCCAATTGCAGCTGCTCTGTGTTGTGCTGACACTTTGCCCACAATCTGGCTATGGAGTTTGCTGGGATACTACCTTGGTGCCCAAGAGTAGAGAGGGCCCCCCTGCCCTGAAACCAGAGGCTGCCAAACCATGATTGCATGAATGTCTCCGAAGCTATTTACAGTTTGAAACTGAAACTGCTAGTTCATCAACCTGTAATTTCATGTTACATGCGAATTCAGTCTGAGTTAATAAAGTTAGTAAATTATCACCTAATTGTGTTTCAACTTTACAACACTCTCTATGGGAAGGGAGGATCTACTAGGTGGCTGCTGGTGTGTGGGCTAGAGGAGGAGGTGACAATGGTGGCTCGGGCTCACATGGTAATTTAGACTGGCTGTCCTAGTGACAGTGGCTGCTGCTGCATCTGATGCTGCAGATAATTGCCCAAGATGGTCATTCTCCACTGCCATCAGTGCTTTCTTGGCTCCTCCTTCTCCAGGCTCTGCTGTGACTATGTGAGGGAAAGAACCCAGCCCATTCCAAGCTCACATGGCACTTCCTGCCCACCCTCCTTTCTTCCCTATCCATTGCTCAGGAGGAGGAAATGGAGTTGGCTACTCAGATGCCTCCTTTCCTTCCACAGAAAAGTGAGAGAGAGCCAGGAATGTAAAAGTTGTCCCCAAATCAAAATTCCACTGGTGGCAAAATTTGAAAACTAAACATTTTGTGTGTGCATACAAACCCACACATACCCACATATTGCTACATAGCTTTCTTAATCTAATTCATCTTTAAACAACAGAGCTGGGACACATGGAAAACATATGCTTGGCAGAGGATTTCCTTGCAGCCCCTTCTTTTCTCTCAAAAATGCATATAGCTGCCCACCCTGTCTACAATGGAATATCAGATGAAAATGTTATATTGTATGCATCAGGGATTAGCCATGACATGTCCTGGCTGGGCCAGACCACTGAAGGGCCAATGGCCAAGCCCTGATAGACCAATGGCCTGACTCACTATATGGCAGCTTTCTACGTTCCTGTGATTGCTGCTGTATTCCTCATCTGTGAATGAGCTTCTCTGAATGAAGCCCATTCATGGATGGGAAGAGCAGGAAGAGGCAAGCACAGAGTAGTCACCCTGTCCAACTCTCTTTATTTATCATATTTTGATACCACTTGATATGTATATTTCTAGGTGGTGTACAAAATTTAAAACAATGTTTAAAAGTCAACACAGATTAAAATATCTAACACGAAAATAATAGCATAAAAGTTATTAAAACAAATTATTAAAATTCTTATTAAAAGCCTGCAAGAACAGGTGAGTCTTGAGGGTCTTCTTAAAAACAAACAGAGAAGGAGATGCTCTTATTGCAGCAGGGAGCATATTCCCAAGCCCTGGGGCAACCACAGAGAAAGCCCAGTCCTGTGTTGCCACCAGGCGAGCTGGTGGCACCATAATGGACCTCTCCAGAAGATCATAGCAGGTGGCAGGGTTTCTGACAAAGCAGGCACTCTCTTAAATAGACTGGACCCAAGCCATTAAGGGCTTTATAGGAAATAACCAGCACTTTGTCTTTCATGTGGAAACATATCGGCAGCCAGAGCAGTTCTTTTAAAACTGGAGTTATTTGGTCCCTTTGTGTTGTCCCAGAGACCAATCTGGCTGCCAATTCTGTACCAATTATAGTTTCCGGACTATATACAAAGGTAGCCCCATGTAGAGGTAAGCCAAGCTGGGCAAGGCTCAAGAGAACAGGCGGTAGGACACACAGTTTGTCACTTCCTCAGGAATCACAAACTAAAAGTGATCCAAACCAAGAGGAGTTGATGAACAACTCCACAGTAGACTCTGCAGTAACTGTGGAATCCAGCTCGGCCTGAATATCAGAGATTTTATTACGCAAAAAAGTCATTAAAAACATCACAGTGAGTGACCAATGGTTCCAAGTTTAAATTCAAGGGGGAGTGGGTACATACTAGCCCCCTCACAACCCTCGACAACTCAGCTGGATGTGAATTTGCGGAAGTAATGCAGGCAGAAAAGAATTGCTTCTTTGCTGCCTACACTACCAGAACATAGCTCTTCATATGTGCTCTGTGTTGTAACCAATCAGACTCGCACCAAGTCTTCCTTCACTTGTTCTCCAGTTGTCTACCTCACCGCTTCAGCTCCTGTAGTTCATCCGAATACCATGGGGTTGTCTTTAAAGCAGGTTGGAGAGGATGCTTAGGAATGATTGTGTCTATTGCTCTAGTGAATTCATTATTCTATTTTTGTACCAGAGCATCAACGGAATCACTAATAGAATCCTTGGACTGCAAGTGGTTGGAAGTGCCTGGTGCGCATGTGCATATAATGCGTGCACACACACACTGGCCACTTCCAGTCTGAGGAGGCACCGGGACAGCTAGGAGGTATGCTGCCATGCCGGCAGACCATTTTAAAAGACAGCACCTGTGAGGGAAACATGGCAGGAGGGGTAAGAGCACCCTCTCCTGTCCTTAAAGAGATCAGCCCCCACCTTTGAACTGGTAGGCCCTGGTTCCATGCACACCACTAACTCCAATGCCAACTCAGCAACCAGGTCCATCAGCTCAATTAGGTCCACTGGGCAGTGGGGTGATCAGTACACAAGCAGAAATCCCAGTCTATCCCTGGTCCCTAGGCTTAGGCAAAGTAAAGTGTGCCATCGAGTCGGTGTCTACTCCTGGCGACCACAGAGACCTGTGGTTGTCTTTGGTAGAATACAGGAGGGATTTACCATTGCCATCTCCCGTGCAGTATGAGATGATACCTTTCAATATCTTCTTATATCACTGCTGCCAGATATAGGTGTTTCCTATAGTCTGGGAAACATACCAGCAGGAATTCAAACTGGCAACCTCTGGCTTGCTAATCAAGTTATTTCCCTGCTGCAACATTAGGTGGCTTAGGTACACACATTCAATATAGGCCAAATCCCTGACAGGGATCCTATTAAGGAAGATGATATTCATAGAGACCACAGCCACCCCACCTTGCCATCTACATCCTCTCACCTACTCCACCATGGAGTAATCCTCTGGGAGAAGATGGGACCAAACCAGACCACTAGCCTCTCCCAACCAGATACATACAAAGTCAGCTCCTTCATCCATGATCAAGTCATGGACAACCTCAGATTTATTTTGAACTGACCTGGCACTACAAAGTAATAAGGTGAGGTTCTGTGGGTAGTTGGCATTGCTCTCCAAGGTCAAGGAGAAGATAGGCCTGCTGGAAGGGGAAACAGCAATTTAGATTTCTGAATTCCCTTCCCCTGTAATGGCCCGCTGGCCTACCAGTGCCATATCTTTGTCAATTTACCACCACCACTGGTATAGCTGCCCCAGAGTCATCCCACACCTCCCCATTTCTGATCAACTCAAGTTGCATACTTGTACCAGGCCTAAGTAAGCACTAGGCAACAATGAAGTGAGCAGGAGCCCTCCTTCCAGCAGTCAAAGTCAATGGGTTGGCCTCAGACCCTCCCACCAACCCACCCCCTTTGGTGGCCATCTGTAGGTGGCCTGCACCAGCAGCTATGCTGATGGCTGTTGCCCAATCTAATAAGTGCCAGGAGAACAGAAGCCCAACAGGTGAGGCTCTAACCCCCACCAATCAGGCAGCTTGGCCCAGGTGCAGGATATCAAAACAATTTGAGTGAGCTCAGCCTCAGATAGCAAACAGGCTGAAAAAAAGGAGGAATAGAGCACAACAAAGCCTCAGCTAGTCTCTTTCCCCCACCCAGAAGGAGAGTGGAGTACAGAAGCAGATAAAAACTCCTTACCCCACAGTGTATCTTCCAGTTAACTTTCCCAATGTCATCTACAGGCATGAATGGGCAGATGAAGATTCCTATCCATTCATGGATAGGAAGGTCCCTGAAATCTCTCCTCCAGTTAGGGCTTACCTGGGCAGCTGCTGCAGCTTCACAGCGACTATACTGCAGCTGCCATCATTTGAACAACGATGCAATCACCCTGTCCTGTCACTGCATTATTGTTGGAAAAGGTAGTGACTGCTACTGCAGCTGCTGCAAATGACTCTGGGATGTTTGTTTTTTTCATACTACCAAGGTAAGACTTCTCCAAACACTTGGGGGGATTTACCAGGGCAGGGAGATAGGAGCAGTACATTAGCAGCCACTATCTTAAAAAACAACAGTTCAATATGCCAGTGGCTGCTCTTGTGTCCTACTCATGCAGTGACAGGACAGCTGGATTACACTCAAGAATATGGTAGCTGCCAGAACAACCATTATGAAGCATCCCTACCCATTGCAACACTGCCACACCTCCCAGGTAAGCCACCAACAGAGCCTGGAACTTTAGCCAGTGCCCCCCAAGAACCTGCAGGCAGCTTTGATTTTATATGAAAGAGGAACAGTTCAGATTAGATCCTAGTTTTCCTTCTAGAGCACAATGAGGCTGTTCTCATGACACAGCCACCTGTGTTACAAAAGCCCCACTTTTAAACCCAGCATTTAGCCAAGGGTAAGGGAACCTGTGGTTCCTTTAATTTTGGATGCAATTGTCTGGGTGATTGCCTGCTAGGTTAAGATGCTTTGCCTGGCCAGCTGCCATTGCTGGCAGCGAGAAGGGGGGAAGGAGCAGCCATGCCTAGTGCAGCAGGTGTGCTCGTGGTACAGAGCACCCTGGGATGTGGGAGGGGGATGTCGTCCCACTCCCAACTCTTGGCATGACCGCACCACTCCTTGTGTGGGCGTGCGGCAGGACGGAAGGCAGCATGACCTCCCCTTCTCTACCGGGGAAGGCAAGCAAGCTCCTGTCTTCCCCACAGCCCTTGGAAGCTGACCGTCATGCACTCAACCTTATTGTGTTGGTGGCAAGAATTAAATTGGTCACAGTTAAACTATAGAAACTTATTTTCCAGGAACTATTCGTAGCACTTATATATTAACCTTCTTCCAAAAAGTTCAGAGTGATGTTTCAGTCTGACAACAACTCTGTGAGGTAGGTTAGACAGATGGCAATGGTTCCTCCCACACAGCAAATTATATCACTGAGCTGTAGCAGCTGTATTTACGCTCTGCCTTGGGAATGGCTCCAGAATTAACTGTGACCTAGTACACAAGTGGCTGACTTCCACCGAATCGTTTCCTCTTTTCTGTCTTTAAACAGGAGTCTTCATTTCATTCAAATAAAAACTGAATACAGATGAAATAGTGCTGTTTGGGATTTCAGATTTTAAAACACTTCCTCGCACACCACTACTACATCTGGCTGTTTTGGGGATGGCTTATGTCAGCACAAAATAAAAGTATACCTTTAGCAAAAGGGTTCTAGTGGGGATAGAGACAATAGAGGAGAAGGACAAGAGCATACCTGCACACTGTAGAAAAGCATTAGCTCTCTATTTGCTGTTAAATGCAACATAGAACTGAAACCTCTGTGTAGTAAGAACATAAGAACAGGATCAGGCCAAAGGCCTATCTAGTCCAGCATCCTGTTTCACACAGTGGCCCACCAGATTCTCACAGATTATCTTGCCTGTGAGAATCCCACAGGCAAGAGGTGAGGGCATGTCCTCTCTCCTGCTGTTGCTCCACTGCAACTGGTATTTAGAGGCATCTTGTCTCTGAGGCTGGGGGTGCCCTATAGCCACCAGACTAGTAGCCATTAATAGACTTGTCCTCCATCAGTTTGTCTAAGTCCCTTTTAAAGCCATCCAAGCTAGTGGCCATCCCATGGCAGAGAATTCAATAGATTATGTGCTGTGTGAATAAGTATTTCTTTTTGTCAGTCCTAAATTCCCAGCCTTCAGTTTCATGGGATAGCCCCCTGGTTCTAGTGTTGTGAGAGAGGGAGAAAAATTCCTCTGTCTGTTCTCTCTACTCCATGCATAATTTTATACATTTCAATCATGTCTCCCTGTAGTTGCCTCTTTTCCAAACTAAAAAGCCCTAGATGCTGTAGCCTAGCCTCATAAGGAAGGTGTTCAGACCCCTAATCATCTTGTTTGCCTTCTTCTGTAACCTTTCCAGTTCTATAATGTCCTTCTCCAGATACCAGAACTGTAGGCAGTACTCCAAATGTGGCCACACCATAGATTTGTATAAGGGCATAATAATATTCGCATTTTTATTTTCAGTCCCCTCCCTAATGATCGCTAGCATGGAATCCCTAGCTGCACACTCAGTCAACACTTTCAACAAGCTGTCCAGCACAACCCCAAAATCTTTCTCCTGTCAATCACTGACAGCTCAGACCCCATCCGTGTATGTGTGAAGTTGGCGTTCTTTGCCCCAATATGCATCAGTTTTCACTTACTTACATTGAACTGCATTTGCCATTTTTATGCCCACTCATCCAGTCTGGAAAGATTCACAAAGTTTCTCACAAACTGTTTTGGATTTCACTACCCTTAATGATTTAGTGTCATCTGCAAATTTGGCCACTTCACTTCTTACCCCAACTTCTGGATCTTTTATGAACAAGTTAAAGAGCATTCATACCAGTACAGATCCCTGGAGATCCCACTTCTTACTTCCATACATTGTGAAAACTCTCCATTAATTCCTATCCTCTGTTTCCTGTCCTTCAACCAGTTACCAATCCACACATGAACCTGTCCTCTTATCCCATGACTGCTAGGTTTACTCAAGAGCCTTTGTTGGGGAACTTTGTCAAAAGCCTTTTGGAAGTCCAAGTATACTATATCAACTGGATCACCTTCATCCACATGCCTGTTAACAGTCTCAAAGAACTCCAAAAGGTTCTGAGTAGGGATGTGTGAGCAGGTTCAAATCCAAACCTGTTCAACATTGAACCGGTTCAGTTTGATGGTTTGATATTGAACTGAACACACACACACACCTGTTTGGGGGGTTCTAAGTTTTTAAAAAAACATTTTTTAGAAATATAACTCACTATTGCCACTCCAGGAGGCTTTGCCGAGGCCATGGAGGGGTGGGGTCTGCATGGCCTGGGTCTCTGGACCTAGACCACACAGAGGCCCATTGGGCATTGTTGAGGCCTTCAAAATGGATGCCACAATGGAGGGCAGGCCAGAACAGGCCAAAGAGCACCTGAACTGGGAGATTTGGACATTAATGAAGACCAGTGGGGGGAGGTGGAACTTCCAGAGACCCCCTCCATGGCCTCGGAGTAGCCCCCCCCCCAGAGGCAGTAGTGGTGAGTTTTGATATATTATATGAGATATATATGTAATATCTATCATATCTCTCACAAACGCCCCCGGAACCCAAACCGAACCAGCGGGGTTCAGGATGTACAAAACCGGACGTGCCCGGTTGGGTTCAAATCCAGTCTGAACTCGAACCAAACCAGGCAACCTGATTTTGTGCACATCCATAGTTGTGAGGCAAGACTTGCCCTTGCAGAAACCATGCTGGTTCTCCTTCAGCAAGGCCTGTTCCTCTACAGGTTTAACAATTTTGTCCATAAGTAAGTTTTCCATCAATTTACCAGACACAGAATCTGAGCTAACTGGCCTGTAGTTTGCCAGATTCCTTCTTGGATCCCTTTTTGAAAATTGGGGTTACATTAGCTACTTTTTACTGCTCTGGTACACAGCCTGATTTTACTCTAGTACATTCTAATCTAGTTTCAATCATGCACAGGACTATTGCACAATACTGACAGATCGTTTGCAATGGGTTCATTGCTCATGATGCTGCTTTCTGTATCATTTAGCTTGTTTACATGTCATTGACTCCTTTAATCCCTGACTAGGTAACATCTGGGGACACTCACTTTAGGGAAGGCATCTTCTGCCAAGAAATCACAGTGTACTCATAGAAACCTCATCAAAACATAAATACAAAATGTAAATATTAAGTCCTGTAAGATAGTCCTGACAAGCTTTCAGTCAAGTAACTTAAACTATGCTCCTTAGGTTCATAAGTTATTAATTAGGAGCAGTAAAACAACTTCCTTAGTAACAAAATTAGCAAAATTCATATGGTTTGCTTTATATCTCAGAGGAAATATAAAAGCAGGGCTGTGTCTAATCTGTACTAAAAAGTAATTCAATCACAATTCCATGACAAGCCAAACTCTGCACCAAGAAAAGTGAAATATTGTGTCTTGTACAGATTATTCAAATTAAGCATATTTTCAGATATTGCTTTATTCTGCATAATTTTTCCCTGTTTCTTCTAGACAAGGGGAGTCTCATGGAAGTTAGATAAGCAACAATACCCCATTTTCTGGTTCTACATATTTTCCCTCAGGCTCATTTTTTAGCCAGGTATTCCCCCACACGCTTACACACTTATTTTTAGCACCCATACGGCTAGAAGCTTGCTTTATTTTATTTTTTTAATTGCCTGAATTTGCTGCTAATGGTTTTTCAACAGCCAGTGATTATGCAACCTTAGATTTAGAAAATTATATATCAAATTACTTTTGATATTAATAGTTTTGCTGTCCTATTACTTGAAAATCTGACTGCTTATAATACTGATTCATTGCACACCCATTGATTCATACAATGTGGTGTAAGGATCAATCAGCAACCCAACCAATAATATGAACATGAATTTTAATTATTGGAAAGCACTGTAAACAAGATGAAGGATTACTCATAATTAAACTGTCCATAGGCAATATATGACTTATAGTGTTCCATTAATCTCAGTACTCTTCTGAAGACTGATACCCTCTCTCATTTTTATACACCTGCATACATATAGTTCAGGAATCCTTGTTAGGCACTGGGTTCCCAGACGTCTATGGGTGCCTCAGAGAGAACACAATATAGCAAGTTTGAAGACCTGAATGCTGGCCGGCCATTGGTTTGTTCAGGAGACCACTTGATGTTTCTTTGGGTTGAGAACAGTGTTCACTCGAAGACATGCATGTGTGCGCACGCTCACACATTTTTGATGTCCATTCAGTTAATTTTAGATCCTGCTCAGGTTGAATCAGGAAGGCCCCACTCTGAATGCACATGCGCACACACTGCTTTGATACTGCCGCCCAGAACAAAATATGAATGCGAAAACTCATTCCACACACATATGGGAAAAAAATTAGAGAGAACCTTGAGTTGAGAGATCACCTTGGTGTATCACTAATGGGGACTTTGCTGTAAGGGAAGCTATCAAACTCAGAGAGCTTGTTTTATGGTCATTTGGGGGCTGAGCTGTAAGGGAAGCACATTCCAACTCTGTACCTCCCAGGCAATCTAAACCCTTGGTTGGATATACAAGCCCACATGATCAGGCTGCCACATGCTCTGGAAGGAAAGCAAAACAAAAGTTAGTTCTGTCAGGATCCCACAATGCATTGTGCAAGCAGTGGAGAGGCAGCCCTTAATTCAGCAAGAACTCTCCTCTCCCTGGCCCTGCTTTCCACACAACTTTATAGGTAGCATGGCTTCCGGCAGCCTAAGGAAGTATATAATGTACGTACTGGTGCTGCAGACAACCAAAACAAAAAGGTAGAATGGGCTCCCTTTACAACCTACCTCACTTATAACCTGTGTAGCAGATCTGGGCTACCCAGGTTTGGAACTGCTGGGCTGGGAGGACTGCTGCTGCCCAAGAATTACCACAAGTTCCTGGAATCTACCCAGGAATCTGTGGTTGTGAGAACAGGCTCACTGGATTTGAGTTGAGGTGGGAGCTGAAGCACCTTGGTAGGTAGGGTCACACTCTAAGAATTGATGAAATCTGTTGTTGCTTGTAGGAGTACTCTGCTATTTCATTTTCATCTAATGTATAATAAGCATGTTTACAAATAAACCAAAACTTACAAACACATTATAAACTTCCAGTGATCTTTCCTCCAAAGGAATCCTGAATCTGAAAAGCAAACAACCCCTAGAACTTCTCACCACTCAGGAATATGGGGAGTGTGTAACTGTACACAGCCCAAACTTCAGGCCCCTGGGAGCAGAAATGAGGGAGAAAAGGGAATAACTTGAAGCACAAGTATTACTTGTGAGCTGTAATTTGAAATAAGTATGTGTCACCATCATAAATGTGCAAAAAAATAAAAAACCCAATTTGCTCATAGCTGGATTGTAAAACTTAAGGAGGAAACACACCCTGATTTCTCTTTCTTTGTGATACATTTATGTTTAAAATTTCTTCACTTGAAATTATACATGGTAGCAGGGAATCCCTTTAACTGCTGCTCTCTAACTACCTTGGACAAAACCCAACATCATTCACAAGATTTGGGTAACAGTAGAATCAACCTTGACTTTCCAGCCTTAGAGTGGGACAGTACCCATCTGACATTCCCTATTATTTTTGGTCGGGTGTGAGGGAAATCAAATATCTCAAGCTAACAGTATATTGTGGCTTACTCAAGTCCAATTGGTTTTGTCAAAAAAAGCCTCTCTCTGTACTTCACCTTCTCTTAAATTCTTCTACTTGAGCCTCAAAGTGCATTGTGCTAAATATCCCACTTGCTTCTAACCACAAAGGTCATTTGAGGCAAATCCCCCATTTAGGACAAGAGGTCATTTTGTGCCATACTTTTCTTGGAAACATTAAATGCTCCTCTATATTATTTATTAAGGTGCTAGATTTTTTAAGAGTAAAAGGCTGTCATACAGGTAAAGGAAGCAATTGTTTTCAACCTATGGCATGAATTCACAGTGGTGATGCTAAGTGAGTTGGTTTTGATGCTCTTGGCATCAAAACAATTAAAGAAGACCGATGAAGCTTTCTGGTGGAACCATGATGCTGTGTATCTGTGCACTGGGACCCTCAGAAATAACAGACGACTAGGCTTAAAGCTTTAAACAGTCAACAAACACTAGACAGCTTTTTTTTAATTGACTCCATATCCATATTGCAAAGTACTCTCTGCTTTTTAGTTTTCAGATATTATTCCAATAGAATAATAATCTAGTCTATAGAATCCTGGAATGGATTTGCCTGTTATAAAGATCTTCTCGAAAACTGGCTAGGATGCAAGGATGGATCCATGACAAACACTATAGCACAGTTATCACTGGAGGGAGCAGACAGAAGCTTTAGGGACATAGGAAGCTGCCATATACTGAGCCAGACCGTTGGTCTATCTAGCTCAATATTGTCTTCACAGACTGGCAGTGGCTTCTCCAAGGTTGCAGGCAGGAATCTCTCAGCCCTATCTTGAAGAAGCCAGGGAGGGAACTTGAAACCTTCCTTCCACTCTTCCCTTAGCTGCTCCATCCCCTGAGGGGAATATCTCACAGTGTTCACACTTCTAGTCTCCCATTCATATGCAACCAGGGTAGACCCTGCTTAGCTAAAGGGACAAGTCATGCTTGCTGCCACAAGACCAGCTCTCCTCTTCAGACCAGTTCTCATCTCCTTTTCTTTAATAGGTTCTATTCCTGTTCATTCCCATTTGTGCTAGTCCAGAATAAGTCAGAAATCATCCATGACTTGATTCTGGATCAAGGGGCAGGCCTGGTATGTATTACAGAGACTAGGTTGGGGGAAGCTAGTGGCCCAGTCTGGTCCCAGCTTCTCCATCCAGGGTACTCAGTTAAAAAGCAGGTGCAGGGGTGTGGGTGGGGAGGTGGAGTGGCTGTAGTCCCTAAGAATAACCTTTCCTTGACCAAGATCCCCAAGTGTCTGACCATATTGAATGTGTGTACCTAATTTTGCGGACTGGGGTAGACTGGGACTTCTGTTGGTATACCGATTGCCCCACTGCCCAATGGAGTCCCTAACTGAACAGACGAACTTGGTCTCGGGTTTGGCATTGGAGTCCCCCAAGCTTGTGGTGCTTGGGGACTTCAATGTCCACTTTGGGGCCAAAATTTCTGGGGCAGCTCAGGAGTTTATAGTGGCCATGACAACTATGGGCCTATCCGAAGGGATTTCAGGACCGAGACATGTTGATGGTCACATGCTTGATCTGGTCTTTTACGCTGATCAGGGTGGTGTTCTGTGGGTGGGGACTCCTGTGATTTCCCCATTATCATGGACAGACCATCATCTGGTTAAGGCTGGACTTACAGTCACACCCCACCTTCGCAGGAGGGAGGGGCCCATTAGAATGGTCCACCCAAGAAGGTTAGGGTAGGGTTCTAATAGGGCAACCCAGGTGGTTTCCAAGAAACCTTGGAGGGATTTAGTGTTGGCTCTGCAGGTGATCCTGTTGATGCCCAGGTAGAGAATTAAAATGGCAAACTCACCAGAACAGTAGACATTATCACTTCTAAGCATCCCTCTGACCCACTTCAGAATTGGCCCCCTGGTATACAGAAGAACTACAGGGGCTGAAGCACTGAGGTAGACCACTGGAGCGCAAGTGGAGGAAGACTGAACTTAAATCCAAGAGATTACAACATAGAGCACATTTGACGATCTATGGTCTGGCAATACAGGCGGCAAAGAAATGATCCTTTTCAGCCCATATTACGTGTACAAGTTCACATCCAGCAGAGTTGTCCAGGGTTGTGAAAGGGCTAGTAAGTGCCACTCCTCCCTTGAATCAGAACTTGGAACAATCTATTACCCCCTGTGACGTGTTTAATAAGTTTTTCGTAGTTAAAATTTCTCGTATTCAGGCCGACTTGGATTTAGACCCCACAATTACTACAGTGTCAAAGGTGTCCAGTGACTCCACTTATTGGACAGGCTGTATCATTTCCAGTTTGTGACTCCTGAAGATGTGGACAAGCTGCTTGCAATGGTGTGGCCTACAACCTGTTCTCTTGACCCTTGCCGGACATGGCTTATACTATCTTGCAGGGAAGTTGTTGTAGAGGGCCTAGTAGAGATTATAAATGCTTCTCTAAGGGTGGGCAGGATGCCTCCTTGCCTTAAGGAGGGAATTATTAGACCTCTTTTGAAGAAGCCTGTGTTGGATCTCTCAGAGTTGAACAACTATAGGCCTGTCTCCAACCTTCCATGATTGGGCAAGGTAATTGAGAGGGTGGTGGCCTCCCAATTCCAGACAGTCTTGGATGAAACTGATTTAGGGAAGGCTGGCTATGGGAAGACTGGCTTTAGGGAAGGCTATGGAGTGGGGATGACTGCCTTGGTCAGCCTGATGGATGATCTCCAATTGGGAATTGATAGAGCAAGTGTGACTCTGTTGGTCCTTTTGGACTTCTTGGCGGCCTACGATACTACGATACCTGCAGCACCTGAGGGGTTGGGAGGCACTGCTTTGCAGTGGTTCTGCTCCTACCTCTTGGGCAGATTCCAGATGGTGTCCCTCGGGGGCTGTCATTCTTCAAAATCTGAACTTTGATATGGTGTCCCTCAGGGCTCCATATTGCCTCTGATGTTGTTAAATATCTACATTAAACCACTGGGAGAGATCATCAGAACATTTGGTGCAGGGTGTTCTCAGTATGCTGATGACACCCAAATCTATTTCTCCATTTCAACATCATTGAGAGAAGGCAGGACCTCCCTAAATGCCTGCCTGGAGGCGGTGATGGGCTGGATGTGAGATAACAAACTAAGACTGAATCCAGATGATGGGGGGTACTTCTTGTGCACGGTCGGGACTCAGGAGATGATTTTGATCTGCCTGTTATGGATGGTGTCACACTTCCCCAGGAGGAACAGGTACGCAGTCTGGGGGTGCTTCTGGACACAAAACTCTCCCTGGTGTCCCAGGTTGAGGCAGTGGCCAGAGGTGCCTTTTATCAGCTTTGGCTGATATGCCAGCGGCATCCATTTCTTGAGATAAATGACCTCAGAACAGTAGTACATCTGCTGGTCACCTCTAGGCTGGATTACTAAAATGTGCTCTATGTGGGGCTCCATTTACACATAGTCCAGAAATTGCAGTTAGACCAGAATGCGGCAGCCAGGTTGGCCTCTGGGTCATCTCAGATAGAGCATATCATTCCTATCTTAAAAGATCTACATTGGCTGCCAATAAGTTTCTGGGCAAAATACAAGGTCTTGGTTATAACCTACAAACCCCTAAACAGCCTAGGCCCTGAGTATTTAAGAGAATGTCTTCTTCACGATGAGCCATACCACCCATTGAGATAATCAGAAGAGGTCCGTCCGCAGTTGCCACTGACTCATCTGATGGCTACTTAGGGCTGGGCCTTCTCCATTGCTGCCTCAAGATTTTGGAAAATGTTCCCTGCTGAAATAAGAGCCTCCCCGGCCCTTACAACTTTTAAAAGATGCCCTGTCAGCTCTCTGGCCTCGGGGAGCAGTTCCAACTTCCCACAGAACCTAGTCTTGCTCCTTTGCAATGCCTGGTTGGTTCAGAATAAGACCAAAATCATCCATGACTTGATCATGGATGAGGGAACTGACCTGGCTTGTATAACTGAGACCTGGATGTGGGAGGCTAGTGGCCCAGTTTGGGCCCAGCTTCTTTCACCATGCTACTCTGTTGTGGAGCAGGCTAGGGGATGTGGGCCGGGGGGTGGGGTGGCTGTGGTCCATAAAGATACCATTTCCCTTACCAGGGCCCCTGTGCGACAGTTGACTTGCATTGAGTGTGTCTTTCTAAGGCTGGCAACTAGGGATAAATTGGGGATTCTGTTGGTGTACCATTCACCCCGCTGCCCAACCGACTCCCTAACTGAGCAGACGGAGCTGGTCTCGGAGTTGGTGTTGGAGTCACCCAGACTTTTGGTTCTGGGTGACTTCAATATCCATTGTGAGGCTGACCTGTCTGGTGTGGCTCAGGAGTTCATAGCGGCCATGACAACTATGGGCCTATCCCAACTAGTTTCAGGACCAACTCATGTTGCCGGCCACACACTCGATTTGGTCTTTTGTTCGGATCAAGGAGGTGTTCCGTGGGTGTGGGATCCTGTGGTTTCCCCATTGTCATGGATGGACCACTACCATCCAACTCAGCTTGAATGTGACAGGATGCAGCATAGAGCCCATTTGAAGGTTTATGCGGAGGCGGTGCGTGTGGCAAAAAAACAATTCTGGTCCATGCGCATTGCTTCTGCAGGTTCGCATCCAGCACAGCTGTCCCGGGTTGTGAGGAGTTTGATTCAGGCTCCTTCCAATTCAAACCAATCTCTGGAGACTTTGTTCTGCTGTGATGTTTTTAATGGGTTCTTTGCAGGCAAAATCTCCTGTTTGGGGGCTGACTTGGACTCCACTGTTTCTGCAGAGTCTATTAAGGTGGTGTCTAGCAATCCCTCTTGCTGTATTAGATTGGATCAGTTTCAATCTGTGATGCCTGATGACGTGGACAAGCTGCTTGGGGCGGTGCAGCCTACCACTTGTTCTCTGGATCCTTGCCACACTTGGCTGCTTTTATCTAGCAGGGAGATTGTTGGGGATGGCTTAGTTATTAACTCATCGCTGAGGGGGGTAGGATGCCTTCTTGTTTGAAGGAGGCAATTATTAGACCACTTCTTAAGAAGCCTTCCCTGGATCCCTCAGTGATGGACAGTTATAGGCCGGTCTCCAATCTCCCATAGTTGGGTAAGGTTATTGAGAGAGTGGTGGCTAACCAGCTCCAGGTGGTTTGGGAGGAAACTGATTATCTAGACCCATTTCAAACTGGCTTTAGAGCAGGCTATGGGGTTGGGTCTACCTTGTTCAGCCTGATGGATGACCTTTACCAGGGAATCAACAGAGGGAGTGTAACTTTATTGGTTCTTTTGGATCTCTCGGCGACGTTCAATACCATCGACCATGGTATCCTTCTGGATCGCCTGGGGGAATTGAGGATAGGAGGCACTGCTTTGCAGTGGTTCTGCTCCTATCTCTCAGGCAGATTCCAGATGGTGGAGCTTGGTGACAGTTAAAACGGGAGCTATTATATGGAGTCTCTCAGGGCTCCATTTTGTCACCAATGCTTTTTAATATTTACATGAAACCACTGGGGAAGGTCATCAGGAGATTTGGTGCAGGGTGTTATCAGTATGCTGGTGACACCCAAATCTCTCCTTATCATCATCATCTTCTCTATAAGGAAATAGCATTCACTCCCTAAATGCCTGCCTACAGGCAGTAATGGGCTGGATGAGGGATAACAAATTGAAGCTGAATCCAAGCAAGACGGAGGTGCTCATTGTGGGGGGATCGGAATTTAAGGGATGAGTTAGATCTTCCTGTGCTGGATGAGGTTACACTCCCCCAGAAGGAACAAATACGCAGCTTGGGAGTGCTCTTGGATCCAGACCTCACCATGGTATCTCAGGTGGAGGCTATTGCCAGGAGCGCTTTCTGTCAGCTTTGGCTGATTTGACAGCAGCTTCCATTCCTTGAAATGAACGATCTCAAAACAGTGGTGTATCAGCTGGTAACCTCCAGGCTCGACTACTGCAATGCGCTCTACATGGGGCTGCCTTTGTACGTAGTTCAGAAACTTCAGTTAGTTCAAAATGCAGCAGCCAGATTGGTCTCTGGGGTAACCCAGAGAGACCATATTATGCCTGTCTTAAAACAGCTGCACTGGCTGCCGATATGTTTCCAGGTGAAATACAAAGTGCTGGTTATTACCTTTAAAGCTCTGAACAGCTTGGGTCCAGGTTACCTGGGAGAGCACATTCTTCTGTATGATCCCCATCGCTCATTGAGGTCATCTGGAGAGGTCCATCTCCAGTTGCCACCAGTACGTCTGGTGGCGACTCGGAACAGTGCCTTTTCTGTAGCTGCTCCTGGTCTATGGAATGCACTCCCGGCAGATATCCACAGTTTAGGCTCACTGTCGGCCTTTAAGAGAGCCCTAAAAACCTATTTATTTGGCCTGGCCTTCTAAGACTTGTAAAGTGTTGTTGTTTTTAAATGTATTTTAATTGGTTTTAAATAGTTTTAATCATTTTTAATTGTTTTAATATTGTTTTTAGCACTGTTTTAATTGTAGGGTTTATGTCTTTAAAAATTGTTGTACGCTGCCCAGAGTCTCTGGATGGGGCAGTTTATAAATGAAATAAATAAATAAATAATGGTGGTTTTAAATAGTTTTAATGTTTTAAATTTTAAATTGTTGTGTAATGTGTTAACCTTTTTACTTGTTGTGTGTTAACTTTTTTTGTAAACTGTCCAGGGACTTGCATTTTGGGCGGTATACAATAGGATAGATAGATAGATAAATAAATAAATAAAATGGCAGCCTCTAGTGAGTGGGGCACTTTTTGAGGGTAGCCAGCATTGTTTCCCCAAAATGTCCTGGAATGACCCTATGTCTGCACATTCTGGTTTTAAAAAATGGCAACCACCCAAATGTGCTCCACTGAAGCAAAAAGTATTGTAAAAAATTGGGGAAAACATTAAAAGTAAGGACTAACAAAGGTAAGTGATCAGTTGCTCATCATTGCAATTTATTTTGGAACAAATGAAAAATGAATGAAATGGGCCCAATTTTTCCATTTCTTCTGAAACTAAAGCACACCTCTGTTTTCTTATTCTGTATATTACAATTTCCTCCAGACCTTTAAGGAACTGTTCAGCTGAAGAATATTTTTGTTCCAAAATTGAAGCTGCCTTTGGCAACCAAGAAAGAGATGCATAAAAATCCCCTTTCAGCAAGGTATTGTGTTCCATGCAGTAATTCTTATGTACAACACTCAGCAAATCCTTAAGTAGCAATATTTCATCTTTTGCAGGACTGAATAATTTAATAAAATGAAAGCAAGCCCAAAGATATTTCATTATTCAGTTTAGTCATAAAAAATATTCCTTAATGCTCAGATGAGATAGAACTGCATAATTCAAGCCAAGTTAAAATACTGAAGATTTTAACTGAAAACAAGTCAGTTTTCACATTTATTTATTGTGAATCCAATTTATTGCTTATTTTAATCGTAACCCACCTTTTGGCCCTAAAATTGAGTCTCCAATGTAACTTACAAAACCACAGCCATATTAGCTAAAGAGCTTCAGCCTAAGAGCTTGTCTGCTGGGTTCTGTGTTCCTGATAAAAGTAGAAGCATGGAAATATGTAACTCTAGAAACAGGAGCAGTGTGATATGGGGAATACACCATGAGATCATTATTCCTGTCTTTTTGTCATAGACTGCAATCTCCTTGTGACCTCAGAGCAGCCAGCTGCTGTAGAACTGTAATGGCATGCCCTAATTGTCAGGGGAAAATTTGTGGGAGTGGTTTGTATGTACATCCTTACAACCTTTGAGAGCAGCAGCATCCAAAGTTAGAATAGCCTTAATGATAGCTAACCTCTGGTAGGAGATAGCTAACTTCCGGAAGAAGAAGAATTGTCAGAAATCATTTGTTACTAAGCTGTTCCTCAGCAATTCATCTTTTGGAAAATAAAATAATATCTTTAGTGGGTCCATGGAAGTGGTCTCACTAACTTAAAGAACCCCTGCTTAGGCATAAAGAGGCACCTTTCCAAGTGGTGATTCTTTTAAATAACACAATGGAGAGCATAACTGTCCCAATTCCAGCACATCGCCTCTCTACTGGCCGTTGCTGGTGTCTCTACCTTATGTTTCTCTTTAGATTGTGAGCCCTTTTGGGACAGGAAATTCTCTTCGTTATTTTTCTGTGTAAAATGCTTTGAGAACTTTGAAAAGTAGCATACAAATATCCACAGAAGTGTGTGCGTGTTTAGAGTTTCACATCAAAGTGCAGTGCTAGGGTAACAGAGGCTTAGGAACAAAGAGACTTAGGAGTAAAAGGTGCAACTGGACAGATCAGCAGAAGAATCCGGATTGGGACCCGCCAATATCTTATAAAGCAGTAGCAACAAAGTGCTCTCCCCTCCCCTCAGTGTTCTCTCTAAGGCGTGCACATGCTCACAAGTTCTTTTGATGTCCACTCAGTTAATTTTAGATCCCACTCAGGTTGAATCAGGAAGGCCCCATTCTGAATTCATGTGCACACGCACACTGCCTTGATACTGCCACCCAGAGCAAAACACATTCCGCACACAAAATGATGGGGGTGGGGGGTGGGGAAAACTGACTCTCTTGCTCCCTTTTCTTCCTTAAGAGGCGAGTGTATGTGGTTGGGAAAGGGAGTCGTGGAGCAGAATAAAGCTGCTACAGGAGGTGGCACTGGGTGGTCAGAGTGTGTGTGTGTGTGTGTGTGTGTGTGTGTGTGTGTGTGTGTTGATGCAGGGGAGCTAGAGTAAACACACAGAGCTGAGATGTCATCTTTTGCTGACAGGGCAGCTGCTGAAGCTATTCCCCTAATCAAAGGCAGAGTGGAGGCTTGTTCAGCCAAGTGCGCTCTTTGACAATGGACCTACAAAATACTGGGACAGTTGTTGAGTGCCACCACTGTGCAAGTGATCATAGTGGCACCAGGAAAACATGTTTTGAGTGGGCAACATGCATTTCCGGGTGGGTGAGCTATGTCCCATATGCTTGCCCTGCCTTGCCCGCCCCCACCAGCCACCTGAGCTACCCTTGGAGTGCTCAGCATTGTCTTGCTCCAGTCCCAGTCTCCTCCTCCTGCTGGGGGACAAAGTGCAGTGACTTAGGCAATACCTTTCCCTCCACTGTGGGGAACTGTAGCAGAGCTTAGTGTGAAGCGACTGCATGTCAGTATCCCCACCCCATTGCTTACCTTTCCGGGGTGTATTGCCTTGCATCCCCTGTTGGAATTATGGAGTTGGAGTTCTAGTTGCATATCTGTGTGTGGAGTCATCCAGGGACAGAATACTTTCAATGAGAGTACTTCTGAGGAGACAAGTGTTAGTATAGTGCTTTGTGCAGCTTTGTTTTGAGGGCAACAGGCTATGTGTGCACTGCAAAGTGCCCTTTCTCTTATGTTGCCATCAACCAAAGTTCACCTTTATGAGCTCTAAGTAGGCACAAGATGAGGCTAGAGACAGATAGTCCCATGCTCCACACCCTATGATCTGAATTATGGTCTCTCTGTCAGAGGCTTATATACTGGGATAGGTGTGATATTACTGGCTTCAGAATCAATCCTGTTATGATGGGATGGGTGAATTTAGGAGAAGGTGTTTTTGGTTTTGGTCCCCATTGATTTTACTGGGTGCTTTTGGACTTAAACCACTTCTTAATTTAACATAATGTTAGGTCATCAGAGAGAGGGAGGGGGTTTCTGATCAGGGTGTTTTAAGCCCCACCCCTTCCTGTCCTGTCCATAACATGCCTGCTTCCCCATGCTGTATCTGGCCGTGAACCAGTGTAGTGTTGTGTTTGTATAGCTGAGACAGCAGAGACATACCTTGAGTTCTTCCACTAGTGTGTTGGAGGCTTACATCAAATTCAACACTGCTCACTCAGACTTGTGTACTCAGAACATAGAATTGCACCCTATGTTAGTTTTTTTTACATATTGTTAGCTAAACACCCCTTTACATGTTTAGTAGGTCACCAACCATTCCTGCCTACTTTCCTCTGAAAATCCCTCCCTCTATTTTCACCCTCACTCATCCCCTATAAACATCCTTTCCTGCATTATGGTATTTCTACATAATTCTGGTAATACTAATTTCCAAATATCAGATAAGTAGGTTGGTACATTTACTGTGTATTGGGGGAAGGCACTTTGCTCTTGCCCAAGGATCCGCTCTCTGCACATCTGCAGACTTGGCAAAGAAAGCAAGACTTATTTACAGGCTTATTTAAATTCCTTCAAAAACCTTGGCTGACATTCAGACTAATGTTGTGCATGACCAAGACTGTTTTGTACACACACAAAACAGGAACAGGAATGTAGCACTTGAAGGGTATAACTTGTTCCATAGGAATAGACAAAACAGAAAGAGGGGTTGCATTTTATATAAAAAAATTGTACACCTGCATAGAAATCTATGAGGCTCTCCAAATGAACAGTGTGGAGAGTCTGATTGGGTGAGGTGGAGAGAGTGGGCCAAGTCCTCTCTTCCCTCACATGACCACCCGTGGAGCCCTGGGCAGCCAGATCGGCCGCCCACATTATTACCGGCTCCACCACGGAGCCGGTAAGGCCTGCAGGGCCGCCTGTCCCCCGGAAGTCCCAGGACGCCCTGTGTGAGTGCACAGGGCATCCTGGGGAGACCCCCATGACCAGGAGGCTTCTTTTAGTCTCCTGGAAGGTATCTCCTTGCAAGTCGCTGCAGCGCAGAGCCATGCCATGGTGACTCACGGTCGCCAAAATGGGGTTAACGGAGAGCTTGCTCCACTAACTTCATTTAAGGGGAGGGAACTTAAGCGGGCTAACCACCAGGAGCCACACAGCCTCCGGCGATTTCCACAACCCCAGGAAAGCGGGCTAGGCTCCCTTAGCCTGTTTTCCTGCAGTCATGAGAACAGCCTCAATGGATATGGGTGTGGAAGCCATTTCAAAGGCAGGTAAAAATAAAAAGAAATAAAAAAGTGATACCATTGTGGGAGTTCACTACAGACTACTTATTAAGCTGAAGACATGGATAATGCTTTCCTAAATCAGATCACCAAACTCTCAAACAGGAATGCCATTATAATAATGGGGGAATTAACTATCCAGACATCTGCTGGAAGTATAGCTCTGCTGAGAGGTCTTACATTCTTCCCCTACCCCTGAAGCATTCCTGAGACCTCAAACCAGGCATTCATGACTCTTTTTGTTTTTCTGCATATCCTCATTTTTTTCACCTAGGAGTTAAAACTACCCAGATCTCCCAATTTGCCTAAGCCTTTGAGTCAACAAGCCCCTCAGATCTTTCCATTCAACATTTGTCATGTAATCCCATCATCTAATCTAGCCCCTAGAATCCTTCAAGTCAACAAGTCCCTAGAGTCCTATTTTTCCCCATTGAAGGCCATCCTCAATTTTTAACCCGTTTTAGTCTATGTTAACCCTATAAACCCCCTGGCTCAAACACCCCCATTTGCACAGTCTTTGGGACCCATTCTGAAGGCTATTAGACCCTCTGCTTGCTACCACTGCATCCCATTTTTCTCTGCTGAGACCCCAGCTACCTTCTCTTCATATACTGTAAATATGGGGAGATAACCCCCCACACACACCCTTCCTCAGCTCCTGGGAGTTTTCTATTTTTCATCTCCAATCCGTACTTCCCATCATGTGTGTGTTTGAGAGTGAGTGACAGACAGATAGTGAGGCTATTCTCACAACTGCTGGAAAGCGGGTGAAGGGAGCCCAGCCTGCTTTCCAGCGGTTGTGTGCTGCAACGGGAGCTGCACAGCTCTCGGCAGCAAACTGCACTAAATGTCCACCCACCCCGTTAAATGAGGTTAGCGGAGTGAGCGCTCCACTAGCCCCATTTCCCTGATGGTGAGTTGCCACAGCACAGCTCTGTGCTGCAGCGACTCATGAGGAGACCTCTGACCGGGGGGGCTAAAACAAGCTTCCCAGCCTAGGGGGTCTCCCCAGAATGTCCTGTGCACTCACATGTGGCATCCTCGGACTTCTGGGGGCCTGACAGCCCCCAATCCCTGCCACCCCTACCGGCTCCGTGATGGAGCCAGTAATCATGTGGGCAGCCAATCCGGCAGCACAGGGCAGGCTCTGTGCTCATCTGTGCAGAGAGCAGGTCAAGCCTGGTCTCCCCGCACTGCTCGTGTGGCGAGCTTCAGTGTGCTTCAAATAGCTAAACTAGAAGGGTTTTAGATCTACTTCTCACCATAAATGTGGGAAGGGGGATTAATCCCTTTCCAGTTCGGGAGGGTGGTCAACTCCTCCCCTGAATGAAAAGGGGCCCCCACTTAGGGACCTCAACCCAAAGATATGCACCAAACACCACAGACTCATGAGGTAATGGTCCATTAGGAGAAATTGTCAATTCTGACCCCTTATACTCCATTGGACACAAATAGAGCACTGAAGAGGAAAAGTATCTTCCTATGGATCACTCTTTCATCAAAGTGTGAGCTGCAGTCAGATGGGCTCCCTGGGACTTATCAGGAATTATTTATTGTTTATTATTTATTTAGTGCATTTTTATACCGCCCATGTATAAATTCATAGGAATGAATTTTTACCACTGTTCAGGAATGAATTTCAGCCAATTTTCCTCTGCCTAGGGTACTTGCAGAATGCCCTTTGATTCAAGTGATTGTAGTTGCATGAACCCCCACATCATGGCCCCAAGTTGTTTAGTTCCCCATAGCATTGGTGCAGTTGTTTATTTCCCCATCAGTGCCCCTTGGTGTCACAGGAACTGCCACCATACCTAGTCTTACTTCCGGGTTCCCAGCAAACTCCCTTCATTTGTATAATCTCACCACAGGGTTCACTTCATAATCAGAGAGCCAAGCTGTGGTTTTCCTATAGAACAAAGTTGTTTCTCCCTGCTCTTCCCTAGTGTATTTACCCAAACTTGTTTGAACTTTCCTCTCTCTCTCTCTCTCTCTCCCCACCCCACTCTTCACCCTTCTCTGGATCTCTGAATGAGCTCAATCTGCTTTCTTTACCCAAACTTGCTTGGATCTATCCTTCACTTCCCTCCACTCTCCCTCTAGACTGACTCAATCTACTTTCCTTCCCCATACTTGCCTGGATCTGTCATCCACTTTTGTCTGCTCATTCTCCTGTCCTAATGACCGACCCAATTTGCTTTCTCAACCCAAACTTATTTGGGCTTTTCTTCTTCCTTTCCTCTGCTCTGGTCTTCCAGACCAAGTCAATCTACTTTTTTTTACCAAATTCATTTGGATATTTCATCTGCTTCCTCTCTGGATTGTCTCAATCCACTTTCTCTCCCTGAACTCACTCAGGTTTATCTTTCTTTCCTCCACTCTTTCTCCAGATCTTTTCACTGACTCTGCCTTCCCTCTTTGCCTGGTCTTACTCTCCCTCAGCATCTTCCATCCTTTCTCCTTACGCCACTCTTCAGTAGAGCCCATTTAAATAGCCAGTATAGCATAGGTCAAGTATTAGCACCCAGACATATGGTTGTGGCTTTCTGGGAAACTGCCTGCTTTATAACCATAGTCTAAAAGGTTCCCAAAGTGGCACAGCAGTGCCCCCTCATAAGTTCATGATATCAAGGGGAGAGAGTTGACATATGCCCTGAATATCAGAAAAGCCAATTCCAATGAAATCAGAAAAAAATCTTGACTAGAAATCCTAAAAGAGGAAAGAGTTCAAGGGGGGTGAGGGAGTCTGAAAAGCAAGATACAGAAGGAACACTCACAAACAACTTCCATGGGAAGGAATCATGGGAGACATTTAGGCTTTCTGAAAAGCTAAGAAACAGAGGGCATGAATAGGAAATAGAAAGAGGAGCGTTTAACCAGGAAATAATACAAAAGAGGAGACAGAACCTGTAAAGATAGTGACTCCTTTCTCATGAGCACTGAGAAAGGCCTACCTAGTTGGTGGGGAGGAAACCCTAAATAGCTTACCTCCCCTCAGATGATCAATCTGATGTCCCTGGGCAGGTGGATCGCCTGCCCACATGAGCGCCAGCTGCTGCTGGTAGCTCTGAGGGTTGGGGGCTGAGACGTTTCACAGCGCATCGCCCTGGAGCTCAAATAATGCACCGCACAAGTGTACGGTACAATATGGGGACCCCCCTCCCTGAGTCTGCCAGCCAGCTGACACATGATCAAAAAATGGGGATAGGACAGTGCTCTCTTTCCTAACCCTGTTTTGAAGGGTGGCTCCACAGGCAGGTTTGCCACTGTGCAAAACTGGGCTGGGTTCCCTTAGCCTGGTTTTGCATGCACATGTGAATAGCCTCAGTGTCAAGCAAGCAAATGCTCAGAATGAGCTCAGCTGAAGTTTGTGAGGGATGCCAAATCCAAAATGAAGCTTTTGGGTATGTCTGAAAAACAAAGGAAGCCAAGGAAGCTTTTGGTCTGTTTGGAGAAGGTAACGAAATGGCAATATCTGACAGGGGGGAGCAGAGCTGCTTAACTCCTGTTTAGCATCTGCTTGGAACAGGGGGTCGGCCTAGAAAACCTCTAAGATCCCTTACAACTGATTTTATCAGTTTAGCCAGAAAGGGGTTAACTGGCTAAGAACAAGATCCTGTTTCAAAGCCATCTACTTTTGCCCTTCTCTCATTCTTTTCAGGGCAGTTGGGTAGAACCGCTTTAATTTTTCCTTCTCTCTATGTAAGTAAAAGCTCTAGGCACTTAGTTTTCTAAAAATGGAAGCTGGAAATTCAGATAGTAGGACTGGTATATCCTTTAGCAAGCCAGGCACCACACAGGCCCCCTATAGCTATGGCCTAGATTGCTACTAGGCAAGGAAGGAGTGAGTCTATACTGGCACCAAGGATAGCTCCCCCTGGGAAAAGGAATTGTCACTGCGGCTGGGAGAGAAAGAGAAGTGAAGCCAGGGCTGAAGGGACGGGCGGGGGGGGGGGGTTTGAGCTAGAACACTGGCGAAAGGAGGGCCTACATAGTGGGAGATAACAGGGTCAATTGCTTTCCATCCCTTCCACTCCCCCAGCCTCTCAAACTGGACAGCTACGTTTAAAATGGCCAATTACCCTGCCTGTGCCTTTTGGCCCCTTTGAGTAAAACTGGTGGGTGTTTTTCTCTATCCATACATTCTAAACTATGTTATACATTTCACAAATGGACTTTAACACATATTTTGGCATAAACTTTTGTAAGCTAGCCACAGGTCTCCATAACTGGAGTGGGTTAGTGGGGAGAGCAGGCTTAGCCTGCTCTCCCTGCACACGATCAGACAGTCTGCTCCGGGTGGCCGAAGCAGCCACCCACAGGACTGGCCAGCTCCATTACGGAGCTGGCAGGGGCTGGGAGGATCGGGGGCTGCGCGGCTCCCAGAAGCTCCAGCATGCCCTGCTGGAGAGACCCCTGAGCCAAGAGGCTGCTTTTTAGCCTCTCAGTTGGAGGTCTACGTGTGAGTTGCCGTGGCGCAGAGCTGCACTGTGGCAACACATGAGCACAAAGACAGGGTTAGCGGAGCACTTGCTCCACTAACCTTGGCTAAGGGCAGGAGCAATTAAGCGGGTTACCCGCTTGTAAACCACCGGGCTCGCCTACAAGCCTGGTGGTTTACACAACCAGCAAAAATCGGGCTAGCTCGATCTCTCCTAGCCCGATTTTTGCTGGTCGTGAGAATAGCCCCTGGAATTTCTAATGTCATCTTTTCCAAGATGACAGTCTAGGGGCTCAATATGGATCAGGGCTGTAGCATGAAGTAGAGAGATTAGCCCTTTCCGCCTGTGCAAATTTTCCAATGTAAATCCCTTCCCTCTCTGAAGCCGCTAGCTGTGGAGGGGAAACCTATGGGTACAATTTTATCCTTCTGTAATAGTAATTGCTGCATCACAAGAAGTATTGTAAACAATAAAACAATATTCCATTAGTACATTATTCATTTTATTGATAGAAAACTCCCCACTATTTTATAACTGTTAGCATTCCTCTTTTGAAAAACCAAAGAGGTTTTTGGTAAAATCACTATATTTTATAGGGGGACTCAGGGCTCTGGCACACTGTATTGTAAATGTGTAGTTAATTTTTCTAACATTTGGCCGCTTAAAATATACTGAGAATGGTGGATTACATGTAAATATTCTCAAGGTACAACATTATTATTTACATGTTTAAACCATATTGTAACTGGACAAACATGTATCCTGTAAACTGTTAGAAGAACACAACATAGATCTAAATGTGCTATCACACTTAGGGAGAGGCATTATACATTTTATTATACTGCACATTTATATTTAAATTATAAAACTGTTCAATGGAGCAAGCATCTTTAATTAAAACTAAAATGTTTTACACTTTTATATCTGAATGTACATTAGTTACTTTTACATATCTCTGTCCCACACCTTTAAACAAACACAGCTGTGTTTATTCCAGTGTGTAGGATTCCAGATGTGCACTTGGTCACATGTGTACAAGGACCTTGCCTCCATATTACTTAAGAATTTTCCATTACATTTTCAGACACTAACTTTAGTGTCACAGAGCCCTATTCAGCAGTTGCAAAAATTACAGTGAGAAATGTTAAAGGTATTCTATATTTGAACCCATGCTGAAGGAAGACAGTCTGCTTTCTGCAGAGTCTGCACTTCTCCTAGAAGTATTAAATAATTTTCTTCAATTTAATATTGGCATGAAATTTACAGTATCCATACTGAACAGGAGAAAGTCATTCACTGCTATCATGATGTGAGGAGTTAAAATATGAGGTGAGAAGAGAAGGGGTCCAGTACTGAATCTCTTCCAGTGTTTAACTCTAAATCACTGTACTGTATATATACCAGGTAGAACTCTCATTCAGCTTGTAAAGTCTGATTCCATAGTAGGCATACTTAATGGAAACTATTTAAACATAAATCTCCTTTGAATTACAGGTGATATACAAACCAGCAAAACATGTTGTTCCAGAGGCACATACACCTGTGGATAGATGAATTAAGGTCACAATTTAGTTAACATCTGAGAAGTGCTTGGTAAATTATAATTTTGGCCTTAGAAAATATCCCTCACAACAGTAGACAAAGGACAAAAGGAAACAGCTTCAGCATAACAATTGATATTAAAGTATGAAGAAAGAAAAGATAACTTTGTTTTCATATAAGCAAAACTATATCACCATGGTAGCACCACTGGACTGGACTGGAGGGAACACTAAGAAATATATCTCGTGTGTGTGTGTGTGTGTGTGTGTGTGTGTGTGTGTGTGTGTGTGTTGTAAGTCTCCTTTGGGGTCCCATATTTTGAATGTATTCATAGAAGGTTTAGGACATTCAGCATTTTGCACTGCAAAATGTTAAAAGGCAATGGATTGTTTTAAAACGCATATCACACACCTCTGCTTTAAAAATGGCTGACATCCAGGCTAACCTTCCACACCCATGCCAGATTTTCTCATTGCACGAGCGGGGGAGGGGCGATCACCCGTTCCCTCTGGGAGCCATTTGTACCTCCCATAACTATGTCCCTGAGAACTGAGGACCCTCAAGGAGATAGTGTTGGGAGACACAGGCAGGGGCAGAGGGAAGAGTTGTCCCATGTAGCAATCGGCCCCTACCCTACCCGAAAGAGTGAACCGGAAGTGAACCCTGTCCTGTCTGTCAGGCAGTGACCTCTTGGGATCAGCCACTCAGCACATGGTGACTGGGATCTGGAGGGTCTGGCAGCAGGAAGGGAAGGGGGTCTTTGTTCTCAGAAGGAGCCAGAATGGTGATGAGAGATCACATCATGAGCACCAGCAATGAAGTCTTGCTGCCAACAGCCAGCCTGGAGACTTTTCTTATGGAAATACATCTGCAGCTCCTTGAGAGACAGGATTGCAGGAAGCTTGAATTCTCTCCTGGATTTGGGGGTGAGTTTGTGGAGAAAGGAAGCCAAGGGCTTTTGGCTTCGGAAAGACTTAGACGGAATAGTATGATAGCTAGCCTGAGTTAGACGTTTTACTTTCCTTTTGAGTTTTGCAAATCCTTACACCTGGTCTATTGTGTTTTATTTTGTAACATAACCTTCTAAGAATCTCTAGCCTGAGCCCTTTCTATCCAACCATGGGGTTGTAGAAGTCTCTGTACCCTGTAAAGGTGCTTTTAAAGGTTCCTTGCAACTGGGGGTGCTTTTTAAATTATCCTTGCAACTGGGTAACAACGATTTTGAAAGCTTGCCACTCTAAATATCAGCTGGGGTGTTCTTTGGAAGTAATCTTGTAAAGTACTGAGTATTTCTTTTTACCTGTAACAAAAAGCAAGAGAGCCTCAGACTGAAGCAGTCTATAGTATTTTGAATAAAGTTTTTTTCTTTTTGTTCTTTATATTTCACCTGCCTCTGAGTAGATTTTTAACTCAGGAAAAAGGCGTTTTACTCTGGTGCAAACATGCCTCAATGTTAATTGTTCAGCAACCTACCATGTTTGCTCTTCACATGTAGACTGCACATGGAAGGTTTTCTGTATTTTTCCACTAGTAAATGAAGGGGAGTTTCCCTGGAATTTTGCCCACACCAGGGAGGGATTAAACTCTGTTAAAAGTGGGCATGATGGCAGAGATTACCAAGAAACGGTTAAGTTTTAAAGGAATAGCCTTTGTTGAGCAAACATTGTTGGGGGCAACTCAGAAGTATGTAGAATTCAGGCCTGTGTCTGATAACATTTTATATTAAGAAATGAATTAAATGCCTGGACTCAGGGTGAACTGACACCCAGGTCTCAACTGCTTTGTGAAGGAAGAGGCGATCCAGCATTGTATTGTGAAATGGGTACTCAAAGAAGCACAAAAGCCAGGCCAGAACGATCTAAATGTTAAAATCTAACCCATTATCAGATAATGTCTGGAGGAAGTGAGAAGCTGAGTTCTCACTTCCTCCAGACCTTATCTGGAGTTCTCACTTCCTGGAGTTCTCACTTCCTCCAGACATTATCTGAGTTCTCACTTCCTCCTGCAAGGTCTATGTTAATCTTTGTCAATGATTACCCTGCTATGCCCAAAGGGGGTACTCAGTTGCTGTCTATAGAAAGCCCACTCTAGGAAAACACCGCGGGGCTAGAGGCAGGAACTCTTTCCAGGGAGAAGGGACTGTTTGTGACTTCTGCTACACAGTGAGAAGTCAAGACCCCCCAGCCATGATACTCCCTAGCAATCTTGCCTAACAAGCATACTTGCTCAAGAGCCATCCCAGAGTTTGCCGCTAAACCGCGGGGCAACAAGCAGGAACTCTGTCCATGGATGGGAACTCTCTGTGACTTCTGCTGCGCAGTGAGAAGTCAAGACTTCCCCAGCCATGGTGCTTTGACACTCAGCCTTGCTCTGAGCAAACTGCATGCTCGATCATCGCTTTAAAAGCTCCTGTCCCCAGCCACAGCCTGGCTCCGTCAGCTGAAATATCCACCATTCTCAAGCCTCTGATCCGGGTAATATGCCACCCCACAAGCCTTGGATCCCTCCATCCTCTCCCCTCCTTCTCCTCCCCCCCCCTTCCCTCTACTAATTCCTGATCTCCCCAAGCCATGCCAGCCCTCAGCCTTCCTTACCCACCCCCTTTTCCGTCTATATCTGAATTCTATTAGGCTCTAGGAAGATTTAACACACACACATATGTTAGTTAGGAACACTGGGTGAATATTGGTGCTGGCTAGGGTTGAAATATTGTTAGTAATACTGATAGAATGTTCCGCTTTCTGCTCAGTTAGAGTGATTTTGTTATACTCAATAAAGCCCATTGAATCATTTAGGATTGGTTTGATCTCCTTTCTTCCTTGCGCCCAGATCCTACATGGTCACTATATAAAAGAACTGGTCACTTGGTGACACTGATGAAACAGGCCTAATTTTGTATGCTAGCTAATGAACATATTTAGTATACAAATCAGGCCTGGTTCCCAACAACATGGAGGGAATGAATCAGCATTTTTCTTTCCCTCACGTGGACTTGCTCTGAGACAAAGGCTAGGCTTAAATCCACTATTCGCTACATCCCACAACAAGGAAACCTGGCATGTCCATGGAATGTTAATCAGGATGTTGGGCACCATGTAATGCTTTAAGAATTGGGCAAATTTGTTGCTAAGGTTCAATTCAGATGCCCAAAACTAACAACTGATAAAGAACCAAACAAACTGTACAAGCCTAAAATGACACAAATACAAAATTTTAAAAACAGATCAGTAAAATCTCAATATCATTTGAGTTCTAAAACACTTTTTTAAAAAAATGTAGATACTAATGAAATGTACATAAAGCAGCACTTCATAACATGAGAAATATCTGCAGTTTTGGCAAGGCTCTGACGTTTAAGTATGTTCAGGCTAAAATGCCCCCTGTGACAAACCCTGGCTGCTTGCCCAGTTGCATATGTTCCCAATATGCCTGCTTCCAAAACACTAAAAAATACCACAGCCATGGCTTCAACATTTCATGTCATTGAAAAGCTTTACTTTGTATTATGAGGATATTTAAGCAAAGGAGCCATTAAGCAGAGAGCCATGGAACTTGTTGCAAACAGAAGAAGATGTGAACAAACGACTGATACAAATGGCTAGTATGGATTTGATCATAAATAATCTGGCATTAGGAGTGAGCAGTGAAGTGGTCAGGATTGCTAATGACACCAAACTATTTGGGTGGCAAGGAAAAAGAATTGCAAAGAGTTCCAAAGGGATCTCTTTGAATGGTTTTTAAAATGGCAAATGCAGTTCAATATAAGTAAGAGTAAAGTGCTGCACATTGGGGCAAATAGATTCCACTTTACATATGCTGAGATGGCATCAGTTTATAAAGCCTCTGACGAAATCTATGCTGCAACTGCACATGGCATAACTGTACAGTTTTGGTCACCACACCTTTAAAAGAAAAAATGATGAAACTGATCAAGGGGCTTGAGCGACTCCTCTATAAAGAAAGACTACAATATGTGGGCCCTTTTTTGTTGTTGTTAGAGTGAAGGCAGGTGAGTGGGGACATGATAGAGGTGTATAAAATCATGCATGGTGTGGTCCACATGGATGAAAAGAAGTTTTTCTCCCTCTCTTATCATATTAGAACCTGGGGTCATCCATTAAAGCTAAATGATGGGAGATTTGGGGCAAATTAGAGGAATTACTTCCAGACACAATGTGGATTTTAACCAAGCATCATAAAAACAAACAGAGAGGTCATTCTCACAGCTGGGCAGGATGGTGGGCAGGCGATGGGGAAGGCTGCTTAAACTTACCTTCCCTGCAGACAATTTCAGAGTTCTTGCTGGGTGCACTGACCATGTGCCCAGATGGTCACCAGCTGCCCCAGGCAGCGTGAAGGCTTGGGAATGGGATGGATACCACAATGCACCACATGACTGTGTGGTACATTGTGGGGATCCCCACAGCAAAAGTGGGCACCTATCAGTGTTACAGCACCAGTTAAAAGCAGCCAGTGCTGCACAACCACGGGAATGTGGTTAAGGGAGCACTGATTCCCTTAACCCCATTTAAGAGGCAGACTCCCTAGGCGGGTTTGCTGCCAAGGCGCAGCCGGGAACCAGTTTGCTCCCGTGGGTTCCCACAGGCAGCCAAGCAAGCATGAGCTTAGCTGTCCTAGCCTGGTTTCAGCTGCTCATGAGAACAGCCTCAGAGATTCACTCCACAGACGATCAACAACTTGCCTGCTGGTGGTTTCTTCAGCTGCTTGTTTTGCCTGCTGGTGGTTTCTTCCTTTGCCCTGTCCTCCCAAACATGATCTCAGAGTTCGCAGTCTGCCCAACTCCTGGAAATGCTTCACCTCATCATTCCATCCCCTACCTTTGGTTGCCAGCTCAGTGTGGACATGGAAAAGCTGTATGAGTCACGTATTTATTTATTATTTATTCAATTTATATACCGCCCTTCCAAAATGGCTCAGGGCAGTTTACAACAGGATAAAAACAATTAAAACCAGTTTTAATTAATTAATTGTTTTAATTAAAAACAATTAAAACCAAAACTATAAAAACAGAGTAAAACCAATTAAACATTCAAACAGCTTTTAAAAAAATCCCTGGAAAACCAGGGCAACCATTTAAAACAATTCATAACAGTTTACAGTAATTTAAAAACTCTGGAAGACCAGGCCAAACCGGTAGGTTTTAAGGGCTCTCCTGAAAGACAGTAATGAACTCAAATTATGGATTTCTGCAAGGAGTGCATTCCACAGCCCAGGACAGGAGCAGCTACAGAGAAGGCCTGCCTCTGAGTCGCCACCAGACAAACTGGTGGTAATGGAGACAGACCTCATCAGATGACCTTAACGTACGGTGGGGATCATACAGAAGAAGGTGCTCCCTAAGATAACTCAGACCTAAGCAGTTCAGGGCTTTAAAGGTAATAACCAGCACTTTGTATTTTGCCTGGAAACATATTGGCAGCCTGTGTAACTGTTTCAAGACAGGCATAATATGGTGTCTCCAGGTTGCCTCAGAGACCAATCTGGTTGCCGCATTTGGAACTAATTGAAGTTTCTGAACTACGTACAAAGGCAGTCCCACGTAGAGTGCATTGCAATAGTCAAGCCGGGTGGTTACCACCTGGTGCACCACTCTTTTGAGGTCATCCTCTTCAAGGAATGGGTGCAGCTGTCGAATCAGCCGAAGCTGATAGAAAGCACTCCTGGCCATGGCCTCCACCTGAGAAACCAGGGTGAGGCCTGGGTCCAGGAGTATCCCCAAGCTCCGCACCTGCTCCTTACAGCACAGGAAGATCTAACTCACCCCTAAGATTCTGAGCCCCCACCATGAGCACCTCCATCTTGCGTGGATTCAGCTTCAATCTGTTATCCCTCATCCAGCCCATTACTGCCTGTAGGCAGGCATTTAGAGAATGAGTGTCATTTCCTGAAGATGAAAAGGAGTAGTAGATTTGTGTGTCATCAGCATACTGATAACACACAGCACCAAATCTCCTGATGACCTCACCCAGCAGTTTCTTGTAGATATTGAAAAGCATTGGTGACAGAATGGAGCCCTGAGGGACTCCATATAACAGCTCCCGTTTTGAGGAGCAACTGTCACCAAGCTCCACCATCTGGAAACAACCAGAGAGATAGGAGCGGAACCACTGCAAAGCAGTGCCCCCTATCCCCAACTCCCCCAGGCGATTCAGAATGGTATCGAATGCCGCAGAGTCTGCAAACTATTACTTTCCCTGCAAGGGAACACACTGTGCACTGATAACCTTAATTGCTTAATGACTGACCTGAGATCAGCAATCAGGTCAGTGAAAGTGTTTCTGCAAAACCTACAGCAGCCACCTGCCAAATGGAAGGAAAATATAAATACTTTAAAAAATCCATATCTTAAGAACTAAAAGACCCAGTGACTTGGGAGTGCCTGGGATGACTTGAGGCCATCCCTGCCATGCCCCTAGACCCACTTTAGGGTGCCCTGCCATCCCACAAAGGGGGGTTTGGGGCAGCCCCACATCCCCATTATTCCCTATGGGGATTTTTTAAAAAAAGAAATTCACCATTAATAGTAGAGGCACACAATTGTGTTGGGGTTTGGTGGGTGGTAAGCATCCCTGGGTGCCTACCACCCACCTACCCCCCTTTTGCACCCCTGGGTACTCCACATAGGGAATAATGGGCAATAATTTAAAAAATTCAAAAATTCATTTTAAAAAATTGTAGAAGTGTCCAATTGCTTTGGGGGGTTGGGGGGTAGTTGGCACCCATGGGTGCCTACCACCCAAACCAGTTTTGGAGGCTCAAACCACTTTGAACCAGTTCAAAATGGTTCAAACCTTGTTCAAATTTGAACTGAACGGGGTGGGGTTCGAGCAAAACAAAAACTGAACCACTCCACCCCAGTTCGAACCCAGTTTGAATTCAAACCAAACCAGGCAATCCGGTTTTGTGCACACCCCTAAGGGAGTGTTAAGCCTGGGAAAGAATCCTTGAATGTGAAATGTGCCCAGAAGTGAAACCTTCTGGAGGCTTTACAGACAGGGCTGTTACCCCGAATTTCTTTCGGAAGAGAGTGTGCGTTCGCACACCAGCCAAACTTACCGCAGAGTCCCTTCAAGATCCTTGGAAGCACTCCACACACAAATCGGGCTTTGCCGTCTGAATTCTAGCTTATCTTGATGTATTTCTGAGTTTTTAAAATGCTGGATTTGAGCTATTTTTTCTGAAAATGCTGGAGCATATAGGGAGACGCACTGACGTAGAATCGTTAGCATGATAAGAGGGATACTCTCTTTAGAAATGAAGATATAGCATTTAAGAATCTCTTTCCCTCCCTCCCATTGGCTAGAAGGAAAACATGTAGGCATGCAATGTGAACTCGCACCAAAACAAAACCCAAGAGCAGAGGGAAGGGGCTGCTTCCCTCAATGCCACAAGTGTAATTCGAAGTGGCTTCACTCAACATTTACCCCGCAGCATGAAGCCATGTGTGAATAACTCCCTGGTTGACATACTTAGCAACATTTTAGAGGTTTATGTGCCCTGCCTTGCAGAGAGCTTTATTCCAAGACTGCATTGCAACTGCCTTTCAGAGAGCTTTATTGGTTGTAAACAATAAACTTATTCTTGTTTTTGTTCTACACTTCAAGTTTTGTTTCATTTGTACACTGAACATATATGTCTATCCTGCACTTGCAAGGCTACGTAACCAAGGTGTTGAGTACTGAGAGCAGGGTAATAAGTAATCATTTGGTGGCAGTGAAAGAAAGTAAAAACTGAATAAGTTTCCAGAACCTGGAGACTAAGTTGTTCTAAAATAATTTAAAAACAAATCACCTCCCTGGACTTGAGATGGGTGTCAGGGTGGGTTCCTGACAATCACTATGTAGTTGTAACTGCAATACATAGTAGTAGCAATTCCCTTGTCCAGTCAGCATATCTCAATTGTATGTCATCTACTGTATGATCCAGGTACATTAACAACTATGGGAGGATACTATATGATACCTTTTTAGTAGAACCCAAAGTTTATGTTGTACCTGGGACCAATGAAGTAGAGCAGAAGCTATATGTAGTTCATAAATATTCCACTTGCAAAAAATATTATATTTGTGCATTTTCTTTCAATTATTCCAGGTCATTATAGGGATCAGAAGAGTCTTATAACATGGCTACTTACATCTGCCAAAACAGCTTGGCCTTATTGATCTGGGGACCTATTAAGATCAATGTTATGTGGAATTGTACTAAAAGAGCAACTCGTCATGCCTTCAACAGTTTAGCCCAATTCCTGGAACACGTTACCTGTAGAAGGATTTTTACACATTCTTTTACACCTACTGTCTAATTTGAAAGAAGGTGCACTGAAGGGGCAGGGTATAAGTATTTTAATAAATAAGTGAGGAGAGAAAATAAGTGTCTATGTTTTTTCCAACAAAAACCACCATGATTCTGAGTAATAGGAATCCATGCCATTTTATTTTGGAAAAAGATTCCTAATGGCACAGCATAACTGCCAATGTGTTTACAAATTCCAGCCTGGTATCTTGAAGCTAAAATATTTTCATATAGTAGTTCTTTTAATTGTACACTGATTCTAGCATTTTAAACTGCATTAAGGGGCATCATCTACAAATGTATCAAATCACTTCTACTAACAGACTTCGATTAGATGGTCCGCTGAGAGAAAACTTGAGAGCATTCAATAGTGTCTCAAAATTTAAGTGCATAATGGAGCTCGAAGAAGTTAATTTTTATCATATCAATATGGTATCTAGCATACCTCATTAATCAAGTAAATCGAATAATAAATTATAAGAAAGACTTTCAGACTAATTCAATATGATGCAAGATTCTTTAATAACTTTGTTTTAAACTTGGACCTGTTGAAAATACCAGTGGTCACATCCAACACTATATGAGGGAAATTAGCTGAGATATAGTACTTGTTATAATATTCTCACAATACAAATAATATATTTATTATTCACAGGTATATCCAAGGGGCTTAGGGCAGTGTACATGGTTATGTATGCTCACAACAATCCTGTGGAGTTGTTAGGCTGAGAGAGAAATGACTGGCCCAAAGTCACCCAGTAAGTTTCATAGCTGAAAGGGGATATGAACCCAGATCTCTCCAGTTCTAGTCTGACACTCTAACCACTATACCCTGCTGGATAACATTTGTGTGGATTCCACACTTATGAGAAATGCTGGCTTAAATGTTTCCACATACACAGGAAACTATTTTTGTATGGTAGAGGCTCTAGAGCAGTGATTCTCAAACTTGGGTCCTCAGGTGTTATTGGACTTCAACTCCCATAATCCTCAAGCAAAGGCCACTGAGGCTGGGGATTATGGGAGTTGAAGTCCAATAACACCTGAGGACCCAAGTTTGAGAATCCCTGCTCTAGAGGTTGGGCATTTGCTGGCTCCCCAAGACTAGCATAGCGCCTACTGCCCTAACAGTGCTGCCATTCTCAGTTTGTATGGGGCACCCCAGAGGTCTGGAGACAGTATGAGATAATTCTCAATTTGTGCACTCCAGCTCTTGCACATTAAGTGTCCATAGAGATTACATTTTTAAGTATTTCAACAAAATACTGGAGCTGATACTACAGTAAATGCAACTCTATTTTAGATTCACCAGCTATGAACAGATGGGAGGGAGACAAGTATCTGATACAACTACTAAGATAGAAAAATATGAAAGCTGGGCCTTGAACAATGTAATATACTAGCAATATATTAGCAAACCTGAACCTCTTGATAAATGAAGAATTCAGGAAAACAGATGAAAGCATTATTTGTGTCCTTATGAACCCCAAAGTCAACTAAAAAATGCCATTTGCTTGCAAACAGCTTGGGCCCTGGGTATTTAAGAGAATGCCTTCTTCGTCATGAACCCCACCGCCCATTGAGATCATCAGGAGAGGTCCATCTGCTTTTGCCACCGGCTCGTCTGGTGGCTGCTCAGGGACGGGCCTTCTCCGTTGCTGACCCGAGGCTTTGGAATGCGCTCCCTAGTGAAATAAGAGCCTCCCCATCTCTGACAATTTTTTAAAGGTCTTTAAAAACACATCTGTTCAGCCAGGCTTTTGACTGATATTGTTTTAATGTTTTTAGAATATCGTTTTAAAAAATTATTTTCACATTGCTATGTTTTAAATTTTGTTTTGTTTTGGTTTTTGGTTTTTAAGTAACGTTTTATCTTTGTTTTTATCTGGTTGTAAACCGCCCAGAGACGTAAGTTTTGGGCGGTATAAAAATATAGCACTTAGCAATAGCAATAGCAATAGCACTTACATTTATATACCGCTCTATAGCCGGAGCTCTCTAAGCGGTTTACAATGATTTAGCATATTGCCCCCAACATTCTGGGTACTCATTTTACTGACCACGGAAGGATGGAAGGCTGAGTCAACCTTGAGCCCCTGGTCAGGATCGAACTTGTAACCTTCTGGTTACAGGGTGGCAGTTTTACCAATGCGCCACCAGGGGCTCATTTATTTAATATGTTAAATGTGATGTATTTCCACCTTCACACATTATCTTGTCCAGGAGTAACATCAGTAACTAGATTATTTATAACAAGTAGCACTTTTAGTTCCGTAGCACGTTGATTTGCTCAGTAAAGGGCAATGCAAACTAAGAGAGGAGACAGATATAACTGCTTTTCAGCATCTTATGTGAGTTCCTGACATGTTACCACATTTCAGGTGACTTGCTTTTGGCTACGTGGAGGAGGAATAAAGTGCGGCAGTCATTCAGTGTACACAGCCACCTAAACAGCTGCACATTTTATCATGTTCTAATAAAGTACCACAATGGACTACTCTAGTTTCTCTGGTCAGCATGTATCGTTATCAACAAGGGAAGCAAGCATTATTTCTCCAGAACTGCACAGGGGAGAGCAAGTATACAAAATCTAATTACAGGAGTCTGAATTCTTCCAGGACACCAGGGTTAACATTGTTAGCCTTCTTAAAGGTTTTTATGGTCATGACCCTAGTCTTAACAACAAACCTCATGATATAAAACTGTGAATTTGAGCAAAGACTTACATTTGTCAATTTCCACTAAAGGTTTTCTCAGCTTGAGAATTCTGGCCTTTTTCAAACTGCAAACTACCAATTGTTGAAGTACAACCAGTGAAATATTGAAAAACTTATAGAAGATATCCTTTGTATATTTATTTGTCTTTTATGTTTTTTTCAAAATGTTAGACTCTCATCAAAGCTGAGAACTGTTTGCCTTTAAGATGGTGATAAAATAGTCCTTATGCTGAAAGCATCCAGCACAGGGCTGCCATATGGAAAAGAGAACAGATCCATGGGAATTTCAGCAGGTGGGCCTTTTCTTTGCCTTTTATAACAAGCTGCACCTGCTGAAATGCCCTCTTTTATTCATCTCAAAGGAACAGGAGACCTGTCCTCTTTTCTATACATCAGCCCTAATCCAGACGGTAAAAGCTACTGTGGAATTGGAGAGCATTAATTTGTCTGGGTTTCTGCTAAAAAGAAAAAGGTATACTTTGCCACTTCTCATACCAATGAATAGGGATGTTCATAAAACCGGTTTGCCCAGTTCAGTTCGAATTCGAACCAGGTTCGAACCAGGAGGGGGTGGTTCGGTTTTGGTTTTGCTCAAACCACCCCCTGGTTCAGTTTGAATTCAAACTGGTTAGAACCTCAAAAAGTGGGTGAGGTGGTAGCTGGCACCCACGGGTACCTGCCAACCAAACTCCAAAGCAATCAGACACTCGTACAATTTGTTGTGAATTTTTGAATTTTATTTTTATTTTTACTCATAGAACATAATGGGACTTGAACCAGCCCATTATTCCCTATTGTGGATCACCCATGGGTGCCAACAACCACCCAAACCCTGAAGCATTTGAACACCTCTAATTTTTTTAATGAATATTTGAAATATTTTTAATTATTTTCCTCATAGGGTATAATGGGACATGAACCTGCCCATATCCCCATTTGGATATGGCCCATTGGGAGCATATAGGGTCACAAAAGTGGGGTGGGTGGTAGGCACCCAGGGGTGCCTACCACCCACAAAACCCCAAGGCAATCGGACACTCCTCTGCTTATTGGTGAATTTTTAAAGTATTTTTGAATTCCTCATAGGGAATAATGAGGATTGCAGCAAATGTATAGCTTAATGTCAGGGGAAAGGGGTGTCCTAGAGCAGAGTGTGGTGGGTGGTGGTTCCCAAGGTGGGCAAGGAAGCTATCTGAATTATTTTAAAGGAATTGGGCAAAAGACTGATTTTTAAGTGATTTTTGACGTTCATGTGTCTTTAAAGTTAGCAATGAGAGTGGATTCATGGTTTGTAATTGAAAATCTTATATGCTAACAAAAAATCTACACTCAGAACACAGAAACAACAAAATCCACTACCTCATGGGTTAGCAACCCATGGGAGTGGTTAGCACCCTTGCTCTTGGCCATCCCAGCACCCCCCAAGTGCAATTATGGGGCTGCTGAAAGCTTGTGTGTCACTGGGTTGCCAGCAATCCCTATGAGAGATATTTATTAGAAAATCCTTAGAAAATCCTAAAAAAAAAACCAAAAACACCATCACTCCTACCAATCCGGGGAATGCCTGGGAGGGACTGAAGCCATTTTTGCCATGGCCCCAGACCCACTTTGGGGGTGCTGCCACCCCACAGAGGCGGGGTTCAGGGCTGCCCCAAATCCTCATTATATCCAATGGGAAAAAATTTTCCCCAAAAAATTCACCAAAAATACTAGGGGCACCCATCAATTGCCACCCCAGCTTTTTTGCCCCTATCCGGGTGCCCTAACTCATAACACCACCCAGGTCAGTCCACCTTACCTACCCAAGCAACACAGACCACCAACTAGTGTTGACAATGACAATGATCGAAAAAAGGCCACTGCTGCCTGCCCAGCAGCACAGCACACACAGAGAGAAGAAGCAGCAGACCTGCTCTGCTGCTCCTGCTGCAGGATGGATGATGCCCAAAAAACCACTGCCCCAGTGCCTGCCCACTGAGGCCACCACAGACAGAACCTGACCTGTTCTGCTCTGCTGCAGTGCTCCCCTACTTCATCATGGATGCACAGTTGCACACGCCACATCTGAAAAGGCCAAGAAGGGGTCCAGGCAGGCGAGGGACCAATCCAAACCAAACCAAGCACAGACTACTAGCTATTACTATTAGTAGTAGTGCTACATCAACATCACACACCACAGCATGAGCATAGCACACAGCCAGTAGCTGCTGCCCACACAAGCCAACAAGACCCAACTAGATGGCGCACGGCAGCAGTAGTAGCCAACCTGTCCGTGTGATGACACAACTGCAAGGGGAGGGCACATGATTACTTACAGGCAGGAGGCAATTCTAACACAGATAGAAAGTTAAAATTAAGAACCACCAGTGTGTCTGCATAGTGCAGCTGAGCTGAGAGCTGAGTGTGATGATAGAGCAGAGCATTGAGCATTGGCAGCACTCACCTGCTGGTTCAGTAGTTCTCTATTACTTGTAGTAGTTCTCTTGTCCAGTGTCTTCATCTCTGCCTGTGCATGCCTTTTGCCTTGCTTGGGGAAAGAAATGGCTCTGGTCCACCACATCTTTGCTCTAGGACACAGAGGCCCAAGGCAGGTGGTGGGACCAGTGTGAGTGCATGCGTGTTTGTGTTTGTTTGGCCGATGTTGTGTGTGCGCTACAAGGGAAGGGAAGGGAAGGGAAGGGAAGGGAAGGGTGAGGTGAGGTGAGGTGAGGTGAGGTGAGGTGAGGTGAGGTGGATGTTCCAGAGGGGATTGAAGGGGGAGGAGGTCTGGCTCAGAGCAGGTCGTATGCCACATATATGCACACACGTGATATGTGTGCTTCGGTGGGAGACCAGTTCTCATCAGCTTGCCAGACTAGGGGCAGGTGGGTGTGGAAGGGAGTGTGGAAGGGTGATGAAGAGGATAGAGGGAGGGATGAGGGGAGGGATGAGGGGGAAAACATGCAGACACAGACAGACAGACAGACAGCACACTACAGCAAGCATCCACACACAGAGACAGTACTAACATCCATCCACACAGACACAACAGAAACAGCCTACACACACACCTTTCTTTCCAGACAATGCTGACAGGTGGAGATAAGGGCTTGTGGTCAGTATCAGGTTTCTTTTTATGTGGGCGTGGGTGTTGTATAAATGTTTGGCCAGTCGCAGCATTAGTACTAGTGTGGTCACTGCATGCTGCAACTTGGCTGGCACGGCTCAGCATCTGTCACGTCAGCTCAGCTAGTGGTGGAAGTGGGGAGGGTAAGGATGAGCACAGAGGATGAGCCAGGCAGGTGACCAACCATGGGGCAACCACGGTAATCACTCACCCAGCTCAAGCTCAAGCTTGGGGTAGCCCAGAAGGGGGAGGTTGACTTTAAGGAAGACCAACTGCTCCACCAGACCAGCATCCAACTGGGACCGAGAGGGTGTCACCACATCCCCGGCACGTGAGAACACCTGCTCGCTCTGGACACTGATTGGGGGGCAGGAGAGGAGGCACACAACAACCTCCACCAGGTCTGGCCAGACTTGGCGGCAGGTCACCCAGAACTGTGCGCAGTCCATCAAGCTGTCTTCCTCCACAGGCTCCTCCAAGTACTGGGCAATGCATTGCTCAGCACTGGAGGGCCTGGCAGGTCGAGCTTCCCACACACCAGGCAAGGCACCAAGGCACACCCGCTGAAACCACTGGGCAGATTTCACAGCGGGAGCAAGTGGCTGCTGTGTTGGTGCCTCTGCCTGGGATGCCATGCTACTGGACTGGGAAGAGGAAGGGGAAGGGGAAGCGGACGCTGCCCGGCCGCCCACTACACTGCTGCTGGTGGATGCCGGTCAGTCAGGGGTGTGTGCACCCGTACCACTGCCACTCTCCTGGTCTCTCCTGGTCCTAGCGACCTCCTCCCCCCTAACTTTCTGGACCAGGAGGTCCCTCCACCCAGGCAAGTCACCAGCACTCATGACATTGCCCTTGATGGTCGGGTTACAGAGACAAGCGAGGACATACTCCTCCCTGCTTCCCAACTCACTACCTAGCCACTTGGCCACCCCAGACTTCAGCCTTCAAGCCAGAGCACGACCCTCTGGTGTGGTCAGAGAAAGCCTGGAGTTCGCCCATCAGCTTCTCCAGACCCAGAGATGTGGGCAGCGCCTGGCCCAAGGGAGTGGTGTCGCCACACAAGCCCTTTGTGGCAAGCTGGAAGGGCTCGAGTGCCGACACCGCCTTGGACATCTGCTTCCACTCTGCATTCGAGAGGTTGCAGACAGCCAAGGATTCATCCCTCGCCAGAGCCCCAAGGGCTCTGTCCTGCTCCAGCAGGCACTGGAACAGGAGGAAGGTGGAGTTCCAACACATCTCTACATCCGTAGGGATTAGATGGCAAGGAAGCTCAAGGTCATCCTGCTTCTCGCGAAGCACGCTCCTGCAGTGGAAGTGGCTGGTCAGCTTGTGAGCCTTCTCAACAAGCATGGCTGTGGCAGCAACAGCACCTTGAAGGGAGCGGGCCTGGCCCTGGGACGCCTTCAGCTCCTTAAGGCCAAGGGCATCCCTGACAGCCAGATGGAGCGTGTGTGCCATACACCGTATGGTCACACAGCCCATGACTGTCTTGACAGTGGCGGTAACATTGGATCCATTGTCAGTGACAGTGAATCCCCGGGAGAGGTGTGGACACCCGCCAATCCACTCCTCTATCTGGCGGACGAGTACAGCCGCCACCTCCTCCATGGTGTGCCTCATGTCCATCGTCTCCACATGCAGATCAGCCCACCTGTGCCGTAGTGCAGCGGGAGATGCTCTGGACCCAGAAGCAGCACCCACAGAGGTCCCCTCACTCTCTGGGCCCCACCAGTGGGCAGTGAGGGCCAGGAAAGCAGCGTGCATTCCACTGACACTGGTCCAGATGTCAGTCGTGAAATGCACGCTTGTGCCAGCCAGAGCTGCACACAGCCCAGCTGACAAAAGCTCCCTGCACCGGCGGTACAGGGAGGGGACCACATTCCGGCTGAACGTGGTCCTTGAGGGGATGATGTCATCAAGCGCAAGGTACTGGAGTATCCGGTGGAAGCCGGAGTTCTCGACCACCTGAAACGGCTGGTCATCGGTGGAAATAATCTCCCCTATGAGGCGGGTGAGGTGATGATGATCCACATGAACAGTCCGCTTGCTGCCTGACACCTGTGTCCACCGCTGGACTGGCAGTGTAACCTGCTTTTTGGCTGGTGCAGGCACACTGCCCTTGTCTGCCCTAGTGGCAGGAGCACCAGCTGCACTAGCGCTGCCAGTGGGGTCAAGGAGAGCTGGGTGATGACGGTCCATGTGTTTCCACATGGGCATCGTACCCAGGTGCTTGGGATCCTTGCCCCGACTGACCTGCATCCTGCAGTGGACACAGCGGGCATGGTTCGGGGCATTTTCAGGGATCTCAAAATGCCACCAGACACCACTGCCCTTGGCCTCCCGCGCCCTGAAAGATATCCTTCCGCTCCATTTAGTTAAGAAAGTACGTGCGCACGCACACACAAAAGGCTTCTTAAAGCCTTTTTGCATTTTGTGCCATGACGCCAAGTGGAGGAAGGGGCGGCAGGGAGGTATCCTGCCGCCCCATTACTAAAATAATTGCTACAGCAGAGCTCCAGAGAAGGGGCGCTCGAGGAAATAGTAAGAACAATTATTCCATGAAATATGGGCACCGGAGGGGGGAAAGCGGCGGGAGGGGTAAGTAAACCCTCCCGCGCCTTAAAGTAACCCCCCACCCCAGTGCCGGACCGCAGCTCTGCGGTTCCGTGCACACCCCTAAAGGTGGGAGACTGTATGAGAAAGGCCGGGAAGGGGCAAAAAAATAGTTTGGAAGGGGGAGAGGGCAAAAAAGGCCAATTAATTGGGAGGCGGGAGGGAATTTTTTTGAAAAAAGCCAATTGGGGGGAAGGGAAGACTTTCAGCCGGGAGGGGAGGCCAATTGAGCTGAGGGAGGGAAACTTTTGGTTGTATTGGGAAAAGCCAATCGGGGGGAGGGGTTGTTAAAATTTAAGTAAAGGGAGGGAACCCTGGGTGGGTGGCACAGGCAGTTAGGTGGAGTAGTTCCTGGGGGGCAAGTTTTTTTATTATGGGGAAAATAGAATGGGGGGAGGTATTTGGACAGAGTCAAAGCCTGGGGAACTTGAAAATCAAACAAAACCCTTCTTTAGTGAAAAGTGTGGATTAAGATTTGGCGGGGGAATAATTTAATAACTAGGGAGCCTAGCCTATTTTAAAAGAACCCTTTAACAAAACCCACCCACTCCACCCAAAGCAAGCAAGAAATACTTACAATAGCAATCATATAATAACAATAGCCGGTGCGCGGGGGGGCTGAGAAAACAAGAAACAACCTGCAAAAGAAGCAACAGTTTCTTCAACAACACAACAGTACATTTCAAGATATCCCTCCCCACACCCAAATGCATTGCAAAATACAGGTGTCGCTATTTAAAACCACCAACTAGGGAAGGGGACAACAAAAGGTGCACACATGCGCACGCATACACTCACCCCTCTTCTTCTGGTCCTTCTCCTGCCGCACACTGTTGCTGGTCAGACGCACAAACCAGTCCCCCCTGGGCTGGTACACAGATAGGGTGGCACAGGCAGCCAGGGTGGTCAAGGATGGTTGAGAGGGGCAGAATGAGGAGCCACTATTTGTGACTCACCCACCCTCAAGCAGCGACAAATAAAATGAAATACTTTTTTTGAAAAAAATAAAAACCGATGACAGGTGAGGTGCTGTGGCTGCAGCTGTGGGAAGGGAACGAATAAAAGAAGGAAAGGAGACAGGAAGAGAGAGAATAGAACAGACTGAGTCAGAGAGAGTGAAGGAGGAGAGAGGAGGAGTAAGACAGAGAGAGAGAGAGACGCACAAATGGGGGTGAGTGGGGGTAATGTAGCAGGGAGGGGGTATTCAAGGGGACAGCAGCAGCAGGCCCAAGAGGGCACAGAGAGAGGGGGGTGAGTGGGGGGTGTAGCAGGGAGGGAGTGCTGGGAGGAAGGGGGCAGCAGGCCCAAGAAGGCACAGAGGGGGGTGAATGGGGGTAATCTAGCAGGGAGGGGGATGGCAGGAGGAAGGGGGCAGCAGCAGTGGCATGGAGGGAAAATCAATCAAATCAGAGCACACAGAAGTTAAATATTTTTAAAACAAACAAAATTCTTCAAAAACAAAAAAAACACTGAAGCCCAGGCAGGCAGCAGCAGACATGGGGGGGAGGTGAGTGGGGTAGGGGAATCTGAATGGGAGGGAGGATGGCAGGAGGAAGGGGGCAGCAGGAGTGGGGGGGGGACACCAGGACTCAAAGGGCAGAAAATCAGTTGACCAACAACAACAAAACCCATGAATGAATGAGCAGCAAAGCAAGGTGCAAAAAATCAATGAACCACAACAGAACAAACAAACTCTTCAATAGTATTATGGATAAGGGAAATCAGTCAAATCAGAGTACACAGAAGTTAATATTTTTAAAACAACCAAAATTCTTACAAAAAAAACCAAGCCCAGGCAGGCACCAGGCACAGACTAGGAGGGAGGGGGGCAGGGGGCCAATATGGATGGGAGGGGGGACTCTGGATGGGAAGGGGGATGGCAGGAGGAAGGGGGCAGCAAGAGCAGGCCCAGAAGGGGCACACAAAAATCAATAATTAAATCCACACAGCAATAAATATAGAACAGCAAGCAATAATCAGGAATCAACAATAATCAATAAAACTAAACCCAGCCAGGGGCGTAACTACCATTAGGCAAGGGGAGGCGGCTGCCTGGGGCCCCCCACGCCTTGAGGGGGCCCCCAGAGGCAAGTCACATGACTATATATTGTGAAGTGTGTGTATCAGCGAGGGGCCCATTTTAAAATTTTGTCTCTTGGGTCCGCTCCAGCCTGAACCCAGCAGAAGAAAAACAGAGAGGGAGGGGATTGCACAGGGGCAGATGCCAGATGGCACAGGAGGAGGAGGTCAGGGGAGACCAGGACCTAGGCCCCAAGCCAGGCACTGGCCTGGGATGGGATCCAGGCAGGAGATGGGATGGCAGGGAGGCAAGAACAACAAGAATTTTTTAAAAAGCACACTACACAAATAACAAAATCAAAGCAGAAATAAATCAGCAGAGAAAAGAGATAACAAGGAGAGAGGCAGGGTAAAATCAATGAAATCAATGCAGATGGAGGTGGGGGGAAGGGCCAAATAATAAAGGAATGAAAGAATGAATGGATGAGAGGAAGACAACAGAACAACAATAATAGATGGGAAAAGAAGCTGTAAAGTAACACACAGACACAGGGCAGAGAATGAACAAAAGAAAGAGCAGGAGAACAGACACAGTCAAGGACTCACACAGACACCAGCTAGTCAGCACAGCAAGCTCCAAAATGATCCCACAACTACAACCAAAGAGAATTTTCCAGGCCAGAGGCTTGGCTTAAATAGGTTTGAAACTCCCTCCTTTGGGAGCCCCCACCTTTGCATTCCCCCCTCCTGGCCAACAGGGTGCCAGCTCTCAAAAAGTGGCACAATAAACAGCCTACCAGATCACAAGACTCATTCTGGCCAATCAAATGATCAATAGCCCGGCCAATGCAAAGTCTGAAAAATAGGCTCACAAAATGGAGACCAGGAGCTAAAGTGAAGAATGAAGCACAAAATGGAGGACAGACACACACAATGTCTTTTACAGACCCTAGGCACAGAATGGCACATCCGAACCAGTTTGAACCAGTTCAAACCCGTTTTTTATCGAACCGGTTCAGATTCCGTTCAAACTCGGACCAGAAGGGCAAAAAAGGAGCCCAATCTGGTCTGAGTTTGAACCGTCGAACCGAACCGGTTCAAATTCAAACCAGTTCGCACATCCCTACCAATGAAAACAGCTATCTTCTTGTGTCCTGTTTTAATGGCACAGGGATATCCTTCTGGGCCAGAGTTTCAAGGAACATCCTGAAGGCCTCAAGCATGCTTGCTTATTTATTTATTTATTTATTTATTTATTTATTTATTTATTTATTTATTTGTAGCGCTAAAGACGATGTCTTACATTGAAACATCTGCTATTTTGTTGCATAGCACTGAGGGTGATGTCTTACATCGAATGTCTGCTATTTTGTTTCATCTGTGGTTTAGTTTTTAAGTTTTAAACTTTTGAATGTTTTTAAACTTTTAAACTTTTAACTTTTATTGTGCATGAAAGAAGGTCATTGAAAAAGCTTTATTTATTTAACATATTTCTATACCACCCAAAGTTTGTGTCTCTGGGCAGATTACAATTAAAATCATTTAAACATTAAAACCAATTAAACTATTAAATCATTAAAATCATTAACGTTAAAATCTTTTTAAACCCAACATTTAAAGTATTATAACTTTTACAGGCAGGGAGAGCTGCTCCGGCCATGCTGCGAATGCAGCTCTAGCTGGAATTTGCTCATCAATGAGGCTGCGCTGCACCCTTTACAAGTGAAATAACACCCCTGCGTCTGACATCAGACACAGGGGCATGGCTGGGGCATGACCCCTGAGGAGCAGCGGCTCGGGTTCTTCGAACCCATTTGTGCAATGGTGGCTCCACCCCTGATCAGGTAGCTTCTATTTGCAGCAGCTGCATGTTGTTCAGAAAGCACGGGTGTAGGCTAGGTTTGGTGAGAAAACGAATGTGAAGAGGTTAGGTTCCTGGTTTCACTATAATTTAGGTAGATAGCAGAGGGAGAGTGGATGGGGATTTTTGGATTTTTTAAAGCCAATTTTCAAGAGTAGGAAAGACCTATTTGAAAATATAGATCTCCAGTATGCTCTTTGTTTGTCAAACAGGGAGAGTACTCGAATGAGTTTTTGCTGACACTGAGACAACAGCTGAAATACTCAAATGTTTTTGCCACTTACCATGAATGTGTAGCTTAGAGGCAAACAAACTAAGGGGCTCAACTTTACTGATAAAAGAAAGAAAGAAGGGGAATTGAATCCCTGTTCTAAAATAGGTGCTTGTGGGAAGGGTGTATGTCTACTTGTCTTGCCACTTTGCCTTGTGTTGGAATGAAGAGATTAGAGATCCATGCAGTGAGGGGAACTCCAGCCAGCTGGGTTCTTGGCTTGAAAAACATAGTGGGGCTATTCCCACGATCAGGTGAAATCAGGCTAGGGGAGCCTAGCCTGATTTTGCCTGATCATGGGAGCCACCGGGGCTAGCAGGTGGCTAGCACTCCGCAAACCCGGTTTTTAAAATCGTGAGTAGCCGCAGCGCTACAGTACAACTATAGTACAAACAGTACAAATTACTACTGAAATCCAAAAAGAGCAATGCCCAGAGAGCTGCATGGCATTGATTGAGAGCAGTTGCTCAGTCTAAAAATTCCTTCCTCTTTTGGGGCTGTGTTGCCCAGAATTCTGATCCTAATCATAATCCATTATGGTTAGATTGTCACATTCCAGCTTCAGCATGGGAGAACCACTTCCATGTGCTTTATGCTAAGGAAGAGGTCTAAGATTCTGATCTGGAATTATCAGCAAATGCCCTCCCAGAATGGCACCCAGTGATATGCTCAGAAGTTTAGAGTGCTGGACTAGGACCAGGGAGACCCGAGTTTATGATACTTGCTGGGTGACTTTGGGCCAGTCACTTCTCTCTCAGCCTAACCTACTTCACAGGGTTGTTGTGAGGAGAAACCTAAGTATGTAGTACACCGCTCTGGGCTCCTTGAAGGAAGAGCGGGATATACATGTAAGTAAGTAAATAAATAATCTAATCATGTCTCTTAAGGCCAGGAAGGCCCCTGGAAATGACCTTGTACCCCCAGAGCTTATAAAGAAGAACTTTAAATAGTGGGCTCCAGTTTTAGCTTCGTTGTTCACACACAGAGACTGGACTGCATACTGTATATACCTAAAGACTGGGGCATAGCCATCATAATTCCTATCTACAAAAAAGGTAAGATGGATTTGCCTGAAAATTATCGCTCCATAAGTCTTATAAGTATTACAAGCAAGATCTATAAGTATTATAAGCAAGATCTATGCTAGGCATTTATACAGGAAGTTGTTATGGCTTGATTCTGAAGATATTCCTGCTTCAAAACAGGCAGGTTTCAGAGCTGGTCGTCCCCCCTTAGCTCAGAGTCTGATCTTACAATACTTGGCAGGAAAATACAGCTCAAGAGACCCAAGATGGACATGCAGCATTTATAGATTTTAAATTTGCCTTCAACTTAATATCGAGAAAAAAGCTATGGCACAAACTGAAAGCTTCCTCAGTTGACCGCCATCTACTTCTGCTCATACATAATTTGTACCAGAATACAAGTTTGGTGCACAGCAGCAGGCCATTTTTCCAAGGCAATTCCAACATACAAACAAGGCTGTATTTTAGCACCACTTTTGTTTAATTTTTATATAAATTCTATTGTTGCTTTTTAACTAATTCTGATTTTCATCCTCCCAAATTGGCTTCCAAATTAGTTCTGCTATTACTTTATGCTGATTATGCTGTAATACTATCTCTAATACCAATTGACCTGAGAAGGGCACTTAATTCTTTTGTTCTTTATTGTAAGGAGCATGCCCTTCAAATTAACTATACCAAAACTGAAATCATGAGGTTTGCAAAGCGCCCAAGGACACTGACTTGGTCTATCAATGGATGTAGGATTGAGCAAGTCAGTTGTTATAAGTATTTGGGCATAATTTTTCAATATTCTGACAGTTGTAAAGCCCATTCTGAATATGTGCAACAAAATGCACGCAAATCTACTTCAGCCATTTTGGCTTTCTTCTACTCAAGAGGGTTCCTGTTGCAATAAGGCTGTTTGAAAGCCCTGGCTCAACTGTTATACGCTGCCCATATCCCAATTTTTCAGCATTAGAAGCGGTTCAATCCAAATTTCTCAGGAAATTCAAACAGCTCATGGTGTCCCCAGTGCTGTTTTTCACCTGTCTTCCGAAGGTAGAATCCAATATCTGGTTTTCTATTTTTAAGTTCTGGCTTAAGCTAACTTTCTGTTCTCTGGGGCTGACTCCACTGATGCTTGTGGATGAATTTATTTTTAAATGGGAATGCTTACTTATGGAGAGCATGACTTGTCCCCTTAGCTAAGCAGGGTATACTATGGTTGCATATGAATGGGAGACTAAAAGTGTGAGCACTGTAAGATATTCCCCTCAGGGGATGGAGCCACTCTGGGAAGAGCAGAAGGTTTCAAGTTCCCTCCAAGATAGGGAACTCCAGCTTCTCCAAGATAGGACTGAGAGAGATTCCTGCCTGCAACCTTGGAGAAGCTGCTGCCAGTCTGTGAAGACAATACTGAGCTAGATGGACCAACAGTCTGATTCAGTACATGGCAGCTTCCTATGTTCCTAAGTACTAACAATGATGGGCTATGACCGAGCCAAGCTGGTGGTTACTCAAAGAATCTTAGATGCAGAATGGCAGACAGACCAAAGTTCCATTCTAAGAGGAAATCAAATTCTGAACACATGCCCTGCCAGATATCTTAACCAGATTACAGTGACCAGGTATTGCAGTGCATTTACCCAAGCACGGTTAAATGTTCTGTGCACTGCAGTGCTTGAGGGCAGATTTAACAAAGTCCCATTTGCTGAGCGCTTTTACTCCTGCGATTCAGGAACTATAAAATCAACAGTGCAGGTTCTATTATATAGTAATTTTATAGGGACATCCGTAATATGCATATTAGTCCATATTTATTAAATTTTCCAGGCTGCTCCGATGATTTCTATATATGTTATCTTCTATCAGATCACAATGATAAGATTCCTTATGCAGTTGGTGTTTCCCCCAATATGTTCAAATGTTTTTAGGAACTTTTAGGAATTTTATGTATTTTTATTTTTATTTTAACTTTTGCTTTTCTGTATTTGCTGGTCAGTGACTGAAATAAAAATTGCTATTACTACTACGATATATGATCTGAACAAAATATGTTTTAAAAAATCTATTATTTTATTTTGATATATTGTCTCTAAGTCACCAGCATGTCAACTGAACTTCCATTCTGAAGGCTTCCTTACCAATGATCATGTGGGTAGCTAGGAAAAAAACTCCTACCTTGATTCTACACAATCACTTCGTCCTCCTCCTGCCTTGTTGTTTGCACCCACATAACCAAATATCGGAAGCTCACACAGCTCCCAAACCTGGGTTGGACACAGTTTTTGGTTGCATGAATGACCTCAGTTCAGGGTGCATATGGCTTAAAGGGATCATTGGAGGCTTTTAATGGCTCTAGCAGATCCTTGAAACTGTTGTTAATGGACTACTTTGGATATTTAATTGCAATTACCACAATGGCAAATAGTACTAAGACACTTCCTGCCATATATTAAAACTTGATACATGTCCTAAAGAGCCCGCATTCTATAAAGATAAACTAATACGTAAGTGTAAAAAGCAACTACGTAACTTAAAAGTTCAATCTCCAAGATAATGGATCCTATGATGTTCTGTTTTGCTTCATCATACCTCGGCCAAATGGTCCATTACTGAAATAACAACCACAACAAACATGGATCCCCAACCCTTTCTTACATTTGTAAACCAAAATAATAATAAGGTATTCAAAAGGATGTGTTCCATTCAAAAGTGCTCTGAGAAGGTCATCTGATTCCAGGAATGACACATGTATTCCATACCCAATTTAGTTGCATTTTGATACAAAAGGGGTTAAGTGCTCTAGCAACAACAAAGGAAGTTCCATTGGTTCTTTCTGATGTTAACAGCCTAGACTACTATGCACATTTGTTATGTCTTTCATCATTTGTCCATTTATCCCAGAGAGTCAGATGGAGTTTCAGATTGAATTCTAAAAGAGAAAGTAAAATCAGAGACAGGAAGGCTTGATACATCTCTCCAGTTTATCTACAAAATTCTCTTCTTCCAAGCTCACCTGGCATTTCAGAAAAAGGAGCTGTGTAAACATTGTCTCATCAAATTGCCATACAACCACACCATTCTCTTCCAACAACTACGCTGAGTTCTGTCTTGAAAGGTTGGTGACATATTCAAAATTGTCCTTTTCATTTCTGAGAGCAGTGCTGAACTGTTTTAAAATCTACTGCTACTTCTTGAGTTTTAAGACCTGCTTTAGGTCAGACCAGTTGAGCCTTTTGGAGTTCAACTGGTCTCAAGGGCCGCCTCACCTAGAGTACATTACAGTAATCCATCTGAGATGTAGCAAGAGCATAGATCGTTCTAGCCAAATCTGACTGTCCAATGACAAGCACAACAGGTACACCCACCAAAGCTGGGCAAAAGCCCGCACAATCCACAATGGAAAGTGCACGCCCAATGTAATGAGGGACCAAGGTGGACTTCCAAACTGTGAAACAGCTTTATGGAATTCATTGCCACAAAATGTGACAATTGACACAGCTTTAATACCTTTATAAATAATATATAAATAATACATTTAGGTGATTTATTAATAATAATATAATGGTTTGAGAAAGGATAGACAAAAGCATGGAGAGTAGACATATCAGTGGCTGTTAGCCATGATAACAACATACCAAACAGCCACTGGATTACCAGATCCTGGAAACAAAGAATAGGCAATAGCAATACCATGTCTTGTGGGAAGCTTGTGGGCTTCCCAAGAACATCCGAGTCAGCACAGTGGGTATGCCATGTATAGGGAACCCTTGACTCCCCAAGGGAAAGAAGGATACGTGCTACTGGGAAAACAGGGTTCCCATGCAGACATTCAAAAGAACACTCCAAACAATAAAGGTTATGGACACGACCAAACCATGGGTGGAGAGGGCAGGCAGCGGGGAAGGCAGGGTTATAGCTACCTTCCCCCCAGATGACCAACGGAGCTCCTCTTCTGCACACCATCATGTGCCCACACAATTTGTGCTGCTCCATGCAACAAGGATCACTGGGGACCAGACATTTCCCTGGCCTCCAGAAATCCCACAATGCACCGCATGTTGAGTATGGTGCATTCGGAGATTGCCCCAAGTGGCAGGCACTCTAGGCACCCGACTCTGTATATGCTTGGACCCCATGCAGCCCAAGCATCCAAGCAACCCTGGCGCTGAGGTTAGGGGTGCACCTGCACCCTTAAACTCTGGCTCAAGGCCAGGGTCAAAAGTTCGGCTGTCCGCAATGGCAGCACCGGGATTGAGTTTGATCCCAGTAGTGCACATGGTCAGCCAAACCCAGGCTGGGCTGCCCTAGTCTGAATGTTGGCTGCTCGTGTGCACAGCCTCATTCAGTTGTATTGGTAGATACCTATATGAGGAGAAGATACTTTTTTAAAGGGAGAGGGCACATGCACACAGACAAGTGGAAACCACAACACAAACCTCACAGGGACAAGCACCAGGAACTGCCAGTGTAGCATACCTTGTCCTGGCTGTTGCAGCACTGGAGTTATGATTCTTGACGGGCATTTGTTTCTTTAGTCTTGAGCTAGGGTACCTGTAGGGTTTCTGGGAAGACAAATGCTATCAATATGCCCTTCTCACAAAGGACAAGGGTGGCTAACACTGTACTGGAGTACACTTTTTTAAAACTGTGTAGCCCTCTGCATGGGTACAGGGGTATTTTTTTTTAATTTATGTCTTTTACTTTTTACAATTCCCCCTTGCTTTTCCTCCTAAGAGCCCTGAGCTGTGTACATGGTTATATTTATCCTCACAACAACCCTGTGAGGTAGGCTAGGCTGAGAGATGAGTAACTGGCCCAAAATAACCCAGTGAGTTTCATGGCTGAATGGGGATTTGAACTCGGTCTCCCCTGGCTTAGTTCTAACCACTACACCACTCTTATAGTTATTCATCATACTTAGGACCAATTTCCATCCAGTGGGCATAACGTGATGATAGAGTCACTGTGATGCCTTTTGAATAAATGATTTCTAACTTTTAGATTAATAAATGGCTGCTTATAAGCTGATGAGTTGCTATCTGTCCATCATTGCTATCTGTCCATTGAATCTTGCTGTTACTGCTTTTTTTTTTTAATGTATGTTGTACATGGTACAGCAATATCTATGCATAGGCACTAGCAATAATATAAGGAATCTTTTCATATTTAGTGTAAAATAGAAAATTCATTATGTCTAGTATAAGATGTAGATCATGTAAGTTGTAGCATTTTTCCACCGTTAACTGTGGGGCCTAACTGACTGACCTAAACAGCTGCCTATAGCAAGCTAAGAGAGTATAAGTGGCGGGCAAAGTAGCAGTAACAATCATGGTAGTAATAGTAACAGTAATAATGACAACGATACATGAGCAGATACAGGTCCGACAGCGATGCACTTAATTTGCCAACAGCAAGGCATAATTTTTAAAATACAGTATTACAAATGCTGCCACATTAACCGTTTTCATATAACAGGGATGTAACTTTTTTTTAAATGCCCTTAGCATCTCTCCAAAGAAGACTAATGTATGTTTTCAATTCATTTGGGATGCCTTTTATGAGATATAAACTAATTGGCACAGTAAGGAAGTGAGTTTTATTGCTATCTCTCAGCTAACATTTTATTCCTCGGGGTTTTCCATGCACCTTGAGATCATGCATTCAAACCATATTAACAGATTTTTTTTTGTGCAGCTACATCCTAAATGAACAACTGATTCCTCAGACTTTCTTTAAAGACAATTTGCAAATCCACAGGGAACTTTTGCAATGTGATCTGCATTGAAATGAATGGGTGTTGGGCAGGAACACAGTGGTGTTCATGTTCTTCTTGTGCCCAGTCTCAATAATGGAAGCACATCACATTGATCACTTTCATACAGAGTGAATTTGCCCTGAATTAAAGAATTAACCAAAGCACTGGTGCCACGATCAGCTCTCAATTCTCTATACTGTATTCAGTTTGGAACACCACTATGTTAAAGAAGAATATTAAAACACAAAGGTGTAAACAACACAGATAATAAACAATAATGTAAAGGCAAAGACTATGAGAAAAGTCTGAGGGAGCTGGTCATGTTCAGTTTGTTGGGATTTGCTACAGACAATGAGGCTATTCTCACAACTGCTGGAAAACTTTCCAGCAGTTGTGTGCTGCAATGAGTGCTGTGGGGCACCCACAGCAAACCTCACTAAATACACACACACACATACCCGTTAAACAAGGTTAGCTGTGTGAGGACTCTACTAACCCCGTTTCCCTGATCATGAGTCACCACAGTGTGGCTCTGCACCATGGCAACTCACGAGGAGACCCCGACAGGGAGGCTTTACAAGCCTTCTGGCACGGGGGTCTCCCCTGAATGCCCTGCACACTCGCACAGGGCATTCTGAGTCTTCTGGGGTCTGGGCAGCCCCCAATCCCGGCTGCCCAACTGGATCTGTGATGGAACCAGTTATCATGTGGGTGGCCAATCTGGCCACCCAGGGAGGGAGGAGTGCTCATGTGTGGGGAGTGTGGACCAAGCCTGCTCTTGCCACCAAACCCCATCCGGCTCTCCATACTGCTCCTGGGGAGTGTCTCTGCTTTATCCAGGGTGTGCTTCTCTATTTGAATGTATCTATGAGCTGGCTTGGGGGTGGAGTCACAGTTTGTTTGTCTGCTCCTTATTTGCTGCCTTGAATTCAAACCAAGAGGTTCTCCCTCTCTCTGCATAAGACACTGTTAGTCTATTGTTTTCTTAGCCTATGTTTAGTTAGTAATAAACATCAAACTCTTTCTCAGTTAAAGTTAGCTTCTTGTTCAATTACTTATAGAAGATAAGTAATTTATCTGCAACAGTTTACAAAGAAGGGGAGTAAGGAGGGGTATCGTAAGTTAGTAACCATCTTCTATTGTACAAAAGAATATCAAAAGGAAGATGGCATTTGTTCACACTGTGTGATGAGGATTAAACACTGTGTAATGAACAATGGATAATATTATATTTCTCTCCCTCTCTCTCTCTCTCTCTCTCTCTCTCTCTCTCTCTCTCCTGGAAAAATGCCCAGTGTGCCCAGGAAAAATGCATCCCGGCAGCCCAGCTGATCGGCTGGGCTGCGGGGGCGCCTGATTGGTCCTGGCGCACCCAGGAGAATTGCCTGGCTGGGCGGCTGCAGAGGCAAGGTGGTGGGCCCGGCCACGGAAGAAAGGCAGTGGGCCCAGCCGCGGCGGGCCAGGTGGCGGCGGCGGGCCCGGCCGCGGAGGCAAGGCGGCGGCGGGCCCGGCCGTGGAGGCAAGGCGGCGGGTCCGGCCGCGCTAGAGGCACAAATGCTCTGTGCCCGGGCCCACTAGTAGGGATATAATTTCCCAACTGTTAAAGCAGTTAAAACAGGGGCCTGTGGAATAGGGTGCCTTCAGGACCAAATTAGACCTGTGTAAGTTTGCAATGCTTTAGGTACTGTAATTGCCATCAGTTCAAGGGGAGAGCATCGTACTCAGTAGCCAACTGGGTCACTTTCAGTTCTAATTTCTGTAGTGTTGTGATTAGGACTGTGCACAGGCCAAATTATTGGCCCAGTCCTTAGAATAATCCAGGTTATTCTTGCAAAGTGCCATCTCGATGCAATGGAATGGAGATGGAGGAGGCCTTGCCTTTAGATGAAGAGTCAGCTTCTCTGAAGAAATTGGCTGCCTTCTGTGCAGCTGTAGCTGCACCCTCACCATTTCAAATCCCTGCCTTTCCTTTCTTGATGTTGCCCTAGAATGCACCAGGAAAGGAAGCAATGTCATGACACTGTCATTTTCCTGGTAGACAAAAAGTGGGGGGGACCCTCAGATCTCTCACTGTTGTCTTTAATAAGCCCAATGCATTTTATCTAAGTCTCTGGGTTTCTATTGTAATGATACCACAAGGTACCTTGTTGCTCCTTTATCTTATCTGCAACAATTAGACATCCCCAGATATAGGTTGGCTTTCACACAGGCCAGATGTAGATGCCTTCCCTCTGCTGTCCTTGAAGGTCGCTACAGTGGGAATCCCTAAGCGGAGCGTCTATGCCCCTGTGGTGATGGGGAAGTTGAAACAATCGAACATGTTTTGCTTTATTGCTCCTTTTATAGGGACTTACGTTTAGAACTAATATCTCCACTGCTGGCTCGTTTCCCAGGAAATTCGCCTAGCCAGCAAGTGGCTTTCCTGCTTGAGGACAGCATACCTGCCATTACTTGGAACGTGGCGGGTTTTTGTGCAGCAGCTCGAAGATTGTGTCAGTTTTTAATTAACAGTTCTAGTGCTGCTCTCTGACCTTTCAGTTATAACATTGTTGATGGGTTAGACTGTTGACTATTTCTTTCTTTCTTTCTTTCTTTCTTTCTTTCTTTCTTTCTTTCTTTCTTTATTTTAAAGATATTTATATTTTAATTGTATTTTTCCCCTTGTTGTGCTGGTCATAGACCGTAATAAACTTTGATTGATTGAAGCCCAATGCATTTCATAGAAAATCCCTACTGAATACTGTTCAATATCAATAGTCATAGAGGCGCATTTGTTTTATCCTCCTTATGGAGTTCTGCAAGTGCCCTTGGGCTTAGTGAGGCATCTGAGGATCACATCACATTTTTTGCCTGCTTGGTGTGTCTCCACCCTTGTCCTTGTCCTTGTCCTGGTGAATTACTGGGGGCTGAGTGGATGATCATATCCTGAAACTATAGTGTACAGCCATTTCCCCCCCTGTGTACTCTCCAGGACAACCCAAAAAGACAATATTATACCTATTCTAAAAGCATTGCTTTGGCTACCAATATACTTCCAGGCAAAATATGAAGTGCTGATTATTCCCTATATTGACTTAAATGGATTTGGTCAGGGATATTTAAGAGAGCACCTTGTGCTTCAGGACCCCCACCACTTATTAAGATCTTCTGGAGAGTTCTACCTACAATTGCCTCCAGCTCGTCTGGTGGCGACTCAGGGTTGGGCTGTTTCAATAGCTGCCCCATGGCTCTGGAATGAGCTTTCTGTTGTTTCAAGAGCTTCACCACCACTAGCAGCCTTTAGGACAGCTCTCAGGACACATTTATTTAATCAAGCCTTTGGTTAGCGATAAGTTGGTTTTAGTGTTGCTGTTTTAAATCATTGTAAACAATAATTTTAACCGTTTTAATTGTTTGGTTTTAGTGTTTTTATGTAAACCGCCATGAAAGACTCATTTTTGGTGGTATTGAAATGTAATGAATGAATAAATGAACAATGCACCAGGAAAAGGACACAATGTCATGAAGTTTTTTCCTTTGCTGGTGCACTGTACAGCAATACCAGGGAAGGGAAGGTGGGATTTGTAATGATGCAGCTACAGCCACCCAGAAGGCAATCAGTGTCCTCAGAGAAGCCAATTCTTCATTAAAAGGTAAGCTCCACCCATGCACCCTCCAATAATATTCGATACAATTACATGAAATTTGGTACTGTATTAAATTGTTTGCCACTATCTGAGACATTTTTCGTAAAAATGGTTTCCAATGAACAATGCCCTGATAGGGCCTGAATTGCCCTGAAACCATTTGTCAGGCCAATGTGCTGTACAGCCCTGGTTTTGATCCAATGATCCTTTCCACAAACATTTAGGAGACCCTGGTTATAAAATCCCTGGTTGTGATTCTATAGTCCTCTCACAAATATTTAGAAGATCCTGGGTCTATAATATCCAGCTCAATATCAGAGTATGTTCTGAAGGCACAAAATACAACAGTTTCACTGAAGGCAGATAGTAAGTTCAGTGCCTGAATGAAACCTGCTTTGAGTTCCACAGAAGAACGGCAGGATATATAGAGTAATAAATGTCAAACATACAGGTGTTTAGTTTCACTAGGCGCCCTGTGTTTTACTTTAGTGCTGTGGTTCTGTTAATATGTGTGGTGTGTGGTGTAAAATGTTGGACCAGGGAGACTTGAGGGAGACCCTGCCCAGCCATGATATTAACCAGGTAGCAGTGGGCAAGCTATCACATTGGTAAAGATAAAATGGGGAAATGCAATACACACCTTCCTTAGCTCCACGGAAAAATTGCAGGATATCAATGAAATAAACACATCGTGTCAATGTTTGCATTTTAAAATGAAGAGAAGTTCAAATTGAAATTTAATTTAAAACAGCTTATTTCAGAAAACACTTCTGTGTTAGGTCGATAGTGATCATGAAAGTGTTTTTGTGCAATACGTTGATAAAGCAAAGAATGAATATAGTGAACATTTCATTACAGGATTAGAACAAAATTGTGCCAAGAAGAAGTTCCTACTTCTATTACTATTTCTTAGCAGAAGTGAAATACAAGCTGCCATTTCTGGGAAAAGTTCTTTGTGAGTGTCAGTGATGTGCTTACTGAAACATTCTTTTCTTGTTATTCATTCTTACTGGCTATCTTAGTTTTGGATGGAGAGGAATCATTTGCTTCTGCTTGCGTGCAACTCATAAACAGTTCTGCTGCAGAAGCAGCATAGCTACCACTCCCCACATGGTCATTTCAGGTTAGACAGTGTTGGTCTGAGAAGCAGCTGTGTTGTTGGTCTCTCCCATCTGGTTTCCTAGGTTCATATGGCCCTGGATTATTGTAACAAGTGATAAAGAGTAGGGATGTGCATGAACTGATTTGGAGCTCCTTTTAGGAGTGCCGAACCGGTTTGGAAGTCCGGCGCTTGAGCCAGTTCGGAGATGGGGGGGAGGTTCCTTTAAGGAGCAGGGAGGCTGCCCTTACCTCTCCCACCATGTTGCCCCCACCAGAACTGTCCCCAAAAACGCTGTCGCAGAGCTGCTGCATACCTCCTTGCAGCCCCAGACAACATCGTACTGGAAGTGGCCCGTGCGCATGCGCATGCGTGCCATGCACACATGCACCTGCCACTTCCAATATGATGCTGACCAGTATGATGCAAGGAGGTATGCATCAGCCCCACACCAGCATTTTTGAGGACAGCACCAGTGGGGGAAATGCGTTGGGGGAGGTAAGGGCACTCTCCCTGCCTCCCTGGAGTGCACAAACCCATTTGTGCACATCCCTAATAAAGAGATAGCAGCAATCACACACCTAAATACTGGCTGTCAGATATTGGATAAAAAGGAAGACAAAATGGGCCAAAATTCAACAGTAGTCAAATTCCCTAGTCTTACTTGTGAAGAATGTTATGAAAAAACAGAAACAATAATCCATATTGCCTGCTTCAAGGCCAAATCACAAATATGCCAACTACAGAATCACCACACAGGTCTCCTCAGCTAACATCCAGCTTTGTAAGGAGATAAAAGGGTATCAAATTTCAGAGAATTATTTTTATTTTATTTATTTAATACATTTTTATACCGCCCAAAATGCAAGTTCTCTGGGCAGTTTACAAAACAATAAAAACAGCCAAAAAAAGATTAAAACATTTCAACAATTAAAATTAGAGTTAAAACTATTAAAACACAATTAAAACTATTAAAACAGTATCTAATTAAAAGCCTGGGTGAACAAATGTGTCTTGACTGCCCTTTTAAAAGTTGTAAGAGATGGGGAGGCTCTTATTTCAGCAGGAAGTGTGTTCCAAAGCCTCAGGGCAGCAATGGAGAAGGCCTGTCCCCGAGTAGCCACCAGACAAGCTGGTGGTAACTACAGACGAACCTCTCCAGATGATCTCAGTGGGCATTGTGGTTCATAGCGAAGAAGTTGTTCTCTTAAATACCCAGGGTCCAAGCTGTTTAGGGCTTTATAGGTTATAACCTTAAATTAAAGATGCCGTAATCTCTTATCTGAATAATGGTGATCATTGTCATTGTCTTCGTGGGTATTCTTTGTATATACATAATTTCTTTCTATTTATTTATTTGTTTATCATATTTTTATACTGCCAGATACATACATCTTTGCCAGAATGCTTCATTAAGCAAAACATAGATGTTTATGAAAATCTAGTTGGAAAAAGGAAGACAAAATGGGCCAAAATTCAACAGTAGTCAAATTCCCTAGTCTTACTTGTAAAGAATGTTATGAAAAAACAGAAACAATGTGACAACCTGTGGTTGTTTTTCGTATAATACAGGAGGGGTTTACCATTGCCTCCTCCTGTACCAGGGCACTTTCCAGATTAGCTGCTCAACAGCAGCAAAATGCTTCCGTTCAGGCAAATCACATTTGAAATGTAAACAGCAGGGGGAGTAGTCTCGCAGAAACTAACAACCCGAAAAAACAGCAACCTTTTTACACCGGATACATGACATCATAGCACTATATCACAGTGATTAAATTTGAAACAAGGCATCAGAAATCTGAACTGCACCCTGATGGGGTGCATAGGGACTGCGGTGTCACAACACAGGAAGTGTGGAATCACACTTCAGAGATACGTTGTGTCCCCATTGTAAGGTGAAATCTGGAAAGTTCCCAGCTGCTGCCCTGAATAACATCACAACCCACAGCACTGATGGTGCAAAGCAACTTTATACCAACACTGCATGTAGATGCCTGAGCACACATGTTAAGGATTAGCAGGGTAGGGGCAAGGTGGTAGCAGTGCAATCCCAAACATGTCTGCCCTCAGAAGTAATTCCCATTGATTTCAATTTATGCTGTAAACCACCCAGAGATGTAAATTTGGGGTGGTATACAAATATGTTAAATTAATGAATTAATTAAATAGTCTAGTAAGTGCAACCTAAGCGTCCCTCAGATAGTTATCTTAAATATTTTGCAGTAAATCACAAAATGGTTCTTTAAAAGAGGCAAATACTTCAGTTGCTGTATCCCAACTTTTATCAATATTGGGGGCACTTCTAAATACTGGGAATGTTTGGAAATAATACATACAATTACATTTTTTTCATAATTTATTCCAGATACAGGATGAGGATTTTCCCACATATGTCCTCACAATCTTGTCTTTAAATTCCTGGGAGCTTACTCAGCAGTGTGGAATGCAACACAGCAGGACTTTTATTCTGAATGCAAGAGCCCTGCTCTGCATACAGATTTGACCTTTGCATTTCTCTGGATCAGAGTCAATATGTATAGGATGAGGAGGATGCCTGTAAAGTTTAATGGTCAACCCATGGCTTGAGTCATGGATTAAGTTACACTAAGACATTTGCCACTGAAAATGCACATCTTGGGTCACATTCACAGTTTCCTTTCCTCTGGAACAAAAAGGCTTCTTCTGGAGCAATGAATCCTTGTTCCAGGGGAAGACTCCCTGCTCCCAAGGAAGGGAAACTGTGACCCCTCCCCTTCCATACTTGTTTTCCTGCTATTCTGCAAATACCAAATAATTGCAATAATTATTTTCAAAAAGCAGCTGAAAACCCATCAGGTAATAAGATCTGAGAGTCCCAGGGACTAGATGAGTGTTAGGTCAATGAAAAGGCTCCTTGCATGTGTGTCTGTTCTCCTTCTTTTATTTAAAGTGTGCTTTCCCCAGTGCTGTTCCTCCCTTTAAATGCAGGTATTGCAGGGACCTGGCACCCCTGTCAAGCAGTGGCAGGAGATGCAGGGGGACAGAGAGGGTGGGGCATCAGCTGTAAGAGGCAGCCAGTGAGAAACACAGCCACCTTAGAACTGATGCATTTCTTGGCTGCTCTGAGCCAACCTCTCTATAGTGGCAGGAGAACCTTGCATGTGAAACCCAGTTTATAGTGGTGTCAGAATTCAGATGACACAATGCTGCCTTCTATACTCAGGTTTCAGCCGTGAACCTCATTACAAACCAAGGGTTCAAATTCAGGTTTGGGGATGAAAACGGAGCCGCAGTTGGGTGACGAAACCATAGCTTCATGCTTTTGGACAAATCACAAACGCAAACCTCTTGCACGTTTATCTCTGGTTTGGCGTTATGTCCAAATGGGGCCATAGATTTTACATACAACAGAAGGCCAAGCTCCAGTCTGTTCCTTTTATAGCATGAAACCCATGTAGAATAGCCAGCTATCTCCATGCTGACTGAACCAAAAACCCATTTTGCAGATGTGCCTTTTGAATGTTTTACTGGCATTGTAACTTTTTTTTTAAACTTCTGGTAATTGCTTTAGAAGAACAAAGCTCTTTGTTTAAGGGGAGCTCAGGGAGATCATAATTGCCATAAGGTACAAGACTGTTTCCAAGTATTTCTGAATTGCTTTTCTTTCTACATTAAATATTTAATGTCTAATCTTTGGCCAAACTGTAGTAATCCACTAAGGTCCATGGGTGATGACATCAGGAAGAGAATGGAGACCAGCCAGTTTAATTCTCTGTGTATAACCACCACATGAAAAGTATATGGCTTAATTTGAAATAATATCCAGGAATACACAAGCATGCAGTCAGTGAAAAAGTAGTAAGCAGTTTGTTCCACATGTTTGTGAAGATTCACATATTGTATCTTTTTAAAAACCAAATAACATTTTTTCACTAGCTGAACACTGTGAAACAAATGTTTATCTTTCTCTTCCACCACACCATCTCCACCCCTTGTGGGTTTTTAATTGAAAGACTTATCATTCTTAGCACTTTCTTGTCAGGAATGGTGCCAACACTGACTTTATCTACTGGTATCCAGCAGTGAGACGGTAACCCAGTACTGCAAGAGGGAATTGTTTTAACATAAGCATTGACTGAAAAATCTGCTAGATCAGCTAAAGGGCACCTGTCCTGTGACTGCACCGTGTGTGCAGTCCCTCAAGATGTTCTTTCATCATTGCTAAGAGAGCAGATTATCCCCAGGCAGAGTGGACTACTTTTTTTGTTGAAAGATAAACACTGTAATTTAAACACACATCAGCTGGGTTCAGACACAATGGAAACCATGGTTTGAGCTTTCAAGCATACAGCTGGCAAAGTGATTTATAGTTGCTTTTCTGCCTTTCTTGTCATCTACTCAGGACTCCGCTTTATAAGATTATAAGTCCACTTGTCTTGCTAACTTCCTAGGATGTTTTAAAAGTGTCAATAGCGGTGATCCACTATCTATATTATATACTTGGATTTCAAAAAGCTTTTGATAAAGTTCCTCTCCAAAGACTCCTGAACAAATTCAGTAGCCATGGGATAAGAGGACAGGTTATAGAACAGAAAGCAGAGAGTAAGGGAAAATGGACAATTCTCTCAGTGGAGAGATGTGCAAAGTGGGGTCCCTCAAGGATCTCTATTGAGGCTGGTGCTTCTTCTTTTGTTCATAAATTATCTGGAGTAGAGCTAGTAGTGAGCAGTGAGGTGGCCAAGTTTACTGATGACACCAAATTATTCAGGGTGATAAGAACACTAAAGGATTGTGAAGAGTTCCAAGGAGATCTCTTCTACCTAAGTGAATGGGCTTTAAAGTGGCAAATGCAGTTCAATGTAAGTATGAAGTGGTGCACATTGGAGCTAAAAAACCCAGCTTCATATATACATTGATGGAGTCTGAGCTGGCAGTGAATGACTGACCAGGAAAATAATCTTAGGGTCATAGAAGACAGTTCCCTGAAAATAGCAACCCAGTGTGTAGCAGCTGAAGAAAGGGCTAATTCCATGTGAAGGATCATTAGGAAAGGAAAATAAAATTGCTAATATAGTAATGCCCTTAAATAAATCTATGATGTGATCACACCTGTAATACTGGGTACGGTTCTGGTCGCCACACTTTTAAAAAGGATATGTGATTTTGGCCACCAATCTAGATGGGTTTGAAAGGGCATAAGAATAATTTATGGAGGGAAAAGGCTATCAAGGACTTATACAGCCTGAATAGCTCTATATTTCCATCAGAAGGGACATGCTCCTGAATTCCAGGTACACCAACAGGAGGGGATGTTGCCCTCTTTCCCCCATGAGGGATTTTCAGATGCAACTGGTTGGCCACTGCATGAAGCAGGATGCTGGACTAGATGGACTGATCCAGAAGGCTTTTTCTTATGTACTTATGTTTACTCCTATTACCATGGAGCAGCAGCCTCCTGAGAAAAAGCAATGGCTTTAACTGTGGTTTAACAGTGGTTTGTTAATTCAGACATAATGCAATACCACAATTAGCACTAACCATGGTTTGCAAACCAACTTAAAGCCATGAAGTATCTTCTCACATCATATCACACTAAACTTGAAATTCAGCAGAGTGGCCAGAGTCCTGGGACTGTGAACACACTCTCTTTCTCCAGTGTTGGGAAGGACATGTCAGGATTGGGTGTGTCATATGAACCCATCGACCTTGACATATTCCACCTTACTTGTGGTCTGGAACCTGACATTTGTCCCTCACTTCAGATCTTATTGACAGATATTGGGTTCTGGACTAGGAGTATGCACGGACCATTTTTACGCAATTTGGTCTGAATCCGAAATGAATTTGGACTGGACCGCTGTCCACAAACTGGTTTTGTTGAACCAACTGGCTGGTCCGGTCCATTTGATTAAACCAGACTGAACTGGTTCACCAGTTCGAGTGGCTATTGTAAAGTTAGGATAAAGGTATTGTAAAATTAGAAAAAGGATAGGGCGGCCATGGTAAAGGCAGGCAAGCAGTGCCGGGGATGGGAGGGAGGCAGCTTTAGAAGAAGAAAGTGCTGCTAGTGCTTACCAGCACATATTGCAATGGTGCTACCCCAGCAGCTCATGGTGCATGGCAGTGTAGAGTCCTGGCTCCTGGCTGGACCCTCACTCAGCTGCCTTCTGTGCATGCATGGAACCCATTTGCATGACCACATGACCATGTGCATGACCACATGACCACGGAATCCATTTGCATGACCATTGCGCACAGTAAGCACTAGCAGCACCTTCTCCTTCACTGCCTCTCACCATCGCCCGCCCACCCCCAGCACCCCCTGCCTGCCGGCTCTCACCACAGCTGCCCTAAGCTTTATCTTATTCCTGACTTTACAATTCCTTTATCTAACTTTACAATTGTTGCTTGAACTGGCAAACCAGTTCGAGCCAAACCCAGCCTGATCCGGTTCGATCTTAGACCAGCCCACCTCCCCTAAAGGCTGATCTGGTTCACAATCCAACTGTTGAACCCGCCCGGTTTGTGGCAGACCGGTTCACCATCAAACAGTTAAGAAGATAGCCAACTGGCAGCCTGTGTGACATCTAGTTATAAGCAATTGTGTCTAGTTTCTGAATACCCTGTTTTTAATCAAGACGTGGTATAAAGCTTGTGGACTTTCACTTGTAAGAAAAAGAAAACAGTTTTGAAATAGTAAGGTAGCTACTGTATGCCTTAATGTTGCATCTCTTTTACATTATGTATGTAATGCTCTAATCATATCTGAGAGCATGTATTCCTTCACTGCTGCTAGATGATGCCAACTTCATTATGGAGCCTGAAAAGGTTAGTTTGTACAACAGTTGTACAGTCCTGTAGTGTATAGAAGAGTTGGACATTTCTGCCTTAGATCAAGAAACATCTAAAAATTGTATTACTTTAAAGAACCAAACAAAGGTGACCATAGTCATGCAACTCTGTTCAGTCTGTAGCACCATCTAGTCCTACTCTGAGTGAGACTATACAGAGTTAACCAGTATTCCCAGTATTAGTCTTCATTCTTTGAAATGTCAGATTAATTTGCAGAGGGCAGTAAGATCATCCAAATATGGCTCAAATACTTTTGATAAGCTAGGATAGGGGAAATTGAAAGAATATACTGTAATTTAACATTTTGTTTTGTTTTGTTTGTTTGTTTATCTATCATGTTCATATACTACTTGGCATGTGCATCCCTAGGTGGTGTAAAGGTAAAGTGTGTTGTCGAGTTGCTGTCGACTCGTGGCGGCCACAGAGCCCTGTGGTTGTCTTTGGTTGAATACAGGAAGGGTTTACTATTGCCATCTCCTGCGAGTATGAGATGATGCCTTTCGGCACCATCCTATATGCCTTTCGGCATCTTCCTATATCGCTGCTGTCTGATATAGGTGTTTCCCATAGTCTGGGAAACATACCAGTGGGAATCTGAACCAGCAACCTCTGGCTTGCTAGTCAAATCATTTCCCCACTGTGCCATTAGGTGGCTGAACATAAGTTAAAATACAACAGAAATAAAACAGTATAAAATGATTAAAACAATTTACAATATGAAAATAAACCATTTAAAATTAATAAATTAAAGGCCTGAGAAAACAAGTGTTTCTTAAGGGAAGCCTTAAAAATAGCCAAAGATGGAGAAGCTCTGATCTTGACTGGGAGTACATTCCAGAGCTCCAGGGCAGCCACAGAGAAAGCCCAGTTTTGATTTTTACTAGATCATAGTCATAATATCAAATTAATTTTGATTTGAGTCGTAAGTCCTATGGTTCAGTTCTAGAAATTCAGTTGCTAATTTCGTAGGGCAGGGTAGTTCTTGTATCCCAAAGTATGCAAAAACATTATGTAAATGTTTCCCCAGCACTTTATAACTAATAAATAAGAGAAAAAACACAGGAAAATATATCATTGTAATGGTATATATATGCTAAGAGATGTTTTCGTTGGATGAAAGTTTATAAACATTCCATTTGGAAGACCTACTTTTGGTTGCTTTCTCTATATATCAGTGCTTATATCTGTTAAGGCAAAAGTTAAGTCAAATGGATACAAGATTTGAGATTCAAAAGTAAATGACCCCTGAGCAACAAACCACTTTGTGGCATTTCCCCATATTACACGTTGCTGAGCCACAGACTAGACACAAAACAAACATTTTAAAAGTTGTAATTAATGTAACATCTAAATATAGGTTTTAAAGTCTTCTTTGCTGGAATAGTTTGGAATGCTACATACCTTAAGTAGCTGTAAGTAGACCATTGCCTATTGATCTCTGAAGTAATGGACAAGCCACTTCAGGAATGATGATCAGCAATAGATGAAAGCCAGAGATAATAGTTATGCATGCCCTGCTAAGGGACAGGAAGCCAACTTTTGCTAAAAGGTATATTAACATCTAACTCCATTTTCTGGTTGACTTCCATGACAGCTCTGGATTCTGCCCATATTCAGGAATAACATTAAAGACATTTTAATCCAAATACCCACTAAATGTCAGTGCATGACATCTATTCAGCAGTAGAGAATGCTTTTTCACACATTCAAAAGACCTTTCCTTAAGTATTGTTTTTATATTCCTTTTTTAACAGACTAAATTAAAAAAAGTTTAATATAGGATCACATTTTGGCATGATGTGACCCCTACATTTTCACATTTTGACATTTTGTACTAATGTTAACAGAGATGATACTAATAAGGGTTTCCTATTCCCTAACAGGAGGATGGTGGGGTTACTGTGCCCTGCAAGGGTCGAGGGCAAATAACAGTTAAGGTTAAATGGTAAGAAGATTTATAATAACTCTGACATTTAATACAATACGGTAGGGCGTTATGATCATTTGGGGCTTGTTAGGTGGATAGGCAAGTGTTTACCTCATGAAGGACAAACAAGAAGAAGTGCTGCTAGTGTTAGCCAACCCACCGAGCAGATGAGCAATGTCCATGGATCAACCATGTCTGGAATTGGGAGCTACTGTGGAAGGACTTCCAGACATGCCCCCCCCAATACTGACATGCATTTCATTGCCAATAAACTGGAAAGCACTCATTACTTTGGCAGCCTCCCCATGATTGGGGAGGAGGATCACATGGCCTATGCTGCCATTCTGAGTATCCTCAGGCATTACTGCCATGCCCTAGGATGCTGCAGCCCTGCCCCACAGCATGCTGATAGGTGTGGCCCTGGAGACAGCCCTCAACCCTTTAGCTGGGCTCCTGGAGGCAAAAAAAAGTCTCAAACTCTTCTATGAACTCCGAGCCACCTCAGCTCATGGCAGGGGGCGGTGGAGGCTGGGAAGGAGGTCAGTACAGTAACCAGACAGGCAGCCCAGCAGACCAATCAGAGTCCACAAACATACCACAACCAGGTGGGATTAGGCAAATACAAGCCCCAGTCCCAGTGCCCCCTGGGATATAGCTGCTTGCCTGTGCACCGTGGAAATGGGGCCAGTGGCATGGGAATGGGTTGCTACTACTTGCCCACACTGCTGAGCAGCCCTGTGGGAATCCACCCTTCCTCCAACACCTACCATGACCTCAGACGGCTTCCTGAGTAACAGGTGGGGGGGGCATTCCTAGTAGGATCTTGCCACCATGCTGACCTAGGTGGCTGCCTTACCAATTAATTTGGCATCCACTGTGGCCAGCACAATGGATTTTCCCTGTCTACTTGCTTCATAACATGTCTGTATGGGTACACCTGGACCACACAGTTTCTGTCCCCACTCCAACCTTTAAAGCTGCCCCCTGGGTTGGTGGTGGCCCCCTTGTGCCAAGGAACTATACTTTGCCCTCACATGGGCTTCCTGCCACACTAGGGCTCCCTGGCCCTTTAAACGGCCAAGGCATGGGTGGCAAGGCCTGTGTGCATGGCCATGGCCAGCACAAGTGACATCACAGCTGCGGAGCAGCTCACAGCTAGTGATGTTCCCACCTTGGAAGCACTGAAAATGCTCTGCAGGGCAGCACAGCTCTTTCTGGATGTCTGCTCTAGCCACAGTACTCTGTGTTCCTGGGCAGAAGAAGGGGAGAGGCACCATCAAAGCAGCAGATTTGGATGTGGGAGGCTACATGAGTGGTAAGCCTGGCCTAGAGAACTCATCTGCCTCTAACTTCGGTTAACATCAAGGAGCATGTTCAGGGTTGCCCAATTTTGAATGCCCAATATATAATTGGCCTCAGTCTGAAGTGTTTAAATGCCCTAAGACAAAGTGATGCTGAACCAAATAATTGTGCATATTGATTTTTTTAATGTTCCATATTACATACAGAAATAGCTTCCAGCTCCAGTGCTTCAGGTACTTTTGTTGCCTGTCACTTTTATTGATGCTCACCAAAACATTTATTGTTTGGCCATCATTGGTTGCTAGCTTACTAAAATTACATGAATGAAAAATATATTTCAAAAACAGAATGTATGTTTCCCCAGTTACGTTATGTTTATACTTTTAAAGACACTGTTTCCATATAAAACACTTTGGCTGTCAGTGTATTGGGAAAGCTTATTGTTATTTTCTTATAGCTTTGAAAATTTTACAATATTTTGTACATACTGCTATTTTTTCTTAATTTTTATCATATCAAGAATAGTCTTGGAGTGAAGGGTTAATTCGCTGGACACTGTTAAAAAGGGGGAAATCTGCTGGGGCTCTGTTAAAAATCAGTGAATTGTTCCTCTGGTTCTCCTGTGCTGTGCCAAAAGGTTAATCAGATTTAATCAAGACTCATTGGTGCAACACAAAAACCAAATATTAGGCATGTCACCTGAACTGCTATCTACAGGTTCAGGTTTAAGGAAAATGGACTTTTGTACCAACAACAAGGCAAATGCAGCTAAATGTGGGCAAAGAGTTTGCCTTAAGTCCCAAGGTGAATATATGTGGCAGAGAGAGGAGGTATTGGATTATTGCTGGAACAGTTTTGTAGGTTTTTGTGAAATAAAATGAGACCCACTGGCTGCCAGCAACAGTAACCAAGAATCTACAGTATGCTCTGTGGGTTCTTGCTCAGGCCTTGATTTTTATCCAGAACTATAGAATTTGCTTCTGCCAGATGTTCAGACTTCAGCCAACAATCCCATATAGGCTCACAGGAAAAACAAACCTTTATCCTTATGCGTAACTATGAGATTCTGGCACAGTGCTTTATATAGCTCTAAGCTATACGGCTGCTGCAGGGTACAACCGTTTTTAAAATTCTTCTCTTAAGCCTTCAAATCTGTATTCTTACATAGATAACAAAGGAGGATAGGTCTGTTTTTTCAAACTGTGGTTTTAAATGGCATTGTGAAATTATAACTAATGTAGAGCGAGGCAAAAGGACTCTGCAGTGCTGGCAACTCAAAGGGGCTGCTGATTTGGATTCAATATGCAAACACCTCTCACTGCAGTCCTGGCACACAGGACTTTAACCAGTGGTGGGGCCCTGCACTGCATGTTCATGAGGCAGGTAGGCCCCACTGCAGAATCTGAACCAGCTTTAGAACTGCTTCCTGCTCTTTTATTTCATCACTTTAATGGTGAAGCTAGCAGCTGGCTTCCTGGTGTTAGTGGCGGGGGAACTACTAGGAAAAGACAAACCAGTGTTTGTCTTGATGCTTTACACACTTTTGCATTAGCACTGAAGTGCTAAATTGAAAGAGCAGGAAGGAAGCTTGTTTCTCGCCACCTGACATTTAGTCTGGAAATGTCATCCTTTACTCATTCCCTTTTTATGAAGCACCCAGACCAAGTTCTTGTCAGCCTGCTATCTGTCATTGTTTGCCAAGCTGTACTCCTGTGTTTTTTCAAACCTCATTTGTGTGTGGTTTTTTCACAATTTTTTTTAACCTAATATGCAGTAATAACATCCAGAGTGGACAGGCAAAATTCTATGATGTGCCTGGCAGAAGAAGTGGTCCTCTAGGGGAACAATGGAATAAAGTGGCATGCTTAGGAAAGACAGAAATTGGAAGGTATTTGCCATCTTCAGTGCTCATAATAGATTGGTTTAAGAAGAGGGGGTTAGTAGTTTAATCTCTTGCCTTGCTTGGTTCAAGTGAATGAAAATATTTCCCCTCTAGACCTGATTATATTGACTTAGTGGGGTTTGGGATTCCTCAGATGCAGCTCACAAGGCAAAAAAAAAAAAAAAGTGAAAAGAAAGGACAGGCAAAGGATCATGTGGAATGGGGTGCCTTATGGGGGAGAAATTCCTTAGCATCTCATGCTAAGTCCTCGAATGTTTAGATCATGAAATATTTTGCATATTAAAATATGCTGTAGGGATAATAATATTACTACACATTGATCTCTAAAGTCTGTAAAGGGGTTTTCCTCTATGAGATCTGTATGTCTCAAAAGGCTGGTTCAGATGAACACAGCCCTCACTCCTTACACATGAGTAAAAGATGTGCAAAGAACACATTGGCATATCCTTGAGTGATGTCATGGTAGGTGCGTTCTCACTACAGCCCTGATGTTAGCACATGCAGGGGGGCACATTCATCAGCACTGGTCCAATAGAAAATGGCTTGGTGGAAGGGAAATGATCCCCCCCCCTTTGAAGCTCTTCACTTTTGTTCCATCCTGCTTGAAAGAGAGAGAATCTCCGTCACCCACAAGCCCTTTTAGCAAGCTCCCTTTCCCTCATTGCTCAATAGACTTGTTCTTCCTCTCCCTTTAAGTGGATTTTTACACTTAAGTGGATTTTTACACTTGGTCTGGCGGTCCGTGGTCTGACGGTTCTGTCCGAGGGTACGTGGTTTGTGATCAAACTGAACCCACCCACCCAGTTCCGTCCGGACCGGAACCAAACCGCAGGTCTGGTCCGGCAGGTCCGCAAACTTTTGTTTTAAAGACATAAATTAAAAGTAACTACCTGTAGGCCCTTTGTGGGGGGCTTGCTGTAGCCATGGGGTGGTCTGTGAGGGTTCCCTCCCCCCCCGCCGGCCTCCCTCATCACCGCTGCAGCCGGGTAAATGTAGTCTTTTTTGGCCCTTTCAGGCCTCCATAAAGGCGGGCGGTGGCCATTTTGGCCGCTGCCACGCATGCGCAAATGCCCTCTGCGAGACTGTAGGCCACGCCAGGCCTCACAGAGGGCATTTGCGCATGCGCGGCAGTGGCCAAAATGGCTGCCGCTCACCTTTATGGAGGCCCAAAAGGGCCAAAAAGACTACATTTACCTGGCCGTGGTGGTGATGAGGGAGGCCGGCAGGGGGAGATGGAACTCTCATGGACCACCAGCACCCCACGGCTACAGCAAGCCCCCCGAAGGGGCTACAGGTAGTTACTTTTAATTTTTTTTAAAAAAATTAAAGTTCACTGACCGACCCGACCGGACCGGGGGGGGAGGTTTCAATGGGGGCCAGACTGAACTGGCCCAGTTCCGTTCGAGGCCAGTCTGGCCTCGAACAGAACTGGGCCAGACGGTTCCGTGCACACCCCTAGATTCTACAACATGAGTCAATTAGATATATGTGCAAAATTCATTCAGCATCCACTAGTAGAGAGCAAGGAGTTCAGTAGTGAATTGAAGTCACACCCTGACTACCCAAAATCATATTTCACCTGGCTCAGAAGCCTTTCTATAGCTTTTGGGATTTCACCCAAAAGCTGAGGCACACAAGTCTATCTTTACAACATTAAAGAGTTGAAATAAAGAGATGTGGTTTCTGTGGTGGTATCATTAAGGATCAGAAATTTGCTTTTTTTAAAAAAAATATGGAATCAGCTATCCTAAATCAGGATCATGTCCCAAATACCAGTTTTTGCACTTAAGTGAATACACACAACCCTAATCATTCTGAGAACCAGGAAATAATGATATAAAGAAAAAATGTTGTTCAACATCTGGAGACTTTGTTTCCATTAATGTGTGCTGAGTGACAATGAACAAACTTATGTCTACCAGTGTCAAGGGATATTGCAGCAGGATATCACAGGAGCAAAGGAAATTTCCACTCCAAGTGATCCCTGGAGCATGCTTTAAAAATATTTTGCTTCTTACAAACACAACTAGAAAACAGTCATTACACCCATTCCCTTGAGTTGAGCATGCTTGTTACACGTTTTCCTTCTTATATACAAAGGCCACAAAGAAAGTAGTTGGCTATATGAAGCTTGACAGGACACCATGAGGAGAGATCTACAATATAAATCCCCTTAACATTGGCTATGTGCCTTTAGAATATAAGAACAAGGTGTTTTGAATTTTTTTTCATGCACACTAAATTAATGAGGTATATTGTATATTCACAGCTAAAGATACACTGGAAATTTGGCAGTTGTTGGCACCTGAAAGAAAGACTTGCTTTTCTAACCCTTCGTTCCTTCAGTTTTAACCAGATGTTACCATCAGGGCTTGAACACAACTATTGATAATTCTTGGTATTAAAAAAAATGAGACCTTTGTTCATATCTCACTTGTAAAGAGAAGCAGATAGATGAAATCCTCAACAATGACGAACTGATTGATGAAATGGGGACGGTGGGGGGGAGGGAATCTGGGAGAAAGTGACCATGCCATCTAGGAATTCGTGATATCAAGGGGAGAAAAAACTTCAGGAAGTCAGACAATTATCCTGGATTTTGTGGGAGCTGACTTTAACAAGCTCAGAGAAAAACTAGATAGGATCTCATCCCTCAAAATCCTAAAGGAAAACTGAACAATAAAATTTAACCTGTAGGGGTTGGAGTGGGACCAGGGAGACCCAGGTTTAAATCCCCACTTGGCCATGAAGCTCACTGGGTGAATGTGGGCCAGTCACTTATCTCTCAGCCTAACCTACCACAAGGGTGGTTGTGAGAATAAACATAACCATATATACCACTCTGGGCTCCTTGGAGGAAGAGGAGGGTATAAATGTAATAAATAAAAATAGCAAATTTTACTAGGGAAATCTTTGTCACTTGAATGACAAGTGAAGCTAGCATTCCATGTGAGAATTTGCTGTAGGACGGGTGTGGCTGATTTAGGTTCAGTTTTAATATTGAGTTGAGGAACTGCATATATTTTGTATTTTGGAATCGTAGACTTGGGTCACTTTCATTTGAATAATCTCATGTACATATATTCACAAATGTTTGATCAAGTATTGTTTCAACTTTGTTCCTCTAACCAAGCCCCTCAGTAGCTTAGAGAGATAGATGCTCTGTGAAAGGGGTAGTGTGACTAGGCTTTGTTTCCATAGACTAATTTCACAGTGAAATTATAAAGGTTCCGAATAGCAGGATTTATTGAGAATCTGCAAATTGCTTAAGTTTCTATTGTCCCTATCTCATACTCACAACTTGTGTACAAAGTAAGGTGGCCAATTTCATTTGTAGCAGGGGAAGGAGAGGCCAGGCTTTCTGATGTGCACGCATCACTGCCTCTGGGGTGAATTGGTTATCACCCAGGGTTTCATCTGCAGAGCCATGCTCTTCATATTGTTCTGTGCCCTCTGCAATCACTGTCTTTCAGCCCTTTTTTGTGGACAGTGTTGTTTTCTGGCAGGAACTAGTTGTGCTTAGTACACCTCCAGGTCTTCTCTGGTTATCAGCAAACTCCCAGGCTTTCTTTAAGTGTGAAGGTCATTCTTGCTGTTGACGGATTGCCAAGCTCATACTACATGCTTGAGTCCTCATGTCATCCTGGATGCACCAGGTTCTTGGCCTTTCTTCAGCTATTGTCTCCAGCATTTGCCCCCCCCCCTCAACTTCTATGATTTGTGACAGTATCAAAACAAGCTATTATACAAAAAATTCAACATGGATTATTGGAATGTATTATATATGGATGAATATTATACATGTAGGCATTGAGTTTATATTTCTTAGTCATTTGTCGTTTCAATACAGATTTATTTTTATATTTTCTTTGTTTAAATTAAAGATTGTTGTTCCAGTTTGTTGGTTTGCTTAGTGGGACCAGTGGTGGCACCAGAAGAAATAAAAATAGATGGGGCACAGAAGGAGCAAAAAGCATTTCTGGGTGGGTGAGCTGTGTCCCACATGTTAGATTTCAGAAACAGATATGGAAGGCAGCTGTGAGGGCAACTGAAGGGATACTTGCTTTCCCCCCCCTGGAGCCACCCTTGTGTGGGAACCCCTCCTCTTTGGGGTTGAGGAGTGGCACTCACCTGTGGAATGTTCTTCCTAGGTCCATATGCTTGGCATTTAGCATTATTTATTTTTATTTATTTTTATTTTATTCAATTTCTATACCACCCACCAAAAATGGCTCATGGCAATTTACACAGAGAAATAATAAGATGGATCCCTGTCCCTAAAGGGCTCACAATCTAAAAAGAAACACAACACAGACACCAGCAACAGTCACTAGAGGTACTGTGATGGGAGTGGACAGGGCCAGTTACTCTCCCTCTGCTAAATAAAAGAGAATCACCACGTTAAAAGGTGCCTCTTTGCCAAGTTAGCAGGGGTGACTTTATGACTTTTAGGTCACAGGTAGAAACATTTATATTTGCCCAGGCATTTTAATTCCATATATTGTATAATATAGGTTTTATTACTGCAGCTGCTCTTAGGTTTGACTTTTAGTTGGATCTGCTCTTGTGGTTTCTAGTACTGTTTTTAATCTGTTTCACTGTTGCTGTTTTGATTTATTTTATTTTATTTGTATGTGTGGTTATTTAGTGTTTTGACATGCAAGCCACATTGAAAATGTTTCCCCGATGAGGTAGGAAATAAGTATATCAAATAAATACATTTTAAAACTTCTCTGTTCACTATTATAAGAAATATTCTTCAATTAGCTTTCAGCTTGTTTCTCAATAGAAACCTACTAAGCACAGGCCAAAGTAGATTTTCCTCCCCAACATTGTTTTATTCTCCTTAAAACAACACCCCTGCTAACTGGGCAAAGAGGCACCTTTTACCGTGGTGATTCTCTTTATTTAGCGGGGGGGAGTAACTGGCCCTATCCACCCCCAGCACAGTACTTCCAGTGACTGTTGCTGGTGTGTGTCTTATGTTTCTTTTTAGAATGTAAGCTCTTTGGGGACAGGGAGCCATCTTATTTGTTATTTCTCTTTGTAAACCGCCCTGAGCCATTTTTGGAAGGGCGGTATAGAAATTGAATTATTATTATTATTATTATTATTAAAACAGTGCTCAAGTCTCCCAGAAGTATGCATGATGATATAATCTGTATATTTCTCAGAAGAGGTGCAGCTAGGTAATTTTGGGGGCTGGACCTGGTGGGTCACCGGGGGGTCCCTTGCAAAATAAGCATCCTCTACACACACACAAACACACACACTATGGTGTCACACAGCTTCCCATTGGCATGGGCAGGCAGGAACAGAAAGGCAGGCTCAGACTGAGGCAGCAGTGTACAGAGCGCTGTGCCTCAGCCAGCCCCTCCCACTTGCCAACAGCTAAACGTTAAGAACGTAGGAAGCTGCCTTATACAGAGTCAGACCATCGGTCTACTTGGCTCAGCTGGCAGCGGCTTCTCCAAGGCAGAAGTCTCTCTCAGCCCTATCTTGGAGATGCTGCCAGGGAGTGAACTTGGAACCTTCTGCATGCCAGCATGCAAGTGCTCTTCCCAGAGCGCCCCCATCCCCTAAGGGGAATATCGTACAGTGCTCACATGTAGTCTCTCATTCCAATGCAAACCAGTGTCGATCCTGCTTAGTAAAGGGGACAATTTATGTTTGCTACCCAAACCAGCGCTCCTCATGCTTTCTTGATCATTCATCACAAACCCACAAGTGTGGGCTAGAGTACGGGGCGGGGTGCAAACACCCCTCCAAAAGAATTTGTACACCACCTTGATTATTCACCCAAAATCCACAGGTTTGGGCCAGAGTGCATTTATTTAAAAAGACAACACAACCCCCCAATGGATTCTTAATCATTCACAAACCAACTGGGACACAACATGTGTCCCTTGCTCCACAGTTCAAACACACACCTGATTCACAAACCAGCTTGGACATATAGTGCATTTGTAAGGAAAAACTTTAAAACTACAAAACATGCCTCTTGCTTTACAGTTCTCACTTAAACCTTCTGGAGTGCAAACCAACTGAGCATAGTACATTTATTTAAAAGATATTGTTTGTTTATTCAGATATTTACAGTTAGCTCCTCTTTCACTATGTATGAAGTGCATTATGGATAGAGATAACTTTCTGAAAGCTTTTCTGCAGCAGGGAAAAATTATTAAAAATCAACAGATTGATCGATCTGCTTCAAATGAAATATTCAGAGCCCCTCCTGCGCTACACCTGTGCTCAATATCAAAGCCCTATGCCAAGCCACATGGGGATGGAATTATGGCTTCAGTCCTGAGATTCATGTAGCCTTCCCACCCTGTCCTACATCTGTACCTGAGATCAAAGCCCTATAGCAAGCCATCCAATAAATATACAAGGGGGTGGGGATAACCACAAAAGGGAAATCCCATACCTTCCATTGCTGTTTCTGAGAAGGAGATGGCAGCTGCAGGGCAGGGCAGGGCAGGGCAGGGCAGAGAGTGTGCACAGTCCTCTGGTGGGCAGCCAGCACTGGCCACATCTTCTCCTTCGTTCACTACTGTCTGCAGGCAGCCTGCCAGACCACACGGGAGAGCTTCAGGTGAGCTGAAGTTTCAGGGTAAGCCACGCCCACCCACCAAACTGCTAGTAGTCAGGCAGGGGGAGCTGCAGCCAGCAGCCAGCAGGGGGTGCTTGCAGGCAAGCCTCCGGATCATAGCCAGCCCCATGCCGCCAGTGTGCCCCATGCTGCCAGTGTGCAGGGCACCGAGGAAGCATCGCAGATCCTGCACTGGCTGCAGGGCAGGGAGCCAGGTGTGCTGGGGCCCTCCAGGAAAGAGAGGCTGTCAGGCCACAGACCTGAACCCCAAAGTCCACACCCAATGGCACCTCTGGATGAGAAACTGACACAGATCTTTAAAAGCCATGCCCAGTGAATGAAGCAGATAGCCGTGTTCTCAAATGCTTCCCCCCAATTAATTGCTTACCTCTTCATACTCACTACCAGAAATGCTTCGAGAGGTATTCACAAGATGTTACACTGGACACATTTTGCCTGTCTGGTTTTTCAGTTCTTCCAAGCCAGGCTGTGGTAACCTTCTTGGCCTTGTCCCTTCTCAAAGCCCAGAATACTCTGCTTTTGAAACTGACTTATGCTGAGATCGTGAAACTAGCAGAGTTTACGAATTTGAGTCATCTTTTTTAGTGAAATGCCTCTTAACCCCATCGATCCAGAGTAGCGTAATTCATTATTTAGCACATCTTCCCATTTTTCATTAAAATGAATAGTGGTGCCTGGATTTAAATCTCTGTGTGTGTGTGTGTGTGTGTGTGTGTGTGTGTGTGTGTGTATTAAATCAAACTCCACACATTCATCTTGAAACCATAGATAATGCTGAATACAATATCAGTCCATTGAAGCAGGAAAATTAATTTTAAAAGGAAAAAACTAGCATGCAGACCCTTTTTTCACACCAAGAGGTGTTATGCCTGAATGATTATTCATCACAGAAGTAAGACAGAAGATTCATTTAAAACAATTCTAAATGCTTCAAAATGGTACCAAAGATTAAGCTTGCAGAGAGAATCAATTACAAAGTAGCAAAAATTCCATGAGAGACAACATGGTACATCTTCCCAACACATTTGTATTCTAATTGCCTCACCTTATACATATGCTTTTCCCACTGGAGTTTGTGTTAATATGCCTAACAAACAGTAGGGAGCCTATCAGCTGCACAGTATATAGGGAAAGGATTATCAGTTTAGATGCACAAGTCATAGAAAAAAACAAAGCAATGCAATCATGTTTTTTGCTTGTTTTCCAGGACTTTGTATTATAAAACACAGGAGTTTATACTTTAAAATAGTTCCAACATATTTCAGATCAAAAACCCTTGTTTAATTAATACAATATTTTAAATACAAAATAATTTAGACTGGGTTTTTTAAATAAATGAATCCCTTTTCTGTACTGTCCCTATTTCTGTTGATTTTCTCTAAAGAGAAGAAAAGAAAAGAAAAGAAAAGAAAAGAAAAGAAAAGAAAAGAAAAGAAAAGAAAAACCATCTCATGTGTCTTTCTCTATGGCCCTCTTTGGACACAATGCCAAACCAGAGGTAAACATGCTAGAGGTTGGAGTTTGTGATCGTCCAAATGCGTGAAGCTGCTGTTTCATCACCCAAGTGCAGCCACATTTTCACTTCCAAACCTGAATTTGAACCCTTGGATTGTGAGTGTTAGAAAGCACCATTGTGTCTGGATTCTGGTGCTGCTATAACCTGGGTTTTGTGTGCAAGCTCCTCCTACAGCCATGGAGAAGTCAGCTCAGAGCAGCCCAGAAATGCATCAGTTCTAGGGCAGCCGTGATTCTCGCTGGCTGGCTGCCCCTCAAAGCTCATGCTCCACCCTCTGCCATCTCCTTATTCCTCTTGCCTTTCCTTGGCGGCACGGATTCTGCATCCCTAGACTTCATGCATTTAAAGGAAGAGAATCAAATTGGAGCAAGCCTGCTTTCCCCTGCATGTTTTGGACCTCATGTGCTCCTGAGCAAAAAAAGGGGGGGTAGGGGTGGACCTGATGTAGACAGCAAGAGAGGTATCCCACAATTCATCACTGCAGTGCTTTGTGCACAAACACATTAAGTCATAGTAACACTAATAATTGAATGTATTTTTGACCACACACTTCTCAGTTGTTTCTCCCCCGCCCCCGCCGCCAGTGTCCCACCTGTATTCCATGTCATTTGCTTAGTATGCATGTGGTTGGTGACCACACTCCTCCTGCACACTGCTGGCTTTGCATGCACGAGGTAGATGAACCCATCCCTCCTTTTTGCCCTTCACGTGAAGAGACCAGGGTAGCGCCCCATGCCCTGCTTCTCTGACATTCTCCTTGGGAAATCGTCGCCAGCCATGCAGTTTCATCATTCCACAATGGCTTCAGCATCCATGATTGTCCCTGGGACCACCACAGAAAACAGCCAGACTGGAGATGGAAACAGAAAGGTTCATGTGAAGTTTTAGACAGAGGCAGAGACGGGGCTGATTGTGGACCTCTGACCATGTCCAGTCACAATTGCAGCAGCAGTTCAGGAACAAGATCACCTTCAACTGGATCTCTAGGCGTAGAGATCCAGTTGACGGTGGTCTTCAAAATGTCAGGAGTGGAGCCAAGGACTATGCCACACTATGACCAGCTGATATCAGTCCTCCTGGATCAGAGGGACATAATGCCTGGGAGCATATTTGGGAGTGTGCACCCCAACCCACAGAAGAGGCAAAGGGCAAGTCAGATGGCACCACCCACCAGAATACCAGGAAGCAGCAGGCTCCTTCCACAGGGAGGTATGTGGAACTGGTTTGCCCAGTTCGGTTCAAGCCCACATTGGACTTGAACAGAAACAGGCATGTTTGTTTTTGCACATCCCTGAACACAAAGCCCCCAGCACGGCTCAAATTCGAGCTGGTTCGGGGTTCAAATGTTTATTTAAAAGAATTTAAGGACTCACCTCCTCTGGGGGTGCTGCCATGGCTGAGGGGGTGTCCTCCGGTGTTTTCCCTTCACCCCCCCCCCAGCCCCCTCAGTCTTAGATTGGCTATTTTGGCAATGGCCATTTTTGATGCCACCACACATGTGCAATGGACACCTGCTGATCCCAGTCACACAGTTGTCACACAAATGTCTATTGCGTGTGTGCGTTGGCCTCCAAAATGTGGGTGTGTTTTACATTTTTTTAAAAAAAATTTAGCATGGGCCGTGAGTCCAGAAGGACCCCCAGATCACGAACCATCTCTCTCAAGGAAAGCACAACCCCGTCACAAGATAAACTCACACACGGCATTTGGCCAGATTGCAGACTGAACAAGAGCAACTCGCTCTTGGAGAGACTGAGACTGAGCTTGTTTTGGCCCATCAAGGTACTGACAGTGACAGCCTCTAGGCACTGAGCCAGCACATGGACAGCATCACCTGTTTGGCCAGGATATCATCAGTATGATCAACATATTGATGAAAACTTACCCCAAACCGATGGATGTCCAGGCCCAGTGGCTTCATGTAGATGTTAAAGAGAATGGGAGCAAGGGCCGAACCCTGTGGAACCCCAAAAGAAAGGGGCCAGGGCACAGAACACTCATCCTCAATCGACACTGATTGGAATTGCCCAGTGAGATAGGTTTGGGACCACTGATTAACAGTGTCCCCAATGCCCAGCCCACTTACGTGCTCCAGAAGAATAGCATGGTCGGTGGTATCAAAGGCTGCTGAGAGATCAAGAAGAACAAGAGAAGTGCAATTCCCACATCAAGGTTATGACTATTAAACAATATAAGACTATAAAACAGTTACACCCAGACCCATCTCCCCAATTGGCTTGGTGGTTGACTCCCAAATTCTAAAAGGACACCCTCCCCCTCACTTCAATTGGCTTTCCCCCCCCATATCAAAAAGTCTTCCTTTCCCCCCAATTGGCTTCCTTTTTTAAAAACAAACTTCCCCCCCGCCGCCTCCAAATCAGCTGCCTTTTTTTTGGCCCCTAAGCCCCTCCAAATTATTTTTTTGACCCTGTCTGGCCTTCCTCCTAAAGTCTCCCTCCTTCTGACCTAGCAGCATGTCTGAGCGCCGTGTGGCGGGCAGGGCTCGCTCAAGGCTGGCAGGCAGAGGTGGGAGAGGCCAGGTGCGGGGTGCGCCTGTGGCACGGGGAGGGAGAGGACGCGGGGAGCCTGAGGACACCCCAGTTCTCCCCATTGGAGAATTCTTTGCTCCGTCCCCATCTTTGGTGCCCAGGATTCAGTTCCCCACGCCTGCTGCCGCCAATCGCGGCAGAGGCAGAGGCACCGTTAGGGCTGTGGCGGGTCCCTCCTCGCCGGCGGCACCAGGTGCTGCTGAGCTACCGCCAGTTGTTGAGGTGGAGGAGACTGTGGAGTTGGAAGAGCAGGTAGAGGGCGGTGAGGACCGTGCGGCTGGCAGCGATGCAGCCAGGTTCTCCCTCCCTCTGGGACCCCTTCCCCCTATCCTTTCGCCGCTCAGTGGGGCCCCCCCTCGTGAAGCCCGACACTCTGGTGGGGAGCGGTCTGGCGAGGTGGTGGAGGAGAGGCCTGCCTCTCCGATGCCAGTTGAGCCGGGCCCTTCCTCCGCTGTGGAGAGCGGAAGGGGCGGGTTGGGTGGCAGCAGTGGGCAGGCAGCGGCGGCCGCCCCCCCCCCCAAGACTGCAGCCACCCCACGAGAAACGGCCTAGGACGGCGCCCAGGGCGCAGGAGGCCAAGGGCAGTGGTGCATGGGTGCATTTTGAGGTCCCTCAAGATGCCCCATTCCACGCCCGCTGTGTCCACTGCAGGATGCTTGTCAGCCGTGGAAGGGACCCTGCGCACCTGGGTACGACGCCTATGTGGAGACACATAGAGCGTCACCACCCAGGTCTCAGGGGACAGGGTGGCAGCGCTAGTGCGCCTTGTGCATCTGCCACTAGGGCGGGCAGCGGCAGTGTGCTTCCGCCGGATTCTCCAATACCTGGCTCCCGAATACGTCATCCCCTCAAGGACCACGTTCAGCCAGAACGTGGTCCCCTCCCTGTACCGCCGGTGCAGGGAGCTCGTGTCGGCCGAGCTGTGTGCAGCTCCGGCCGGGACAAGCGTGCATTTCACGACTGACCTCTGGACCAGTGTCAGTGGGATGCACGCTTCTTTCCTGGCCCTCACTGCCCCCTGGTGGGAACCGGAGAGTGAGGGGACCTCCGCGGGCGATGCTTCCGGGTCCGGCGCGGCTCCCGCTGCACTACGGCACAGGTGGGCCGTCCTGCACGTGGAGACGATGGACACGAGGCACACCGCGGAGGAGGTGGCGGCCGTACTCGACCGCCAGATAGAGGAGTGGATTGGCGGGTGTCCACACCTCTCCCGCGGCTTCATTGTCACCGACAATGGAGCCAACGTTACCGCCGCTGTCGAGACAGTCATGGACTGTGTGAACATACGGTGTATGGCACACACGCTCCATCTGACCGTCAGGGATGCCCTTGGCCTTAAGGAGCTGAAGGCGTCCCAGGAGAAGGGGGCCCGCCCCATCCCAGCTGCTGTTGCTGCCACGGCCATGCTTGTGGATAAGTCTCGCAAGCTGGCCGCCCACTTCCACCGCAGCAAGAAGTCCAGGAGACTGCTTCGCCAGAAGCAGGATGACCTTGGCCTTCCTCGCCATCTCATCCCTACGGATGTGGAGACGCGGTGGAACTCCACCTTCCTCCTGTTCCAGCGCCTGTTGGAGCAGGAGAGAGCCCTTGTCGCCCTGGCGAGGGACGAGTCCTTGGATGACTGCGACTTCTCGAACGCAGAGTGGAAGCAGATGTCCGAGGCGGTGTTGGCACTCGAGCCCTTCCAGCTTGCCACGAAGGGCTTGTGTGGCGACACCACTCCCTTGAGCCAGGCGCTGCCCACAGCTGTTGGTCTCGAGAAGCTGATGGGTGGACTCCATATCTCTCTGACCACGCCAGAGGGTCGTGCTCTGGCTGGGAGGCTGAGGTCTGGGGTTGACAAGCGGCTCGTTGATGTGCTGGGAGACAGGGAGGAGTATGTCTTCGCTTGTCTCTGTCACCCAGCCCTCAAGGGCAATGCCGTGAGTGCCGACGAATTGCCCAGGTGGAGGGGCATCCTGGTCGAGAAGGTTAGGGAGGAGGAGGCCGCTAGGGCCCGCAGAGACCAGGGTGTTGGTAGTGGTGCGGGGGCAGCTCTCGCGGCCCAACCCGCACCCAGCAGCAGCATGGGCGGCCAGCCGGCGTCAGCTTCCCCTTCCCCTCCCTCTTCCCAGTCCAGCAGCGCGGCATCCCAGGCGGCGCCATCACAGCAGCCACTTGCTACCGACTCGAGATCCGCCCAGTGGTTTCAGCGGTTCTGCTATGGCACCATGCCTGGTATGCGGAAGGCTCGACCTGCCAGGCCACCCTCCAGTGCTGAGCAATGCGTTGCGCAGTACTTGGAGGAGCCTGTGGAGGGAGACGGCGTGGACTGCGCACAGTTCTGGGCGAGCCGCCGCCAAGTCTGGCCGGACCTGGCGGTGGTGGCTGTGCGCCTCCTCTCCTGCCCCCCAACCAGTGTCCAGAGCGAGCGGGTGTTTTCACGTGCCGGGGACGTGGTGACACCCTCTCGCTCCCGCTTGGACTCTGGTCTGGTGGAGCAGCTGGTCTTCCTTAAGGTGAACCACCCCCTGTTGGGCTACCCCAAGCTGGAGTTTGAGCCAGGCGAGTGATTACCGTGGGTTGCCCCATGGTTGGTCACCTGCCTGGCTCGACCTCTGTGCTTATCCCTACCCTCCCCCCTTCCACCTCTAGCTGAGCTGACGTGACAGATGCTGAGCCGTGCCAGCCAGTCGCAGCGTGTAGTGTGCCCACACAGAGATGCAGTTGTAGTAGTAGTTGTAGTGCTGCGACTGGCCAGATGTTTACAATGCCCACACCCACCTAAAAAGAAACCCAATGCTGACCAGCACAGGCCCTTTATCTATCCACCTGTCAGCATTTGGGGACCTGGCGTGGGCACGGCACACACCCCCAAAGTAGCACAGCCCACAGAGTACTAGACTTAGCAGCAGCGGCGGGTATACGTTCTAAAATGCAGTGTAGATATGTAAATACTGTATGTAAATAAACATGTAAATAAATTTTTCTTTAAAAACCCCATGTTAAAATCAAGCCTCAAAATCATGCAAAAGAAAGAAAAAAAGGTGACAAAGGGAGAACAAAATGATGAATGCCAAATGAATTGATTTTATTGAAAATGTTGCCAGAAATCATGTGTGGGGGGCTTGGTTTACATGGAGAAAATGATTGGATGATTTTTTCTAATGAAACGAATGAATTATTATCATCTTATGTTCATCTTGATTGTGGTCACTGTTGATGTTGGCTGATGGCAAAAAACCCAAAACCATCAGAATATCAATGAACTGGCTGCCAACACAACATATTGATTGATAACTGTGCAGGGGGGGAATTGGGTCTGTGTGTGTGTGTGTGTGGTGCAGGCTCAGTCTGTCTCTTCCTGTTGTGTGTCTGTCTGTCTGTCTGTCTGTGTGAATGGATGCCTAGCACTGTCTCTGTGTGTGGATGCTTTCTGTGTGTAGTGTGGTGTGTGTCTGTCTACATGTTTTTTCCTCCCCCCTCCAACTCCCTCCCCCACATGCCTCCCTCCATCCCTCCCCTCTCATCCTCCCCCCTTCCTCTTCACCACCCTCCATCCTCCCTCCCTTCCAGCCCACCACCGCCTCACCTGCCCCCAACCCCGGTCTGGCAGATGATGAGAGTCTGGTCTCTCCCACCGAAGCACACACGTGAGCACGTGTGTGCACAAATATGTGGCTGAGCAACTCTGAGCCAGACCCTCCCCCCCTTCAATCCCCTCTACATCCCTCTCCCCCTCCCCTTTCCTCCCCCCTGCCTCCCTCCCTCCCCCCTCCTAGCTAGCAGCGCACACATACACAGTACACACACACAAAACACCTGTGGTGGCAAACACCACCAGCACACATGCACTCACACTGGTGCCACCACCTGCCTTGGGCCTCTCTGTGTCCTTGAGCAAATATGTGGTGGTGGACCAGAGAAGCATTTCTTTCCAGCAAGGCAAAAGGCATGCACTCACTGCACACACACACACACACACACACACACACACACGAAGAAGAGGTGAAAAGACGAGAAGAGGCAACTTCTAGAACCAGCAGCAGCAGGTGAGTGTCGTGTAATTGTGTTGCTTCCCAAGGCCACTGCCCATGCTCAATGCTCAGTCTGCTGAAACTAAAGAACTAGCCACAATCATCCTTCCTCACACGCAGCGCAGCGCAGCTCAGCTCAGCTCAGCTGCACAGCACACTGACTAACTAGACACTACAGCTGGTGGTAGAAAAAACAGAAGTCTAGATTCTAGAAGATGTCCTGGTGGATTTTAAACTTTCAAATCTGTGCTAGGATTGCCTCGCCGCCTCCTCCTCCTCCTGCTGCCTGTAATTGTGCCCTCTCCCCTTGCAGTTGCGCCGTCGTGATGGGTTGGTGATGTGCGTGCGCCGTCTACTTAGCTCTCTCCTCCTCATGTTGGCTGGGCTTGCCAGGCACTGGCTGGCAGCAGCTGTTGGCTGTGTGCTAGGCTCAGGCTGTGGCGCGCGTGACTGGACTAGGAATGTGATTGTAGCGGCAACACTGGTTGTGGTGGTAGCAGTAGTAGCTGTTGCTTTTGCTGGGCTGGTGGCTGCTGGCCTGTGCTGACTCTGCGCACTTGGTCTGGTCTGGTAATTTGGGTGCAGATGTAGGGTGTGTGTGCATCATCCATGGGGAGCATCAGAGCAGAGCAGAGCAGGTTGGCTGGCTTCTGTCTGTCGGGCCTAGTCAGTGGCAGGCACTGAGTGAGGCAGTGGTTTCTTTGGGCATCACATCACCCATCATGCAGAGCGGCAGGTCTGCTGCTCTGCTGCTCCGCCTCCTGCTTCTTCTCTGTGTGTGCTGCTCTTGTGCTTAGTGTGCTGCTCCGCTGCTGCTGCTGTGCTGGCAGGCAGCACAGCAGTGGCCTTTTTGTTAGATCAGAGAGTGGGTGTTGTCTCTCTGAGTGTCCTCCTCTTACTTGCTTGGATAGGAGTGGTGGTAGTAGGTAGGCATTAAGATGGACTGACTAGGTGTTACGTGTTAGGGCGCCCAGAGAGAGGGGCCAAAAAGATGGGGTGGCAATTGTTGGGTTGCTCCTAGTATTATTGGTGAATTTTTGAAGAAAATTTTTTTTCCATTGGCTAGAATGGGGGTTTGGGGCTGCCCCAGACCCACCTCTGTGGGGTGGCAGCACCGCCAAAGTGGGTCCGGGGCCATGGCAAAAATGCCCTCAGTCCCTCCCAGCAATCCCCGTAGAGATAGGAGTGATGGTTCTGTTGTTTTTCTGAGGTGTTCTGAGTGAGTGTGGATTCTGTGATAGCAAATGAGAGTGGATTCATGGTGTCTCATTGGAAATCTCATAAGCTATCATAGAATCTACACTCAGAACACCTCAGAAAAACAACAGAACCATCACTCCTATCTCTACGGGGATTGCTGGGAGGGACTGAGGGCATTTTTGCCATGGCCCCGGACCCACTTTGGGGGTGCTGCCACCCCACAGAGGTGGGTCTGGGGCAGCCCTAAACCCCCATTCTAGCCAATGGAAAAAAAAATTTCTTCAAAAATTCACCAATAATACTAGGAGCCACCAATTGCCTTGGGATTTTTGGGGTGGAGGACACCCATGGGTGGCTACCACCCACCCCAGCTTTTTTGCCCCTAAGGGCTCCACATTGTGAGTTATGGGCAAAAATTAATTTTTGAAAAAAAATTGTAAAAAATCAGAGGAAGGTCCAATCGACTTGAAATTTGGGTGGCAGGTAGAACACAATGTCCCCTTCAAAACCAGCCACTTTTTGTGATCCGAACTGGTTCGGTTCGAATCCGAACCGGTTCGAAACCAAACCGGACCGGGGGGTGGTCCGGCAAAACCAAAACCGAACCACCCCGGTCCGGTCCGGACCCGGTTTGGACCCGAACCGAACCGGGAGAACCGGTTTTATGCACATCCCTACTACAGCTGAATTAAGCTGCAGGCTTTTTCACATTTGTTTGTTTCACATTTTCACATTTGTTTGTTTCACATTTGTTTTACATAATTGAAGTTCTTCAATACTAAAGAACTGTCTCAAAACCTCTTGGTTTGCTGCTTTCTCACCAAACTGGTTTGCTCTGCTGTTGCGGACTGAACTGCCATTCTTCCTCTACAGTAATATGATCCCAGTGGGCAGCTCGTTATAACATGCTAGCTGCTACATTTTGCACTAGCAGCAATTTCTGCATATTTTTCAATGGCAGCCCCACATAGAGCTCATTACAGTAATCTAGCCATGAAGTGACTAAGGTGTGAGTAAAGTGGCCAGATCTGCCTTGTTGAGAAAGGTACACAGCTGGTGCACTAGCTGAAGCCGTGCAAAGGCACCCCTGGCCACCGCTTACACCTGATCATGGGCATAGTGCCCACTGGACAAACAGGGACAAACATCCCTGGGCCCAGAGGGTCATGGGGCCCCCAAGGGGCCCCTAAGCAGGAAGACCCTGCCCTGCCTCGCCGCCACCCCTGCCCTGCCACCCCTGCCCCACTGTCACTATTTGTGCTGGCCTCCAGGAGTGGGGGTGGGTGAGCCAAGCAGTGGCAGCAGGCGCTGTGGAAGGCTAGCCGGCTAGCCGGCTTCTCCACCGGCCTTTCGGGCCGAACTGCGCACCTGCCACCCCTGCCCTCCCGCAGCTATTTGTGTTGGCCTCTGGGGATAGGGGGTGAGCTAGGGAATGTGCCAAGCAGCAGCAGGTGCTGTGGCCTCTCCATCCAAACTGCGCACCTGGGCAGTTCATATATGGATGTTGCATGCCCGTGATGTCATGGGCATGTGACTCCATATCCAAGCTGTGCTGGTGAGCAATTCAGATGGAGAGGCTGGCAGAAAAGCCAGCTGGCCAGCCACAGCACCCACCCACTGCCCCCACCGTCACCACCGTCAGCCCCTGGCTCAGTCCTCAGCTCACCCCCACCCCCGAGGCCGATACCAATAGCAGCGGTGGGTCAGGGGTGGTGGTGGCGGGGCAGGGCAGGGCAGGGGCAGCAGCGGGGAGATGCAGGCATCTGATATCAGATGCAGGGGGTGTGGCTTAGGGGGCTGGGGTTACACACTCTTTGCGTGCATGAGGGAGAGCCCCCCAAGGAATATTTTGTCCCCTGGCTCCCAGGGGTCTCACTACGCCCCCTAAACCTGAGCTTCCAAAAGCAATTCCCTCAAGATGCAAAGCTGCTCTTTCAAGGGGAGTGCAACCCCATCCAGAACCAGGCAAATCCCCTCATCCCGATTGGCTATCCTACTGACCAAGAGCACCTCCGTCTTGCCTGGATTTAATCTCAGTTTATTAGCCCACATCCAACCCATCATTGCTTCCAGCCCCTGATTCAGGGCATCCACTGGCTCCCTAGGGTCAAGTGATAAGGAGCGTTACTGCTGAGTGTCATCTGCATATTGCAGACAACCCAGTCCAAGTCCCTGGGTTTCCAGGGACTCTACATGAAACTCCCAGCAGTTTCATGTAGATGTTAAACTGCTTCGGGGACAAAACTGATCCCTGCAGGACCCCGCAGACCAATGGTCAAAGAACCGAGCAGGAGTCCCCCAGCACCACTTTCTGGACCCTCACCCTGAGAAAGGACCAAAGCCATTCCAAAGTTCCAATCCCTATACTCAAGAGGCAGTCCAGGAGAATATCTTGGTTGATGATATCAAATGCCACTGAGAGGTCCAGCAGAACTAACAGAGATACACTCCTACTGTCAAGCTCTTGGTTTAGGTCATCCACCATTAGAGTGACCAAGGCAGTTTCAGTCCCACATCCAGAACAGAAACCAGATTGAAAGGGGTCTAGATAATTGGTATCATCCAAAACCCTCTGCAGCTGGGACGCCACCACATGCTCTATCACCTTGCCCAAAAGGGGAATGTTAGAGGCAAATATATAGTTGTTCAGGTTGGAGGGATCAAGAGAGAGCTTTTAAAATAATGGTCTTACTATCACCTCTTAAGGCATGATGGTATCTTGCCCTCCCTTACTTAAGCAGTGATTGCAGCCTCCAAACATCTGCCTGTAGCCTCCCTGGCAGATTTTATTAGCCATGAAGGGCAAGGGTATGATGTTGCCCACACGCTATCCAGGATTTTGTCCACATCCTTAGGTTGCACTAACTGAAAATAATCCAACATATAATAGGACCAAATGGATATTGTCCAATAGCTTACATTTTAGAGTCATGTAAGAATATGTGAAATTATTTATTAAGTTGGTGTTTCTCAAATTGGGAACCAATTCCCCCCCAAGGAAGGCATAGAACATTAATTGATAACAGGCATATAAACAGGCAAGGCTCACAGTTTCCTGAAGTGACAGGTACAACAAGGGAAGAACAAATCCCTGAATAAAGCAGCATAGCCGGGAAAGATCTGGGAGGATAATGTGGAAGCAGCATAGAGAGCTTAGTGAAGAACCAGTATACTCAATACTGATTGAGTATGATATGACTGGAGCCATGGAATATTAAGCTTAGAAAAGGTGGTGTGTGTGTGTGTGTGTGTGTGTGTGTGTGTGAAGATTTGAAGCTCAAGCTTTACATGTTAAAAACACGTGTGTAGCTTCAGCTTTGGAGGTTTTTTTCAATTAAAATACCAGCTGTGAGAGAACTTGCTCCGTTGGCCTGTTGGATGTTCTTCAATTAGAAATTGACAGAGGGAGTGTGACCCTGTTAGTCCTTTTGGATCTCTTGGCGGCTTTCAATACCATCAGCCATGGTATCCTTTTGGACCATCTGAGGGGGGTGGGTGTAGCAGGCACTGTTTTACAGTAGTTCTGCTAATACCTCTCAGCCAGATTCCAGAGGGTTTTGCTTGGAGACTGTTGTTCTACAAAGCAAAAGCTTTTAAATGGTGTTCCTCAGGGCTCCATTTTGTCTCCAATGCTTTTCAACATCTATATGAAACCATTGGAAGAGATCATCAGGAGATTTGGTGCAGAGTGCTAACAGTACACTGATTGCACCCAAATCTATTGCTCCATGTCAACTTCATTAGATAATGGCATAACTTCCTTAAATGCCTGCCTGGAGGCGGTAATGGGCTGGATGAGGGAGAACAAACTTAGGTTTAATCCAAACAAGATGGAGAGAGTTGTAGAGAGCCACAATTCAGAAAATAGGATAGATGTACCGTTTCTAGATGTGGTTACACTCCCCCAGAAGGAACAGGTTTTTAGTTTGGAAGTACTTCTGGCCCCAGCTCTCTCTTTGATATCTCTGTGGAGGCAGTGACCAGCAGTGCTTTTTATCAGCTCCAGCTGATACACCAACTGCACCCTTTCCTGGAAGAGTGTGACCTTAAGACTGTGGTGCACATGCTAGTCACCTCCAGGTTTGACCATTGCAATGCACTCTATGCCTTTGTATGTAGTCCAGAAACTGCAATTGGTGCAGAATGCTGCTGCCAGGTTGGTCTCCGAGTAGTCCTGAAGAAATCATATCACTCCTGTTCTGAAAGAACTATATTGGCTGCCAATAAGTTTCTGAGCAAAACACAAAGTGCTGGTTATTCCCTATAAAGCCCTTAAAGGCTTGGGCCCAAGGTATTTAAGAGAAACCTTCTTTGTTTTGAACCCTGCCACCTATTGAGATCATCAGGGGAGGTTCATCTGATGGTACCACCAGCTTGTCTGGTGGCAACTCAGGCAAGCTTTCTCTGTAGTTGCCCCAGGGCTGTGGTACACACTTCTTGCTTAGAGTAGAGCTGCTCCATCAGGGGAGTATATAGGGTGGGGCAGGCAGGGCACATGTCCTGGGTGCCACTTGAAGGGGGAACCATTTTTAAAAATTAAAAAATTTAAATTAAATTAAAAAAATTAAAAAATGGCTGCCAAAAACAAAATGGCCACCGCACATGCTCAAATGCCCTTGTTGAGGCCCCAAACCATGCCAGGCCTCACAGAGGCCATTTGAGCATCTGCAGTGGCCATTTTATTTTATTTTTTTAAAAAAAATTTAATGGCCACCGCACATGCTCAAATGGTCCCTGCGAGGCCCTAGAGGCCAGCGGGGGGAGGGGGAACCTTTGTAGACACCCCCCCCCCACAGCCTTTAGGAAGCCCTCCGAAAGGGCTATAGGTAATTTTTTTTTAATTTAATATAAGTCACTGTACACATATTCAGTTTGGCACTATGTACAGAGAATCAGGGCTTGTGAATACTGAGCTGAAGCTTATGAGCTAGAGTTGTATTCATTTGCTCTTACTTTGTTTCTTGTGATAAGTGAGTTAAATGTGATGTCTTAATATATGGCTATTAATGGTGAGTTTGTCTTTGAATCAATGCGAAATCCTTAGTATTAAGGCCCACTGGGAGTTTCTTGCTCTCTTTCTCTCATTTTAACTGTCTTTCTGAAATACTAGAATATATTCCAAGCAGTGACACCGTTTACTCTGCATATCCTTTAATTATTTTCAGAGTATCTGGGAAAAGTCAAATTCTTCATTTATTTTTAAAACTTATGAAATAGTGATGCTACAATGCATAGTAGATAAATTAGACAGGCACTTCTGTTTAGTTTTCCAAGTACAAGGGAGGAGAGCTGGTCTTCTGGTAGCAAGCATGACTTGTCCCCTTAGCTAAGCAGGGTCTGCCCTGGTTGCATTTGAATGGGAGACTCCATGTGAGCACTATGAGATCTTCCCCTTAGGGGATGGAGTTGCTCTGGGAAGAGCAGAAGGTTCCAAATTCCCTCCCTGGCTTCTCCAAGAAAGGGCTGAGAGAGTTTCCTGCCTGCAACCTTGGAGAAGCCTCTACCAGTCTGTGAAGATAATACTGAGCTAGATAGACCAATGGTCTGTATATGGCAGCTTCCTATGTTCCTATGTACACCTCCACATAGTACTTGGGTATTTCATGAGCCCCAGCATACTGAAATTTGTAGTTTTTCAGGATTTTTTGGTCTGGCTACATCCACTGCTAAATAGTTTTTGAAATATTAATGATCTTGACTTGTCTTTTTCCACTGATATTATGGTAAAGTTATCTGAAAGATGGGTGTCAGATGTTTGGACAGGGGACGCAATTTCAGTGCTTGCCCTAGGTGCTATTTTCCCTAGATACACCTCTGTGCTCCATCTCTGGTGGCTTTTGGGAAACAACTGAAGACACATATCTTCTGCCAAACATTTTAGTTGAAGTTTTTAGTTGAAGTTTTTAGTTGAAGTTTATTGATTGTTTTAACTTAAAATTTTATATATGTTTTAAATGTGTTAAATATTTTTGTTTGTTTTGTTGTAAACCACCTAGAGACTTTGGTAGTGGGTGGTTTATAAATGTGTTAAATAAATGTTGGGACCATGAGATGCAGAAGGGAGGTCAATCCTTTATTCCTTTCTAATCTGGAAAGCAAATGAAAGAATGACTCTCTGAGCAAATAATTGCAGGGATTGGAACTATGGTAGGGAGAGAGGGTTAACCCTCTCTTCCTGCACACCATGTTCCTGATTAGATTGGGCTTTGTCACGGCTAGTATTTAAAAAAAAACACAAACAGAAGACAGATCTACACTGACATATTTCACAGTAGCTGGAGCCTTTGAAACACTGCAATAAGGTTCAAATACTGATATTAAAGCTGATTCAACATGCCATTGTACCTCCTAGAAGCAAGTTGAACAACAACAAATGCACACATATATAAGGGACTGACAACATGGACCTCATTGAAAGATCTAAGTAACCAGACATTTCTGTTGCATTCCATTTTGTTAATTTTCTCCATGCTAGATTAACTTTCATTTAGTTTAAGTTAACATATGTACAATGATCAAGGGAATAAGTTGTAATCTGAAAAGTCAGAGACATGATATATGTTAACTTAAGCCTAAGAAGTGTTGTTTGTGCCAAGTCTTTCTATTTAGAATACATTGCTTCCATGTGACAACCAAAGCAGGTTTTAAATGTTAGAAGAATTCCTGAACGGTAGTCTCTTAGGGTTTATCCTAAATACAGGAGAGGGAATGAGAGAGAGAGAGAGAGAGAGAGAGAGAGAGAGAGAGAGACTATAATCCTAAACACAACTGGGAGTGCGTTCCATTGAACTCAGTAGGTCTTACTTCAGAGTAAACATGTTTAGGATTACATCACACATCAGTCTTTTCACATAAGTGTTTTTCTCCCTTCTGAAGGCATGGGAAACTACAAATCCCTTAATGGAACCAGGAAACAGAATTAAACAAAGTAAAGACCCAAATGAGTCAGTTAACAAAAAGGAGATTTATTTCTCAAACAATTTATCAAACTGCCATCTTGCACCAAAGGAAAGTTAACTGAAATAAAGGAAGATTGGGAAAGGGGGTGTCTTCTACTTTTCCTCTTACCTTCTCCATGACCCAGACTTGGCCAACCCCTCCTTTTTTATATAGCACCAAAGAATATCACTACAGATGGAAAACAGAGGTGAAGAGACAATGTTGTGTCATATATGAGTTCATACCTGGGATAGGATTTGAACTCACTGGAACAACTGTTAACTGGACCATATTGCTTTTAGACAAGAACATTATCCTTCATCTGTATCACAAGCTTGCTGTATCACAAGCTGCAGACTGAGCACCCTAGAGTGGGGCCAAGGGTCCAGATGTGAACCCTTAAGGGTGATATCGGACTCCTCAGGAGTAACCTCCAAGGAAGAGACAAGCTTCAGCTATCCTCATGAGCTGGGATCACTGCAGGATGCTGTCCAGTGATAAAGGCTTCTGCATTGGTTAGATCCTTCTTCTCCCTGGAGGAGGCCCTGTCAGGGACATTTGGGTCCTGACAATGAGACAAAGCCTGTCTCCTCAAAACCTGTATTGCTCCTTTCCATATCACTTTTGGGGGATGTTGTATATATTCCTGTATCTACGTCCTGGTCACAGATGAAGGACTTTTCCTATAGTAAACTAGTCCAGTAATTCAACTATTCTTTAAATGAACTTATAATTAGACTTTTAAAATATAAAACATGATCTCCATAGCAACACAGTACTTTGTATACAGTAGGGGAGCTAAATGCTAAACAGTAGTAATATGTTTACTACCATTGAAAGAACCCAGTCATGTTAAATGGGACCCTACACAAATGCTTTAATACTTCATAAGCCTGCTGGCAGTTCCTTCTCTTGTAAAGCAGCTGGGGAAGCCTTATAAATTATTATTCCCACCAGAATCTGTCCGACATATTTTATTGCATCATGCTGCGTTTGTGACATTGCATGTGGCTGTGTGTACTTGGCACTAATTTTTTTAAAAAAAAATAAATCTCCAAGATTTGGTGCCAAGAGAAGCAGAATTGTGTGCTGTGTATAAATTAAGCAAATTAAACCATTTTACACATGTTGGTTTCATTTTGCACAACTGAGTCTGCATTTGCAGCCCATGGGGAGGAGCAAAGAGATTAGCATTGGAAATCCTGCTCAACTCCATCTAGTTTCTAAGATTCATCCCATTATTGCTCATTTCCCATCAAACCTATCTTTAGAGCCTTAAAGCCCAGAAACTTTCTTTTGAAAAAAATAAAAGGTGATATTTGCATGATGCTTAATTCTATGCAAATAAAAATAAATTTGCATAGAATTCTATGCAAATAAAAATTTCTACACTAGTGCAATGTTATTAAGAAATACACACAATGCTGACTGTGCAGTCTTATACCACTTTCTTGATTTTTTAAATTTTAAAGCTATAATTTTTAATCAATTCCTCAATTAGATTAATCCATTCACATGGATTAAGATGCTCCTGGTTAAGAATACAAACTCAAACTCAAATCCAAATCAGAGACCAATCAGAACAGCAAGAAAATATTATGTTGAAGGGAAGAACAGCATTCAGTGCATGGCGGAAGAAAAACATTTTTACTAAATGATGAAAAGCCCGCAGTAAGGGGGCTAAATTACTTTTCTGGGGCAAGATGTTAGGGGTGCCACAACAGCAAAGTCTTGGATGCACATCCCTGCCAACCAAATCACTGATGGCAGGGGAATATGGAACTGGACTTCACATGTTGCCCACAGTACCTGGGCGTTTTCATACGGATATCTTCTCGGCACTTACATTTTGTTTTAACAACTTTATTTATATGGCCATGCCGTAACAAATTGTTCTCTAGGTGATTCAAAAAAATGTAGATCTTAAAATAGCATGGGAGACTGTTGTATCCTATCTAATAATCTTTTTAATTTAGTTGTTTGGATGTTTGTCCCAGTGGGAATCCTGTAGAGAGTGTGGGGGAGGAGTCAGAAAGGAAAAGGGAGGAAAGAGAGAAGGAGAAAATGTTGTTGAACAAAGCTTTAGTTAAATATGCAAGGCCTTTTACACACATGGCTTTTAGCTCACATGTTCTCCAGAATGGAAGGTGTGAGTTCACATATCAGCCAGATTTACCCTGAAGACTCAGCGGGCTATCAGGGACCAGTTCACACACGATTCTGGCTTTCTCTGAATTAGGGCTGCACATTCTAGCTTAGCCAAATTATGTCTGGGGTTAAAAAAAAAATCCTCTATTTGCAGCAGCTTTTGTGGGGGGACGACAAGGTTTCTGGTATGCCTCGACACTTCTTCACAATGTGTGGAGGGGCCATTGCCAATAAATCAGCTTTTTTCAAAACTCGCACATTTGTGTTTTGTTTTTTAAAAGATATTTGCTGGGTGGATTTGCGCAACGCCAAGAGTCAGCAGAGGGTGCTGCTTGGCAACTTATCTCACCAATCACCAAGGAAGGGGAGGTTGACAGCCATGTTCCTTATTGCCTGCTTTCCCAACTGTGGCTAGCTTTGCTTGGGAGGAATCCAAGCTGTTATTGAAATGGGCTAAATGGAGAGCTGGTGCCCTTTTGGAATCTGTAATAAGAGAAATATAGCAAAGGGCTTTGGACACTATAACTACTGCTTGCTGTGTACTTCTTCAAGGCTGCCTTCCTTCACCCTCACCCCTAGCCTGCCTTTTCCCAGCAAGCCGGCTAGAAACTGAAGGCTGGAGGGGAGAGAAACTATCTGCAATCATGCAGCTTTGGCAATGTTTACCTAGGATGGAACGTGGGCAAAATAGAGCCAGCCACACACGCTTTCGCTGACGATGGGGAGGCAGTGTTCTGGTGCAGGGAGCACAGCTTTCATGGGTAGGCTTTGGGCAGGGGGAGAATGCATTTGCTTCTGGCTGTGTTAAAAAAAGTTTGGTAAACCTAGAAAATCCGTTCCAGGCTGGGCTTAGAGAACAGTGTTGGCTGGTGGTGGTGGTGGTGACGACATTTATAAAGAAAGGATTGGTGCAAGGTTTGCTTGGGGGTGGGTAGTGGAGGCGGCAGCTTTTCACCATGTGTTAGAAACTCAGAGATTAATTTTCAAAAATGAGAGGTGCCGAGACTCACGTCCGGGACTCGGTTGTGACCACAATGGCACTCTGCACATTCTCATAGGGGCTTTTCCCCTTTCTTCACATAGTTTGGAATGAGGTGGGCCCTAGTACTAATTAAGCCCTGTCAAGATGTGAATTATCAGGGTCAGCCCAGTCTAGCTTTTCTCCAACTTCTCATTCATTTTTTATTGATTTATTTATTGAATTTATATACTGCCTGATATAGAAATCTCTAGGCAGTGTACAGAATTAAAACATAATATAAAACATGAAACATTTAAAATTCTTAAGAAAAGATAAAAATCACAATAAATAAAAGCACATTAAAATTTTAAAAGTTTGCGAGTCAAGAAAGGGAACTTGGGATAATTCATGTGTGGTTGGGGATGAATCACTGAAAAATAGAGCCCATTGATTTTGTTCACACAAATACATTATCCTAAAGGATCCCTCAGTTGTTAACCATGCCATAAGGATAAAAATGAACCCACCCACCCCCACGCAAAAAAATTGGGAGTGGTTTCTATGAACATCCACGCAGATACATTGGCTGAGATAATGCTTCGGGTTAAGCGTTCTGTTGTTTTGAGTAGTCAATCTTGCAGAACATCAACTGTCAAACTAACAACAACAACAGGTCTCTCGCCGCCTCCTCTGAGATGTGACTGGTTGGAGAAAAAACCCGCAGGAAGCTGTGGGAACACACAGAGGAAAAAGATCTGTTGGGAGGAGAGGAGCCAACCTTATGTAATACTGAAGAAATGTGTGTGACAAGAAACCCACCTAAAAGACTTCAAGACTTTGTCACTAAAGTTTAAATCAAATCAAATTTAGGTTGTTATGAAGGGAAGGGATGTGTTGTATTCTATCCAGTAATCTTTTTTATTTAGTTGTTTGGACATTTGTCCCAGTGGGGATCCTGTAGAGAGTGTGGGGGAGGAGTCAGAAAGGAAAAGGGAGGAAAGAGAAAAGGAGAAAATGGAGTTGTTGCTGAATGAACCTTTAGTTAAATCTACTTGAGATTTATTTGTGCGTATGAAGGAGGCAGCTATAAAATAGAGACAACAGAACTCTGTGAGATCCCAAGGACCAAGGGGTTGAACAATAGTCATCCAGCACCAACTCAACCTTAATATTTCATGAGGAAAAAAGTACTGTTTGCTGTTCTGTTGAGCATATTTTGTTCTGTGTACAATTTCTTATTCAGCATTTAACATAGTATATTAGCACCCTCTAGTGACACCTTGAAACAATGTATGTTGGAACAGAAGAAGCCAATTTCAGAAGTGGGTCCATGCCATGTGGAATTGATGCACAGAACAGGCATGCATACAATGCTAGCTCTAAAATAGTTTATGGGGAAACCACCGTAAACAGATGGGAATGGATCCCACTAAACATAAATAATCTTGGGGGGAAATCTTAGCCTGCTCCAATCCAGTTTGTTTAAAATGTTATAGCTTTTCCATGTGATCAGTTTTAGTGCGATAAATGTGCAATTATCCAGACCAGGGATGGGCACAGATCCTAGAGTACATGCTTTGCATGCAGAGGGTCCCAAATGCAATTCCTGTCATCCCCAGCTAGAGGTTCTCAGGACTAGAAAGATACCTGAAGCCCTATAGAGCCACTGCAAGGCAGAGTAGATTATACTGGCCTAGTATGTTCAGATGCCCTCTTTCAGTACTGTGCTTCTCTCTCAGGGATGTTAGTTTGCACACATCCAGTGCTACTGATATTGCCATGTAGAAAGCAATATTCTGTTTGATATTGCCTCCCTTAACCCCCACTAGCTGGAGCACCAATCTAGCCTTTAAAGGCTAACCTCTCTCCACACACAGCATTGCCCCATCATTACCTGAACCTCTTATGAACAATTCTGAGATCTTTTTATTTTATTTTGTTCTTTATAGACTACATGCTCCCCATCTCCTCCTCTGGAACATGTATCTATACTCATTTTTTAAAGGGCCCGACTGCAAGTATGACTCTCCTCTCACTTTGGTACTCCAAACATGTAACATTCTCCACAATGTTATGAAGGCAAAGCAATAAGTCCACCTTAGTAGCCAGCCACCTAATGGCACAGCAGGAAATGACTTGCCTAGTAAGCATGAGGTTGCCGGTTCAAATCCCTGCCGGTGTGTTTCCCAGACTATGGGAAGCACCTATATTGGGCAGCAGTGATATAGGAAGATGCCGAAAGGCATCATCTCATACTGCATGGGAGATGGCAATGGTAAACCCCTCCTGTATTCTACCAAAGAAAAACCACAGAGCTCTGTGGTTGCCAGGAGTCAGCACCAATTTGAGAGCACACTTTACCTTTAGTAGGGAGCCAGGAGATTGCCTCTCCAGGTTGTGCAGGCCTCAGGGATATATTTGTGCAAGTGAAAGGGACCTTTGCATGTTGGGGAGATAAGTGAAAACCACTTCACCATCCTCATCCCCACTCCTGTGCATTGTGCTGGGCAGCAAGTCTTTAGTCTGGGAGCTTCCATGAGGGTGGAACTCTTGCTCCACCCTTGTAACACTGTGGAGAATGTTAGCCACTATCTTTGAGCTTTTGAAATGTTCATATAGAGGTCAACCTTCAGTTGAGGACAGGCATTCATTGATTGTCTGGATAAGCCTTTGTATCTGGAAAATAAGTTTCATCATATTATATACCTGGTGAATGTATTGTTTGCTTCAATATTCTTTATTTTAAAATTATCTGTCTATTAATGTAAGTTGTTGTTTCTATAATGACAGCATGTACCAGCAAAATATCTGCATTCAGCACAAATGCTGTTGCTTATGGAATGAAATAGAATTGCTCTGACCTTGGGCTTTGTGATTACTAACAATGTTCAAAATCAATAAGAAAGTGGGTAGCCGGATATTATAGCTTAGAGAAGTCAATCAATAAATCTTAAGTGAAGTCTTCATTTATCTGCTCTGCAAAACATGTTTTGCTGCAATTCCAGAATGATAAGAATGCAAACATATGATGAAAGCTCACATTCAAAAATGCACTTTTGTATCACATTAGAAAATATTACTGAAACAAAAGCCAACTTGTTACAATTCAAAACAAAACTTTGCTTCTGATTAATACAGTGATCACAGTGATAATATCTTCAAGTGATCTTATCTTTGAGTTACACTTTCTGAGTGGAAAGTCATTGTTCCTAAATTTCCCTGTGCTGGTGGGGCACTACATTACACCTTAGGTTTCCAATGGAAGAAAAAGAAACAATGATCTTTTCCACTAGATAAAATGTTATGTGCCCTCTGTTCTTGCTCATATATAGAGCCCCTGGACCCTGAGCACAAATGAGGGAGAAAATTGCTACACACTCTGGTGCTCTTGTTGTCTTCTGTAAGAACCATGTGAGGTTGGATGCAAGTGAGAGACCCTAGCCCACTGGTGACTGTTTTGTGTTTCATGATATTCAATATGTTTGGTTTTTAAAAAAAATTAAAGGAACTTGATTAATATTTGCATTATACTCTGTCTGCTTAATCTAGCAAGGGGAAATATGTGGGTGGAAGGAGTCTTCTGCATACAAACCCCTTTCTGGAGGGGAAGCCTTATTGCAACAGGGTACTGCTATGCACACAGATCCAGGGCCGGATTAAGGGCAACTGATGCCCTAAGCACAGCCCAACAACGGTGCCCCCCCTCGGCCCCCTCCATTGCTTAACTGACAAGACATTAAGAATCGAGCAAATTATTTACTTATACCTTAATATTTATTTAACTTTTTAAAAGTGTTCTTCCAGATTTTTTATGGTTAAACAAAACAGTTCCACTGCCTATAATTTCATATAAATAGCTGCAACAGAAGGAATGATTGAGAAAAATATTTCATCTTCAAAGTCAGACATCATAACATACAACGATCTTTTACGTGAAGTTTTATCAATATTTTGTACTGCTTTTTACAGTAATCTCACAAATCAATGACTTTTTAGTTCAGATACATAGTTTAGCCATTTCTCAAAACTTTAGTCTCTCACCGAGCCAAAGAAAACTTTTTTTTAACAATGCAAAGTCAAGTCAAACATGACAGATAAAAACAATTACAAAAAATTAACTGAAGTTGAGTGTGGCAGTGAAATGCAAGGTGGCAAAAGAAATGCAAGGTGACAATAAGGGAGGCGAAAAGAGAGTTTGAAGAACAATTAGCTAAAAGTATAAAGGGGAATAATAAAAACTTCTTTAAATACATCAGAAGCAGGAAACCTGCCAGGGAGGCGGTTGGACCATTAGATAATGAGGGAGTGAAAGGGATTATTAAGGAGGATATGGAGGTTGCAGAGAAGCTCAATGAGTTCTTTGTGTCCATCTTCACAGCAGCGGATACAGAGCATATACCTGTTCCTGAACCAGACTTTTCAGGAAAGGACGCTAAAGAACTGAGTCAGATAGAAGTGACAAGAGAAGATGTTCTAAACTGTCTGGAAAATCTGAAAACTAGCAAATCGCCAGGGCCAGATGGCATCCATTCAAGAGTCCTCAAAGAACTCAAATGTGAAATTGCCGACCTCCTTGCCAAAATATATAACTTATCCTTGCAGTCAGGCTCTGTACTGGAGGACTGGAAAGCAGCAAACGTAATACTGATTTTCAAAAAGTGATCCAGGGGCGATCCAGGATATTACAGGCTGGTTAGCTTAACGTCTGTTCCAGGCAAATTGATGGAAAGCATCCTCAAGGATAAAATTGTAAAGCACATAGAAGAACAGGCCCTGCTGGGAGAGAACCAGCATGGCTTCTGCAAAGATAAATCTTGCCTCACAAACCTTTTAGAGTTATTTGAGAGTGTCAACAAATGTGTGGATCAAGGTGATCTAGTTGACATAGTACACCTGGACTTCCAAAAAGCTTCATCAAATACTCCTGAGGAAACTTAGCAGTCATGGGATAAGGGGACAGGTACATGTGTGGATTGCAAACTGATTGAAAGACAGGAAACAGAGGGTAGGGATAAATGGAGAGTTTTCACAATGGAGGGAAGTAAGAAGTGGGGTCCCCCAGGGATCTATACTGGGACTGGTGCTTTTTAATTTATTCATAAATGATCTAGAAGTTGGGGTAAGCAGAGAGGTGGCCAAATTTGCAGATGATACCAAACTCTTTCGGGAAGTGAAATCCAAAACGGATTGTGAGGAGCTCCAAAAGGATCTCTCCAAACGGGTGAGTGGGTGACAAAATGGCAAATGCAGTTCAGTGTTGGCAAGTGTAAAGTGATGCACATTGGGACAAAAAAAACCCAGCTTCAAGTATACACTGATGGGATCTGAGCTGTCAGTGACTGACCAGGAGAGGGATCTTGGGGTCGTGGTGGACAGCTCATTGAAAGTGTCGACTTAATGTGCGGCAGCTGTGAATAAGGCCAATTCCATGCTAGGGATCATTAGGATTGAAAATAAAACTGCTAATATTATAATGCCCTTGTACAAAATGATGGTGCAGCCACAACCAGAGCACTGTTTACAATTCTGGTCACCACGTCTAAAAAAGGACATTGTAGAACTGCAAAAGGTGCAGAAGAGGGCAGCCAAGCACCTTTCTCATGAGGCAAGGCTACAACACCTGGGGCTATTTAGTTTAGAAAAAAAGACGACTGCGGGGAGACATGATAGAGGTCTATAAAATCATGCATGGTGTGGAGAAAGTGGATAGAGAGAAATTCTTCTCCCTCTCACATAACACTAGAATCAGGGGCCATCCTATGAAATTGATTGCCAGGAAATCTAGGACCAACAAAAGGACGTACTTTTTCACACAACACATAATCCACGTGGAATTCTCTGCCACAAGATGTGGTGACAGCCAACAACATGGATGGCTTTAAGAGGGGTTTGGATAACTTCATGGAGGAGAAGTCTATCATTGGCTACTAGCTGGAGGGCTAAAGGCCACCTGCATCCTCAAAGGCAGGATGCCTCTGAGTACCAGTTGCAGAGGAGTAACAGCAGGAGAGAGGGCATGCCCTCAACTCTTGCTGTAGGCTTCCAGTGGCATCTGGCGGGCCACTGTGTGAAACAGGATGCTGGACTAGATGGGCCCTGGGCCTGATCCAACTGGGCTGTTCTTATGTTCAGTGAAAGCGTTAAGGGCATGATAGCTTGGTGGGGGGGGACTCTGTGGTGGTCCACTTCCCTTGATGCCCTAAGCACGTGCATGTTTTGCCTTATGGTTAATCCAGGGCTGCACAGATCCCTTGCCTGGATGCTGGAATTGCATCCTTAAAGATGGTTTGCCACAGCTGTATGATGGCAACATCCCTTTTCAGATGTTATGGGTTTGTTTTCATGACCCGTGTAATTGTAAAGTGTTAACAATGATCACCAGTTGTGTGTACTCCCAAAAGTGTGGCATGAGTCTCACACTTTACTGGCTATCATAGTCCCACTGCCAAAATTAACTAGGATTAAACTAATCCTAGTTAACCACAGTGGGGCTACGATTTCAGCTAAAGCGTAGGTTCTCACATTACATTTAGTAGGGAAGCTTCCAGCTTGGCGATCATAATTAACGTTTTAACTATCATATGGGTCGTGAGGACAAGTCCTATGTTGTACATGCATTCGGATGTCTATACACATTTATATGTTTTTTCTATAAACCACTGTACCTGCATTCATGTTAAAAGTGAAACAGGGTACAACCCCCTCAAATACATAATATAGATAGGAAGTGTACTGCTATACCTGCATTCAATATAACATTTGATCTTTGCAGTGCAAATCTGTACCTGTGTACACTGTACATAGATGTCCTGTTTACACTGAACACACCTTGTTTCACTGAACACCACTGTACAAACTTACATGGCCACCATTGTAATCCTGCCCCCGACTCGTCACTCTCCCTCTTGACCCTGCTCTTCACATTAGCACAGAAATTGTCTGAAGAAATGAATGCAATAAGTGAAGTGTAATCACACCCATTTCCATGATCAGGAGGCTGGGTCACCCAAGCCTCCCAATCACAGAAATAGGCATGATCACACTTACTGCATTAGTCTCTCCAGATGAATGTTGTAGTAAGCATGAAGAACAGGGCCGGGAGGATGAGTGATGGGCGAGGAGCAGGATTCCAAATCACTTGTGGCCATGTAAGTGTGTATAGTGGCATTCAGTGAATGCCCGAACAGGGCTAGATTGTGCGAGTATTGAACTTAACATGTGAATAGGGCTGCTATTTTGGGTGCAGTACAGAGCCCTAAAGCCACCTAATGCTGCAGCAGGGAAGTAGCCTGCCTAGAGAGCAGGATGATGTTGGTTCGAAACCCCACTGCTGTGTATCCCAGACTGTGGGACAGGGGCGTAGCCACCATTGGGCAACCAGGTTCAAAGAACCTGGGCCGTTGCCCCTCAGGGGCTGTGCCTCATGGCCCTAACACGCCCCCCTCATCTGACGTCAGATGCAGGGGAGCTGGTTTAGCTGCTGAACGGGGCCGGGCAGCCCCGTTCGGGAGTTAGATGGCCAGCACTGTGTTTGCAGTGCAGCAAAGAGAGGCTCTCCCTGCCTTTAAGGCAAGGAAGAACCACTCCTGCGAATGCAGCGCTGGCCTGAATGTAACTCCCGAATGGGGCCACGTGGCCCCGTTCAGGAGCCAGACCACACCCCTACACCTGACTTCAGACATGGGGGCGTGGCTAACCCCTGCATCTGATGTCAGAAATAGGGGTGGGGCAAGCAGGGCTGTCCCAGCAGCTGGACATGGGCTGCCGCTGGTCTGGCTGTGCTACTGCTATGGGAAACTCCTATATCAGGCAGCAGCGATATAGGAAGGTGCTGCAAAGCATCATCTCATCCTGCGTGAGAGATGGCAATGGTAAACCCCTCCTGTAGTCTACCACATAAACCACATGGCTCTGTGGTCGTCAGGAGTCGACACTGACTCGGCAGCACAACCTTTCCTTTCCTTTCCAACAGAGCCCTAAAGTAGTGACATTTGTTGAAAATTACAGGCATCATGATTGATTGAAAGATTCACACACATTCCACAATAGCTTATAATCATATAATGGTGAAGTGTCTCCCATATTGGGGTGTGTGAGAGTGCGTGAAACCAATGGGACCTAAGCAGTAACTGTGATATTCTGGTATGAATAGCTTCCAGTTTCTCAGTTATGAAATAAACAACAAAAATTTATTTAACTATTTACATAGTTAAAGAGTCAATGTTAGAGAGAAGTATTAGGTCTGCACTGCACTTAGAGAGAAGTATTAGGTCTGCACTGCCAGTTCAACTCTAATTGGAGGGTTGCTGAGTCACCTGGCAATATTAAGAGTCCAACCCTATTAAAGAGATAGTATCTTCACAGTAACTTATAACTTTTCATTCATTCATTTTTATTTCATTGGGCTTAAGTGTGCCTAATTTCTAATGTATTGTACCTATTGGTTTTAAGTGCAATGTAGTTTCCATTCTGTTTTTTTCAAATATTGAAAATCTGCTATACATATCTATACAATTTCTAGACTTTTCCTCATTTGTTTCTTACTTACTTGGCAGAACTTTGGGGTTATAAAGAGAAAAAGATTTAACTTTATTTCCCAAAGTCTACTGTTGTGGCAAACACAGAGGGTCAATTAAAGAAGCATTTACAGGGTTTTTTCTTTCTTTCATTCATTCTAATATTTTACTTCTACTCAAAGATTCAGGATGTTTAAGTTGGCCATATCTGACAAGGAAAGGTATTACTCTGTTCCAAGAACAGTTCAGGCCTTGCGTGTTTGAAGGACATTTCAAAGCAGTCATTACTAATAAGTATTTTATGTTTTCATCAAGGGGATGTTTTTTATCACATTACCTTTCCCAATCATATGATAGTTAAATTGACATATTATCCAAATATTACATCCACATTCATAATAGCTTAACGGTGGTTGCTTGGTGCTAGAAATGATTGCAGTCAACAAAATATCTACACTTTCCACTGAAATGTCACAATTTACAGTACTGTAGACCCATAGGAATTTAGAGGTGAAAATAGCTAGAGTTGTGCATTTATTTTTCTGTTTTGTTTTGAACCAAATCCAAAATACCCTCCCATTTTGTTCTTTGTTCAAAATCAACCAACCCAAAACACCCCAATCTTGTTCTCGAAATTGCAAAATCCAAATCTGAAACATTTTGTATTTTAAAAAATGGCCCCGGGGCAAAACTAGTGGGTGGGGGTGGTAGTTTCCAATGGGTGGAATCTACCACCCAACTTTCAGAGGAATTGAGCAAAGGGCTTCTTTTTGGTGAATTTTTGAAGTTTAAGATTTTTCCCATAGGGAATAATGGAGGTTTCAGCAAAAGTATAGCTTCACATGGGGGGGGGAGGGGTATCCCAGAGCAGAGTAGGGTGAGTGGTAGTGCCCAGTGGGGGCAAGGAAGCTACCACAATTTTTTCAAAGGAATTGGGCAAAGGGCTGATTTTTGGTGATTTTCATGCATCTTTCATGCATCTTTAAGGTTTTCCTCCATAGGGAATAATGGGGAGGTGTCAGTAGCCCCATAACTCCAGCTGGGCGGCACTGGGGTGGCCTGGAGCAAGTGGTGGTGTAGTGCACATAGGGTTCCAACCACCCCCATATCCACAAGCCCGTGGGGTACAGGGTCTGGTTGTTTCTGAGGTGTTCTGAATGTATACTCTCTGGTAGCATATGAGAGTGGATGCATGGTTTGTCATTGAAAATTTCATATGCTACCAGAGAATCTACACTCTGAACACCTCAGAAACAACAAAACCCAGTACCCCATGGGTTAGCAACCCATGGGGATTGTTGGCACCCTCTGTGCAATACACCACCACTCACTCTGGGCCACCCCAGCACACACACACCAGTGAGTTATGGGGCTGCTGAAACCTCCATTGTTCACTATGGGATAAAACCTTAAAGACGCATAAACTTCAGAAATCAATTTAAAACCAGGCCTTTGACTAATTCCTTTGCAATCTAGGTAGTGGGCAGGCACCCCTTGGGGTGCTAATGCCCAACCCACTGCTCTACCCCTTTTCTGCCCCAAATCTGCCACAAAGACACACAAACTTCAACAATTCATTAAAAAAAACCCAGGCCTTTGGCCAATCCCTTTGGAATCTGGATGGTTGGCAGGCAACCCCTTGGGGTACTGTCACCCAACTCACTGTTCTGCCCCTCTGCAAGCCCATTTCTGCCTCAAATTTGCCACAGAGACATGCAAACTTCAACAATTCATAGAAAATCATTGCCAGGCAGCACACACAACAGAGAACAGCAGGCTAACAGAGCTTCTTAAAGAACCAGGTTTCCAAATCAAGCATCAGATGCAGCAAACGACGGCCAACAGCAGCATCAAGTGTTCCCTGCCCTCTCTCCTCCACCAAGCAAGCAGTTCTCATCCACAGACTTTTTTTTCAACACATCATCAACAACAGAGCTTTACAAAGAACCAGGTTTCCAAAGCAAGACCACACAGATGCAGCAGAGTCAGACAGACTAGGCAAGATCACACAGAGGCAGCAGACTTGGAGCATTTTTTAACTTTTCTACAACAGATTGGAGCCTGTAGCACCACAACCTATTTGATGCAAGTAATCTAGTTTGAATAAAAATGATGATGATGCTGGAATTGAATTCACAATATGACCCAATCTTCATTGCAAAGAAGAAGGGGGGAGAGAGAGAGAGAGAGAGAGAGAGAGAGAGAGAGAGAACCAACAGGATGCCCATCGATGAGGTCCCAAAATGCATCACAACCATCCAAGGCAGGCATTTGAATTGCATTATTTATAAGCACACGCACACGCGCGCACACACACAACAAACCACAACACACAACTTTTTAAATTCAATTGCAAACCCAAACCTCCCTCCAACTTGCCTCCCCAAATTCAACTGCAACCCCAAGCCTCCCTCCAACTTGCCTCCCCACTCATTCAGGGCACTAGTGGCTGCAGGCACAGACAGGCACAGTCAGGCTGTGATTCTCTCAAGCAGGTGAGGGGGATTATTCTGGAACAAAAAAATCAAGCAATGCAGCATCAGATTAATCCATACCCAGGCTGGCATGCAGTAGCATGCAGTAGCCATAGCAGGCTTGCATGCTGGGCTCAGGCTGGCAGCAAGGCAAGCACAGCATCATGGAAACTTTGCAATACAAAACTAGTTCTCTCTCTCTCTCTCTCTCTCTCTCTCTCTCTCTCTCTCTCTCTCTCATGAGGCAGAAAGGCAGAAGCGACTGAATAACTAACTTGTTGAATGAATTGAACCAAACTCCACTCAAAGATGGGGGGACCTTTGCCACATCGTAGACATTCTCAAAGCAATCAGCCCAGACAGAGTGGAAACATTAAGGGTATTGTTTGTTAGAGGTGGCAATGGCTTAGCTATCAGAATTTCTTAGCACACAATTGCATTACAATACAAAACATTCCAAGGATGAGCTTCCTCAGGGATGCTGTGCTTTTTGCATATCTTATCTTCTTCTGCTGTGTGCTAATCTTCTGCTAGTGCTAATCTTTTTGACAAGCTCACTGCCTCGCTGGTTGCTGCAGTCAGGAGACCAAAGGACAATTTCATGTAATGCTGAAACGGAGGTCTGAAATGTTTTCCAAAGAACAAAACTTTCAGCTCCGAAACAGGGTCATTTTGATTTGTATACAAAAAAGTTTTGTTTTTAATTTTTTTCATTTGGTTTAAAAAAACCAAAAAACCTTGTTTTTCAATTTTATTGAAACATAAAGCAAAAGAAAAGAAAAACAGTGTAATGATATTTATTTAAGCAAGCACTAGAAAGAAAACATTCTGAATATATTAACAGTTCTAAGAAAATTCGGCAGCAATGGTCAACATTTGATTACACCTGATCAACACTTGGTTACATAAAGCTGAGTACATAAAACTTCACAAATCAAATCTAGACAATGGGAACAAATGATGTCCTTGTCGAAAATTAAAATTTATAAAGGGATCCCAAGTTGACATAAATGACTCAGTTGAGACTTCATTCATATAAAATTTAGACTTTTAAACTTTAGAAACTGAGGTATAATCCCATAATTTCAAAAACCAATCATTTAAAGAGGGGACTTCAGAAACCCGCCAATTATGAGCATATAAAATCCTGGCTGCAATAATCATATATAAAGACAGCTTATTACATTTAGAAGGAATATAAGGTTTTGTCTTACTTAAAAGAAAGATTTCTGGTAAAAAAGGAAATTTAATCTCTAAAATTTGTTCAATTTTCTCATGAATTTGCTTCCAGTACAATGGAGCCTTATTACAGATCCACTACATATGGAAAAATGACCCTGGTTGGTAATTACATTTCCAACAGTTTTTTGAGAATGAATTATCTATCTAATTAATTATCAGGGGAGTCATGTACCATCTGAAAAACATCTTATACCAGTTTTCTCTTAGGTTTACACATTGTAAATTTAACATTTCTTTTCCACTGTTATTCCCAGTCAGAAAAATCAATCATCCTGTTGAAATTCTGCATCCACTTTCTAATGCATTCTTTAACCTGCTCCGTTTCTGTCTCATATTTCAGCAACAGATTATATATTTTTTCGCAACAAATGGTCCTTATTTTGGCTAATTATGTCTTCAAAGCCAGTCAGTTCTCTAAGTTTTCCACCTTGTATTTGTAACTCTTTCCATACTATCGAACTAATCTGGACCTGTTGAAACCAAGATAGTTGTTGAGATTCAGAATTTGACTTACTCTGTGTTACGTCAAGTTAAACTTTGCAAAGTATATACATTGTCTTTCTAAAATTTGTACTTATAAGAAGATTCTTCTTCATAAAAGTAAACATTCAAAATTGATGCCAAAGAAGATAATCTTGGACTTTTTTTTTTTAATCCCAAACACAAAAAAGACTTTGTCTGATAGCATGTTGTTGTATCTCCAAATCTTTTCTTGTACTGGTTACCCACAGAAAATTATGCAGTTCTCTGGAAAGACCAGAGCTCTCCATACTGGCAAAACGACCATAAGGGGTTGTAATCCAATTGGAAATCCAAGTCAAGCAGCTGGCATAATAATAAAGCTTCAAATTGGGAACGGCTAGCCCTCCTCTCTCTTTTAGATCCTGCATACCTTTAAATCGAATCCTAGGTTTTTTTGTAATTCCAAATAAATGAATTTAGCTGACTCTGCCACTTATTCAAAGTCTTGTCATCGATCTTTATAGGAATCATTTGGAACAGAAAGTTCATTCTTGCTAATATATTCATTTTAATTGCAGAAATCCTACCAAGCCACGAAAGAGTCAGCTTTTTCCATCTATCCAAATCAGCAGTGATTAGTTTCCATATTTGTAAATAATTGTTTTCAAGCAGATCTTTATTATTCCTTGTTAATTTAATTCCCAAGTATTTAATAGGCTTTTTCATTATTTGAAATCCTTAAAACATCATGAAAATGTTCTGTTTCCTCCTTTGTAAGATTCCAGGTCAAAATCTGTTTTGTCATTATTAATCTCGTAACCAGAGACAGAACCGTACTTATGTATCTGTGCCATCAATGTGTCAAAGGAGTCTTTAACCTGAGTAATAGTAAGAAGGACATCATCCGTGTACAATTTTATTTTATATTCTTGGTTCCCCATATAGATACTCCGGATTCGTTGCTCCTGTCGAATCTTAATTGCCAGGGGTTCTAAAGCGAGTATAAATAGCAGAGGGGAAAGCAGACAACTTTGTCTTGTACCTTTACTTATAATGCAATTTTGAGAAAGAGACCCATTTACTATTATTTTGGCTGATTGTTAGTAATATATACTATGAATCCAAGATAGAAAATTTGAACCACACTTCATTTTTTCCAAAACAACAAACAAAAAAGACCAGTCCAAATTATCAAAAGCTTTTTCTGCATCTAGAAAAACCATTGCTGCTTTTGTGTGTGTAGTGGTTATTTTTTCAATTGCATTCAGAGCATATCTTATATTGTCTTTCATAAGTCGTTTTGGGATAAATCCAGTCTATTCCGTATGGATTATCCCAGACAGAAATCCTCTTAGTCTCGCTGCCAAAATTGAAGTAAATACTTTATAATCAACATTCAGCAGAGATATAGGACGATATGATTCAGGACGAGTAGGATCTTTCCCTTTTTTATGAATTAAAGAAATAAATGCCTCTTTCCAAGAGACAGGTAAAGCATAATGGGATAAAATCGCATTCATTACTTCTTTTAATGGGCCAATCAGCTTCTCTTGAAATTTTTTGTAGTTCATCGATGATAGCCCATCAGGGCCTTGTGAATTATTCTTAAGATTCCTTATTGCAATTTCTGTTTCCTCCAAGGAAATAGGTTTATTCAGGCAGTTCTTCTGTTCATCTTAAAATGACTTTATTTGTATCTCCTCTAAAAAGTGTTTAATTTTTTCAGGGTCTTTCTTTTCTTCTCTATAAAGCTTAGAATAATATTCCATGAATTGCTCAGTGATTTCATCATTAGTCAAAACAAATTGTATGTCTCTTTTGATTCTATAAGGTCAATTTGTTTACGGAGTTCTTGAATGTTTTGCCAAATATCTTGGCATTGATTTGTCTTATGGAGAGCCTCTAAATGAGTTAATTCATTGAGTATCTGATCCCTTTGCTTTTGTAAATCCTTCTTCCTCTTAGAAGATTCTGAAATTAAAATTCCCCTCAAAATCCCAAACAGAGAAAGTAGAGACATCAGAAGTCTTGTTTCTTTGAAAAAACAACAGCAATTCTTCATTGCATTTTGAAGCCACCTTTTCTTGTTGTAAAAGAAAGTTATTTAATCTCCATCTCTCCAAACCAATATTAAAGTTCTGGAACTTTACTATCAATGGATTATGATCAGCATAAATAGGTGGTGCTATTTCCACTTCATATATTCTTGGTAACAATCACTTTGAGATCATACACATATTGATCCTTGAGTATGTTTGATGAGATTGGGAGAAAAAAGTAAAGTCTCTTTCTAAAGGATGCTTCAGTCTCCATGCATCTTTCATTTTTCTTTTTAGGACCAGAAGCAACATAACAGTGACCAAGTGCTTTGCAAGTCAATAAACTGACATTAGTGGATTTAATGTGTCTTTCTTGGAGACAAATTATATCTGCTTTTTCTTTCTTCAATTTCAAAAAGGTTTTCCTGCGCTTAAATGGGATTGTTTAGGCCGTTAATGTTGATTGAAATTAATTTCTTGGTATGGCCATTGTCTATTATTAAACATTGGAGACGGAAGCCTGGTCACTTTTTTGTTCTTCTGGCAAGTCTTCTCAGGTTGATTGGTTTCGAAGCAGTAGTATCTGAAATATGAAAAGATTCTAAAAGATGAGCAGCATCTGAAGGTATAAATATCTGTGCTTTTCCGCTATCCAAGAAGACCTCCAGACAAAATGGTATACACCACCTATATCTTATTTCCTTTTCTTGAAGCACAGTTGTAAGACATTTTAATTCACGCCACTTAAGTAGAATATCAAAAGGAACGTCAGGAAGAATTTGTAGACAATTATAATTATGCTCTAAGGGAGAACTTCTTTGTGTTTGAAGAATTTCATCCTTGATGTTTTTGCTTTGAAATTTAATCAAAATATCTCTTGGAACCTTTCTCTCCCAGGCATATCTGGAATTCATTCTATAGATCTCTTGAATATTCAAAGAGATTTCTAAATCATGTCCTAAATATTCCAAAAGTAAAGCTTCAACGGCATTCAAAAGATCATCCTTCCCAAATTGTTCTGTCAATCCACGGATTTTTAAGTTATAAGCTCATTGCTGAGATTCCAAGATTTCAATTCGGTTTTCTAAACATTTAAAATCTGCTTCTTGAGATGATTTCTCCTCTGTCAGCTCCTCTTTAATTTGAAGTACTTGAGAGGAAAGTTGGTCATGTTGAGCCAGTTTTTGCGTAAAAGTGTCAAGTTTTGGTGCAATCTCCATCCGGAAAGTATCAAACAGCGTCTAAACCTTGGATTTGAAATGAGACGCTATGTAATTCCTTGAGAAAAGCCTCTTGAAATTTAGAAAAAGAAGCTGAGCCTTCTAAAGGCTCAGAGTTATCTGTTTCATCACCAGAATCTCTCTTAGTCCTAGTTGTTTTTTTCTTTCTGTTTATGCATCATTCTTATAGATTTCACACTAAAGTATTTATACATGAAACAATATCAGAATAAGAAAATTGGCATCGGCTTCCCTAATGAGCTTATGATCCACAACTATTAATAAAGGGAATAATATTCCATTCTTTTCCCAAAAAGATAAAAGTATGTATATGCATACTAATATATATCAAATAGATTTCCCTATTCCCAATTGGATTGTATACAGCTTTTAAAAATACAGGGGATAAATGAGTTACACCTCTGTTTAAACAGATCTAATATCAATAGTCTAATATCAGTAACCCAGTTGCAAGAGGAAAAAATAGAAAAACCTTTTTCATTTCTATTTGTATACAAAACGTCCAAAAATGTCATTTTTTGACACAAAACGTTTTGTTGCCGAATCGAAATGCACAAGCCTAAAAATAGCCCACCAGTCTACTCAACTAATTATGTAGCAGATTTCACAACACTATCTTCAAGTCAACCAGCTTTGTTCAGTCTAAATTTCAAGGTCACTCTATATGTTATGTGTGATGGCTATGGTTGCATATCCCAACATAAAAAATTGAAATGGGAGCTGACACTTTCTTCAAAGCAAGGTAGTGGGTGAATGGATATTCAACTCCCCCCACCCTTTGCTGCTCTTTTGATCAAAATCACTCTGTCCCCTGCCTACTATTGATGCTGTGGGGTGGGAAAATGTGTTTATGAGGCAAATATCTGTGCGAAAATTGTAATTTGGAAAATACCATGGGGAAGTGTTAACACACACCCATTCACACTGCTCCAAAGGCACTGCAGTCCCTGGTGGCTGCATTATAGTAAAAAAAAAAAAAAAAAGAATCAGTTGATCCAGTCATGGATCTCAATCAAATGCAGCATGTAGTTTGGTCCTCAGTTGTAATTACAAAAGCTGTGCAATTCACTCCTTTCCTCTCTATAGATTAGCACATAGTGGTTAATCTCAAGGAAAGATTTATTAAAACTGCTTGTAAGTAATCTTGTTTTCCTCTAAAGAGATATATTTTAATCCCTCTAAATTACAATAAAAACCCTTTGAACCTTCTCTACTGTCTTGTAAGGTGTTTAAATTTAAATTCATCACTAATGCTAGGTCACTGGGGGTTGGCAAGAGACACACAAACTGCTTCAATCCCAAAAGGCATTCCCTTTTTGGTAACTTCTTCAAGCTTTTAGAAAAATCTTTGATATATTTAGATATTTAGAAATCCCTTGGTATCTTTGATTCCCTTATCCCCATCATTAATAATAATTTATTTGCAATTGGACTGGACGTGATCATATTACACCAGAGCTTCATCAGCTGCACTGGCTTCCAGTCCATTTCCAGGCCCAATTCAAAGTGTTGGTTTTAACCTTTAAAGCCCCAAATAGCTTGGGACCTGGTTACTTGAGATAGCACCTTGCCGCATATTTCCCTACCTGTACCTTAAGATCTTCTTCAGAGGCACTTCTCTGGGTGCCTCTACCAAACGAGGTGAGGTGGCTGGCCACCAGGGAGAGGTTCTTTTCAGTGGTTGCATCCCATTTATGGAACAGCCTCCCCAGTGAGGTTTGCCAGGCTTCATCACTTTGTCCTTTTAGATGCCTGGTAAAGACCTTTTTGTTCACCCTGGCCTTTTAAATTCAGGATTTAAATTCGGCTTTTCATATTTTATCTGATTTTTAGCTAATTTTAAAATGAGTTTTTAATTCTGCTTTGGCTTGTATTGTGTATTTTATTCTGGTTTTGTTGTCTGTTATGATTTAATGTGTTATGTGTTTTTATTGTATATATTAATCCTCTGTTGTGAGCCTCCCCAGGCTTTTGTTATGGGGTGGCTAACAAATTTGTTATGGGGTGGCTAACAAATGATGATGATGATGATGATGATGATGATGATGACAATTTCATTGGGGGAAATGTTCACAGAACCTTTCTCATGCTTTCTCCTCCATGATATTTTGCATGCTTAATACATTCTCAAAAATCCTGGTTCTCCCTGCCAATATGATTTGCAATTAGAAACTGCCAAAGGTTCCTCACAAAGAATTACAAGATTATTCCACACTTGAAGAACAAATATTCCTCAGAGAAACTCTAAATATAAGGAATGTGTTTCAGGTATAACACTTATACCTACTACAATGACATCATATATACCTCATAAATAGGGATGTGCACAAACCGGTTTGCAGGCCATGTTGGAGGCTGGCAAACCGGTTCGCTGGTCCAGCGGTCCGGCAGACCATCGCAGGGGGATGTTGCTTTTAGGGCGGGGGTTGTACTTACCCCTCCCACCACTTTTCCTCCTCCGGCGCTCCATTTTCAAGTAAAATCTTCAGGGCGGCCGTGGTCCTCCCTGCCACCCCGGCCCCCTTGTTGTCTGCTAAAAGCGGAAGTAAATTCCGCGCATGCACACGGCACTGACATGGCCGCGTGCGTCATGCACATCACTGTGATGTGCATGGCGTGCGCACACGTCGGCAGCGCGCGTGGCGGTGGCGGGCGAATGCGCGGAAGTTACTTCCACTTTTAGCAGACAACAAGGGGTCAGGGGTGTCAGTGAGGACCGCTGCCGCCTCGAAGAGTTTACTTGAAAATGGAACGCCGAAGGGGGGGAAGCAGCGGGAGGGGTAAGTACAACCCCTCCGCCCTTAAAAGCAACACCCCCCTTGGCGTCGGACCGCACCTCTGCAGTCCATGCACATCTCTACTCATAAACCCCTGCTAACCCCTGCAATGACCTCATAAACCCCTGCTAACTTGGCAAAGAGGCACCTTTTAACATGGTGATTATTTTGATTTAGCAGGGGGAGAGTAATTGGCCCTATCCACCCCCAGCACAGTACCTCCAGTGACTGTTGCTAGTGTCTATCTTATGTTTCTTTTTAGATTGTGAGCCCTTTGGGGACAAGGAGCCATCTTATTTATTTATTATTTCTCTGTGTAAACTGCCCTGAGCCATTTTTGGAAGGACGGCATAGGAATTGAATAAATACATATATACATACATACATTCATTCATACCACACAACACTTCTATCTTTCTTATTCACCAGTCTCTCTCTCTCTCTCTCTCTCTCTCTCTCTCTCTCTCTCTCTCTCTCTCTCATACATACATACATACACAACCCAATCAAATTTTTCCATGGGAAATTGAGTCTCAAATTTTGTCCCAGGTTTTAGGGTAAACTGAACCCAGACACCAAGGAATGTTTGGCGGGGAAGCAGAGAAAAGGGAGTATTGTGGTTTTACTCTGTTCTTTTTAACAAGGGCAGAATTCAAAAAAGGTCCCTAAGATTCTTTAACTGAAGTTTTTTCTGCTCTTATGAGCTTCAGGAGGGGAGGGCAAGGGAGGAGTGACAGGCATCATCCTTCTCTCCTCTTCTCCTTTCGAATAGCTGGCTGATGCTCTCATTTCCTGTGCGGTAGGACCTGTCAGTCATTCTGTGTTTCTTTTCTCCAAGAGGTCCCCCCCACTCTTTTGTTTCCCCAAAAGCAGCCAGGGCAGGCTGCCTCTTAGTGGAAGAAGGCAGATGGGAAAGAGCAATTTCACTTTTTGCCCAGTGATCATTTTTCACAAATGACTTGAGGGCAGAGTAACAGAACTGTAAAACTATGAATGGTGTGGAGAAAGTAGATAGAGAGGTCATGTTTTCCCTTTTTATAATTCTGGAACTTTGGTTCTCCCATGAAATTGGTTGGCAGTAGATTCGGGACAGTCAAAAGCCAATATTTCTTCACCTTATGAAATTCACTACCACAAGTTGTGGTAATTACGATATTCTTGTAATAACCTCCAGGATTTGAGTTGTATTAAACAAACAATAACACTTTATTAACTATCTACATAATTGGTCTTTGTTAGAACCGAAAAGTACCTACAAGGACTGCTCTGTTTGCCAGCTTCAGTTCCACTGAGAGATTGCTGAGTTGCTTAGCAATATAGTCAAGTCTCACCTTCTTAAAGTGATAGTGTCCTCACTGTATTATTCACTGATGCAGATAGCTTCAAATGACAATTAGACAAATTCCTTCAGATCTGTCCATGTGTATTAGCCATGATAACTATATTGTAGCCTCATGTTCAGGGGCATTAGGCATCTGAACACCAGTTCCAGGGAGGAAACTATGCTGGAGGACAGTCACCTTCTTGTCCTGCTTGTGGGTTTATGAAAAACATCTGGCTGGCCACTGTTGGAAACAGGATGCAGGACCAGATAGACATTTGGGGTCATACCACTGGGTGAGGTCATCAGAAGGTTTGGTGCTGGATGTTATCAATATGCTGATGACACCCAAATCTACTTCTCCTTTTCATCTTCAGGAAATGGCACTCATTCTCTAAATGCCTGCCTACAGGCAGTAATGGGCTGGATAACAAATTGAAGCTGAATCCAAGCAAGACAGAGGTGCTCATTGTGGGGGCTCAGAATCTGAGGGGTGTGTTAGGTCTTCCTGTGCTGGATGGGGTTACACTCCCCCAGAAGGAGCAGGTGTGCAGCTTGGGAGTACTCCTGGACCCAGACCTCACCCTGATATCTCAGGTGGAGGCCATGGCCAGGAGTGCGTTCTATCAGCTTCGGCTGATTCGACAGCTGCGCCCATTCCTTGAAGAGGATGACCTCAAAACAGTGGTGCATCAGCTGGTAACCTCCCAGCTTGACTATTGCAATGCGCTGTACATGGGGCTGCCTTTGCATGTAGTCCGGAAGCTTCAGTTAGTTCAGAATGCGGCAGCCAGACTGGTCTCTGGGTCAACCAGTTCGTTTGGTGGCGACTCAGAGGTAGGCCTTCTCTGTAGCTGCTCCCGGGCTGTGGAATGCACTCTCAGCAGAAATTCGCAATCTTAATTCCTTACTGACCTTCAAGAGAGCCCTTAAAACCCATCTGTTTGGCCTGGCCTTTCAGGGATTTTTATTAGTTTTAGTTGTTTCAATGCTAACCTGGTTTTCAGGGTTTTAATTGTTCTGATAGTTTAATTGTTTTTAAGGTGTTTTAACTGTTAATTGGTGTTTATATTTATAGTTCTGTTTTAATTGTTGGTTTTAATGGTTTCTGTTTTAATTGTAAACTGCCCTGTGCCATTTCGGAAGGGCGGTATAAAAATCGAATAAATAAATAAATAAATAAATACAGCAGACCTCTTCTTCCTGGTAACTTCTCATTGGGCTGCATGGCTGGGTCTGCTTGCCTGATTGTAAACTTATGTCATGCACCCATATAAAAGCTGTCCTAGGCCATATACACACTTCCCAATAGAATACTACAGGCAGACAAACCACTGAGACAATAAGGCACTACAATAAGTCACAGTGTGGGATGATGTAAGCAGACCTAGTTTTATTTCTCACCTTAGTTGCTGATGACATTCCAGTCTTCCTCTATTCACATTTCATATTGTAATGGAGATGAAGTATATTCTCTAGGAAAAGCATATTTCAAGCCAAACTTCTTCCAAACTGATTGTACACTCTGAGCAAATGAGAAAGTCTACTGCAAGATAAATTATTATTTAATTGGCCCTTTTCAAATAGCTAAATTCCAAAATATAGTGTTACAGCAGACCCTCCAAGAGTCAATATGCTATAATAATTAAACTATCCCCTTAAAACATGAAAAGCACTTTAGTAGGTTTTTAGTATCCCATGTATAGCCAATGCTCTTTAAAGCTTATCATATTGATCTGTAATATACTTTGCAAAGGTCTGCTGTGTGTATTGCTGCTTGCAGCACAGAAGAAAGTAAAACAAAATGGGTTTAGGGCTTAATGACATATAACAGTCCAAATAAATAATGTATATACATGGTCAATCTCCAATACCCAGAAGACCATCAGTCTAACTTTAATGTTTGAGATAACCATCTATATGTGTTTTCAGATTTATCACTTGAATCCTAATGCATTTGCCAAACACATAAATATTTAAGCAGCTGAAAAATATTGCATCAACAGAAATCTAGGCAGATTTACAGTTGTTGACCTTCTTTTATACACACACACACTGATGGCACGCTAAAGAATGCAGGAAACTAATTTCTTAAGCAAAAGTGCTTAATTTTTCCCCTTTTGTCAGGAAAGTCTTTGACTTCACTTCCACACCATAATAATTATAAAAAACTTTTGCCTGTTAGGTCTTGTCCAAAGACCTCCTAGGGTGACGTATTGGTGACCAATGTAGTTATCAATTTAAGGCTGCAGAACTGAGGAGAGATGAGAATATTGCTCTCCTAGTTCCCACTGTGGTGTCATCCTCCACCAGGGCAGCCCATTGATTTCCCAAGATCTGAGCTGCCAAGAAATAATTTCAGGTCAGGCTTGTGGTTTTGCCTGATAACAGGCCATTTTGTCCTTGAGCCCAAGATTCTGCTGCATGTCTGTTGCATCTGATTGGACCACCTGTGTTCCTGCTGTATTGGCCGGAGTTTTGGTGACTCCTGACCTTGGATTTTGTTCTTAGTGCTTGTTGCCCTGATTGGACTGTTCACCATATTCCAGACCTTTCCTTGAAGTGAATTATTATTGACCCAATGTTTTATCCAGCCCTGTTCTCTATTCTTCCAGGATTATTACTTCAGTTGCTGTGTTACCTTTGTCCAGAGTTGGCACTCCTTCATATATGTAACCTTTTATTACTCAGTTACATTGAACTGTAACATACTTAGAAATGAATTTGATCTGTGGAGCTTGAGATCACATTGCTTTATCAGGTGGAATCCTGAAGAACTGACTGGAATCAAAATTAGTCAACTGTCCAGGTGAGCAGAGACCTTTGAATTTGATAGATTAAAAAATAAAGAAAGGCAAATTTATACAATAAAACAATTAAAAGTTGGGCCCATGTTGCAGCTATTGGTTAAAGATGGGTCATGGAAGGCTAAAGACTGCTAGCTTAGATAGAATGTATGTGTTACAGATCATAAAAGATGTAGGGATTAAAAAGATGTAATGAAGGCTCCTTCTTATATTTAACTGAAAGCACTGGGTAAAGTTTGTTGCAAATGGCTTGAGTTACTCCCTTTTTTGGCAGGAGGCAGGGCTAGCAACAGCCATTATGAGAAAAGGTGGCAGCATGTGGAAGAGGTCCTTCCATAAACTGAAGGGGTCCTTCTGTGAACACAGTTCTTCTGCCATGAACTGAAGCTCCTTCCATTTACGGGGCAAACACTTAGGATACAACCCTTTGTGTCTATACTGCATTTTAACATATTCCTTTCTGTGCAGAGCTATATATTAAATTGCACTGTAAAATCTGATATTCTACGAAAAAGTTAAACACTACTGTATACTGTATGTCCTTTTCCCCTCCCTTGTGGAGGAATACTTGTCCATTCAATCCTCTTCCTAGACACTCTGCTGCGGGTGGGGGCGGGGGGGACAGGACTGAACTTTTCATTCCTTCCCCCCCTCCCCTACTATTGAGAGTCTTGACATGTTCACAGAATGACTTTTTCTTTTCACAAACCCATCTATAAACAAACAAAAACAAAAAACCCCCAGTTCAACACTGTAAGAAGAGAAACTAATTTGCTCCACATTTCTAAAAGAAATGTCATAAAACAAAGAAATGTCATAAAACAAAACCAACAGATGTTAGTTAAACTGTGAAACCAGCTATATGCTAATGCTCTTTGGCTCCATTTATATGAGGGAACTTTTATCTAGATCTCTAAAATGGCCCCACACATCCTATCCTGGAATCACTGGCGAGACAGAATTTGTATGAAAGGTATATGACATGTTTTGGGGTTTTGGTTGTTGTTGTTGTTGTTTTGTTCATCCATTATAGTAGCAGAATTGGAGCAGGAATAGACATCTGGTAATGAGATATATATGCATGGTATTATACCCTATAGACATCCTCTTGTGCTTATCTTTAAGATCTGGCCTAACTTATTACACCAGTGCCTGGAAGATAGAAATTCATTTAAGAAAGTTATACTATAATAAGCTGTCCAAGTTTTAGTTGCTTTGAGAAGCTAAGAATATCTAGAGAAGAAGCCTTTGGTTAGTTGCTTCTGACAACATGTTTTAAAACATATTTCAAAATTCCATATAATATTTGAAAATTCATGTTGACATTCTGTTATCTCTAGCAGCTCATAAATAACAGGCACAATATGTTGATACTAGAAATGCTTATATTCTTTTAAAAATATGTAGGTAGTTACATTTAACACAAAGAGCTTCTTACTGAAACTACCTGTTTAAGAGGAATGACCCTGAGCAGCGAAACAGAGGATACATTCATAACATGCTGTATTTCCTAAGGGAACTATAAACAACAATTATGGGAAAACCTCACATTGCCTCCTATTGAGGAGTTCTAGGCTGAAGCACAAGTAGGCTTGTGTGAGGGTAACACTTAAAAGCATGTGTGCTGAGACACCCTCTGCCTGCTCTATATTTTGTATTAAACCAACTCTGGCTTGTTTAATAGCAGTACCAGGGGAAATGGAGTCCTTAAAAAAAAAAATACAGTTCTTCAACAAGAAATTCTGCATGTGCATTATGCAAGTGAAGCAAAATGGCATCTCTTTGCAGTGGTGTATGGAGGACATAGGTGGCCCGTGGCTCCCCCTACATGCGTGTGGTAGCAGCAGCCTCCCTGACTAAGCAGCCTGGGGAAGGCTGCCCTGTCCCCACTGCTCAGCTGGCCATCATACATGTGCAGCAGCCAGCTGTAGCAGGGACAGGACAGCCTACCCCAGCTGCTTGGTCAGGAAGGCCACTGCTGTCTCCGCCGCCACCGCACAGAGGTGGCAACATGGAAAGAAGGGGCGAGCGCGGCAGCCCCAGATCAAACCCATGCGCACAATTACAGCTCTGCTCCTGTCTCTTTGTTTATTGTACATAGTTTTGTGTCTATATGCCAGCTGTGTACCAAAAGCCCAAAAGCTATACAAGACAATGAAGTCTCACCTCCTGAGCACTGGAAATCTTGCTCAGACTTCTGGGATTCCAAATGGCATTGTCCACACACTTTATTAAAAATTACAAAGAAGTTACTGTCATTGGGTCTTTCAATAGAACTCCTTATTTCTTTAGGCTAAGAGCAAGCCAAACAGATATTTGTTTGCAGAGACGCAAGTTTTTGGCAGTACAGAAATATTTTAAATGAATGAATGAATGAATGAATATCTTCCCAACAGATTGATGATACAGAATATCAAAATGATGTTAATTGAATGCCCCAGTATATGAGGGACAGGGTAGTAAATTTTGTATGGGAACCTGTGAGCTACTTAACAACGCTTTCCTTCCCCAAGCTGCAAAATAAATTCTTCAGGGCAAGACATAATAGCAATAGCAATAGCAATAGCACTTACATTTATATACTGCTTTATAGCCGGAGCTCTCTAAGCGGTTTACAATGATGTAGCATATTGCCCCCAACATTCTGGGTACTCATTTTACCGACCTCGGAAGGATGGAAGGCTGAGTCAACCTTGAGCCCCTGGTCAGGATCGAACTTGTAACCTTCTGGTTACAGGGCGGCAGTTTTACCACTGCGCCACCAGGGGCTCTTGTTCTCCCCTCTGCACTCCTGCAGGGTAGATACTCAAAAGTGCTATTGGCTGATAGAACCTTTCCATAGGGATGTGCAAACAGGTTCAGATTTAACTGGCTCAACATCAAACATGCCCAGTTCGAGGGTTCAATGTCAAGCTAGCCTCGAACCAAACCTGCCCCTGTTCGGCTCAATCTTGGCTCGATCTTGAGCTGAACACCCCCAGCCAGTTCAGGGGTTCTACCTTAAACAAAATTAACTGAAACTTACTGCCTCCAGGGGAGCTGCCGTGGCCATGGGAAAGTCTCTGGAGGTTCCCCCTCCCCCCACCAGCCTCCCCTTGTGTCATTACAGCCCGGTTCAGGTATTTTCAGTTCATTCTGGACCTCTGTGTAGATGTGGTGGCCATTTTGGAGTTTGCTGCACATGCACAATTGGCTTCCAAAATGGCATCCACAACTGCATAGAGGCCTGGAATGGTACAGAAACCACCTGAACCAGGCTGTAATGACATCGGGAGAGGCCTGTGGGGAAGGGGAAACCTTCAGAGACACACACGCACACTCGTGGCCATGGCAGCACCCCTCGAGGCAGTACATTTCAGAGGGTTTTTTTTAAAAAAAAAAGGTGAAACCCCCAAACCTGAACCAAACTGAGGGTTGTTCAGGGGTGTTCAGGTGTGCACAAAACTGAACATGCCAGGTCTGGTTCGAATCTGATTTGGACTTGAACTGAACTGGGCATACCAGTTTTGTGCACTTTCCTATGCAGGGCAGAGGAGATAGAAATGATCCAACATGCCCTGTTACATTGCCCCTTCTACAAGGACTCCCGTACCCGATATATTTCCCCTCTATTGCAGGGGCACCCAGACAGACTGGAGGGGTTCTATACCAAGCTATTGCACTCGGATACAAATAAAACCATAACTTGCACGGCAGCTAAATTCTGTGCAGCAGCAATGGAAATATGACAACAATTGACACAGTCATGATCCAGTTGGTTGCAATATTTTTATATGTTGTTTGTTTGTGTTTGATCTTTGATCAAAATAAATGTTGAGTTGGTCCACACTCTTTCAAGCTTTCCCCCACAGTCTTAAGTTCTAGAAAGGCTCTCTTTTTTCAAATTAAGGGAGAGCTGAGATTCTGATCTTGAATTCTGCATCCAATATCAGAGGAAGGGAAGTTTTAGATGCAAATCTCACAATCCTCAACCCTTGCAGAAATTATGCCTTGCAGAAGAGAGGGACTAATAAATCACCACAAAATATTATATTGTCTTTGTGCATCACCATTGTCTTGGTTGTTTATCAGGCAACCTCTTGAGCTTTTGCTGCTCTCATGGAGGGTGGACAACAGTGCTTTTACCTGTATGCCCTGGCAGTGGGCATAGCTGACATGAGTGACTGAAGGACTTGGAAATCCAAATTAAGCCAATGGGAAGCAACAGGGCATCATCCTGGGTATGGTCCCTACTGACTGACTTATGAATTGAACTCAGGCTGTTCTTAAGGCGGCAGCTGCTGAGAAAGTAGGTAGTAGCTGCTCCTCTGTCAAACAGTAGCATACATTAAACACATTCAACAATCACACTTAATTTATTTTCCAAGCTCATTTATTTAAACAGACAACTCCACATTAGTAATTTTTCATGTGCACACTAGAACTATCTGCCTCCATAAATTAAATTCTTATGGGTACAGCTAATGGAGTTTCAGAGAATTTCCTGACTTAAAAAGTGGTTTGAATCTGACAGTCCCCCTAAAAAACTCATAAAAAATGTCTCAAACCACTAAACTGATAGTCTGATTAATTATTCAAGCAGCAATCTAATTCTGGTTATAAATTAATGATAGCCCAACTGCCCTGCACTAGTTGGATTCAGCACTTCAGTAAAAGGGCATTTAAGGCTCAAATGTTAACTCTGTAGCAGGTCAGTGTTTTTAAGAACTAGTAATTGATAGCTGGCCAATCAAAGAATATAGGAGCGTTCTTATATTGTAATCACCTTGAAAATTAATTGACTCTGACAATAAAAACACAATTGTGTCAAGGGCTGCTCTGTTCATAGAGGTTTTGTTGATTTATGCACTGAAGTCTGCCAGTTTCTTTTGAATGCATGCTTTCTTAAAAAGAATTTAAAAATCTGTATTCTTTGATTTAAGGACCATAGAAATCTCTTCTACTATCATAGTCTGAAGGACACCATACACAAGTCCTTCCCTGTTGATAAGGCTATCAGCATGCAGCAGTGGGCTTTTTAAAATGGATGGAACTGACAGCGCCACAGTGGGGCAGCGGGGAGGCAGAGGGGGAGAAGGTAGGGACCTGCATGCCTCCTTTTAAGAGTCCCTCACTGAGACATTTTGGCTGTGGCAGCCTGAATTGCTTCGGCACCTCTCTCTGTTCCTTTCTCCACTGGGCCAAACAGGGCCACATACCACCACTCTGCCCTTCTCCGCTGCTGTGCTACTGCAGTCTCTGATCCAATCTTCTGGTGTACTATCCTCAAGAGGCAGACACACTAAGGTCTCTCTACATCCCAGAGTCCCCTTTAATGCATTTTGAAACTCCCTCCTTTGGCCTCCCCCAGCCACAGTTTCCCCTGATAACTCTTGATTTGGATGATATCAAGCCAACCAAGAAGCAAGGAGATCCAATCAGAAGCCAGTGCCACAAAACTAATGAGCAAGGGGGACACAGCCCTCCAAAATGGCACTTGAAACTCAAAATCATCTGTTTTGTTTCAAGCTTCAAACAGGCCCTTTATTTCAAGGGTGTTTCAAGCTCAAAACACTTGAAATGGCCATTTTGAGCACAAATTGGTTCAAGCTTGGAAAATTTTGCACATCCCTAATTATTAATAGTGAGTGCCAAGCTTTCCTTCTTATGCTCCCATCCTATTTGTCACATACAATGAAGACTCCCCTTGCTATATTCATCAAATATCTGGGATGGTTTTGTACTATCTGAGCTACCTTTGTTTCCATCAAAAATTGGTACTCAATCATCCCTTGCAATCATTCTAAAAATAGATAGAACGATTGCCCAGGTCTATTTGATTAACTGTTCTGTGTTTGTCAAGGAGTAGATATTTTTAGACAGCAGCAAATGAAACAGAACAGTTTTCTATATAGCTACGGGCCAGCTGATGCACTGATTGTGTGGAGCATGACAATAATTGCTACATTGCTAAAAGTGAATCTGAACATGATTAGAACATTAGTTCAGCACTGAGTTTTTGAAATATGGCTCTCCAATCCATTAAAGAATTTTGGTGCTTAAATTGGTTAGAAAGTAGTTGATTAATCAAGTAATTTTACATAGTAAAAACAGGTGCCTGTAGGTGAGAACTACTCTGTAAAATGTTATTTGGTAAAATATTACTTCGTGACTGTGATCCACTAAGAGGCATGCATAGACACACACACTTTTGTACACCAAAGGTTTTCTAAGAATTTCCCTTTCAGAACTATCCCCATACTGAACAGCTCTGATGTCAAAGCAAATGCTAGAATATTAGCAACCTGCTTTCATATTTCCATGTTGCAACCCAGTGCAATTTATGACAGGAAATAAAACGATAAATCCAGATGACATTCAAGGACTTTGCATAATGTTCTTAGTGCCATCTGCTGGTGATGGCTGGCAATCTGTGAAAAAACCTGTATATTTTGAAATTACCTTTATTCTTACTTGTATAAAACACATTTTTTTTTTACAGATTGCCAGAAATCACCTGCAGATCATACTAAGAATGTTATGTGACATCCTTGAACATAGTCTGGAGTCCTCATTTTATATCCCATTGTAACTTTCACAGAAATGTGAATATATTCCACAGATCAAGCAGAGTCAGAGGAGAGCTGGTTGAGCTGGTCTTGTGGTAGCAAGCATGACTTGTCCCCATAGCTAAGCAGGGGCTGCCCTGGTTGCATCTGAATGGGAGACTTGATGTGTGAGCACTGCAAGGTATTCCCCTCAGGGGATGAAGCCACTTTGGGAAGAGCAGAAGGTTTCAAGTTCCCTCCTTGGCTTCTCCAAGATAGGGCTAAGAGAGATTCCTGCCTGCAACCTTGGAGAAGCCGCTGCCAGTCTGTGAAGACAATACTGAGCTAGATAGACCAATGGTCTGACTCAGTATATGGCAGTTTCCTATGTTCCTATGTTCCTAAATCAAACTGCAACATGACATATAAGGAGCTGAATATCTATCAATAGATATCATAGTGCTTTTGTGTTGGCACTGTAATACTTTTGGGAACAGCTGGCTTGATTACAGCACTGATATACCCGGCTGTGTATCAACAATAAAATTGATGTTTTGTCCTGCATTGCTGGTCAAATTGAGAGCCACCCATCTTCTAGGACAATATGTCCAGTGTATAAGCAAGTGCTACGTGTGCATGTCTAATGCCAGTTTTGGCAATGTAAAAGTATCCTTTGTGGCATTTAAAGCTGGCCTTGTTATTTCTGTTAAATTAAGAGGAGCACTTGCATAACAAGCTTGCTGTAATCATGGGAGTCTACAACTTGCAGTGAGATGACTGTGTGGAAGAAATCCAGAGATTGGTTCATAGAGTGTTAATGTAATAAAATACAAATAATAATACAACTGCCTGGCTTCTGACTGTCAGCAACTCAACAAAAGCTAAAATTGTTTCATTAGAGGGAAGGGAGAGAGAGGATCTATGATCTACATGCTCAGCAGGCTGAAGCCCCCCCAGATTTGTTCTTGGGCATCTTCATCTCAGGTTGAAACTAAGGAAGGCCTCTTCCTGAGGTCTTTGAGAGCCACTGCTAACCATGTGGATAGTTCTAAAAATAAGAATTATTCAGTTGGAAAAATAAGTTTTAGACAGTTCCTGATTTCTCCAGGCAGAGGCGTATCTAGGGAAAATAGCGCCTAGGGCAAGCACTGAAATTGCGCCCCCAGACCAAACATCTGACACCCATCTTTCAGATAATGTTACCATAATATCAGCTGAAAAATACAAGTCAAGCTCGGTAATCTTTTAATATTTCAAAAACTATTTAGCAGTGGACATAGCCAGACCAAAAAATGCTGGAAAACTACAAATTTCAGGATGCTGGGGCCCATGAAATACCCAAATACTATGTGGAGGTGTACTTGGAAAACTAAACAGAAGTGCCTGTCTAATTCTCTACTATGCATTGTAACATCACTATTACGTAAGTTTTAAAAATAAATGGAGAATTTGGCTTTTCCCAGATACTCTAAAAATAATTAAAGGATATGCAGAGTAAACTGCACCACTGCTTGGAATATTATTATTATTATTATTATTATTATTATTATTTTGATTTCTATACCGCCCTTCCAAAAATGGCTCAGGGCGGTTTACAAAGAGAGATAACAAACAAATAAGATGGCTCCCTGTCCCCAAAGGGCTCACATTCTAAAAAGAAACATAAGACACACACCAGCAACAGTCACTGGAAGTACTGTGCTGGGGGTGGATAGGGCCAGTTACTCTCCCCCTGCTAAATAAAGAGAATCACCACGGTAAAAGGTGCCTCTTTGCCCAGCTAGCAGGGGCAAATATATTCTAGTATTTCAGAAAGACAGTTAAAATGAGAGAAAGAGAGCAAGAAACTCTCAGTGGGCCTTAATACTAAGGATCTCACACTGATTCAAAGACAAACTCACTATTAATAGCCATATTATTAAGACATCACATTTAACTCACTTATCACAATAAAAAAATATGAGCAAATGAATACAACCTAGCTCATAAGCTTCAGCTCAGTATTCACAAGCCCTGATTCTCTGTACATAGTTCCAAACTAAATATGTGTACAGTGACTTATATTATATATATTTTTTTAACCTGTAGCCCCTTTGTGGGGCTTCCTAACGGCTGGGGGAGGTCAGCAAAGGTTCCCCCTCCCCGCACTGGCCTCTAGGGCCTCACAGGGTGTCGTGGCCATTTTTATATATATATATATATATATATATATATATATATATATATATATATATATTTAAAAATGGCCGCTAAAAACAAAATGGTCACCGTGCATGCTCAAATGGCCTCTGAGAGGCCTGGACTGGCCTAGGGCCTCACAGAGGCCATTTGAGCATGTGCAGTGGCCATTTTGTTTTCGGCGGCCATTTTTCAACTTTTTTTAATTTTAGAAAATGGCGCCCCCTTCAAGTGGTGCCCAGGGCACGTGCCCTGCCTGCCCCACCCTAGATGCGTCCCTGTCTCCAGGATGTTATCAGTCCATTGCATCTGCTTCATTACTGAGGAGGCTTTGCATTCCCCACATATTTAAAAGGAAGTCATTTGGGGAAAGCAGTGATAGGGTAAGCACTAGGAGTGATTAATTTCTTAAAAATAGAGGTGCCTGCCAGAATCCAAGTTTGCCTGATAATCATACTGCCTTGCCTGGAAAATGTCATGAGCCCTGAACCTGTAATAGCTAGAGCCAACACCAATGACTTGGAGGACAGGGTGGGGTTCAAGGGAGCTCTGCCTCCACCTCTAGGACTTCCTCTGACCCCTTCAACACACCTTTACCCATATCCTCAAAGAGTGAAACAGAAGCTCCATGAATGCTACTCAGCTTGATCACAGATTGCACCTGGAGAATAGGGCAACAGCCTTTAAAAACTTGGACCTTTCCAGGCTGAGGTGGGGCTGTGTTCCCATCTGCTCTATTTTAGGCTTCAGTTTGTCTTTGCCTTTTACCAAAACAACTTTGTTGTGAATGTACTCTGATTGGTTTGGGTCATTTAGTGCTCTGACTCCTGAGCTTCTATCTGTTTGACTTTGGCTGGGCTTGATCCTGCTAAACTCATTTCCTTGTTCCTGACTTATGGTCTATAGTATTTTGACTTAGCTTGCTTCTACAGACTGATTTCCTGGTCCCTGACCTCCAACCTGTTATATTTTGACTCAGCCTGATTCTATGGACTGATTTCCTGGTTCCTTATCTGCTGCTTACTAACATCGTCTTTGCTTGCCCAGACACAGCAGAAAGCATCCCCCATAATTCCAGGCATGTGATGAGAGCAGGACGGGGCGGGGAGTCTGGTACTGTGTCATGACTAAGATACTGAGCTGCAAATAATAATAATAATAATAATAATAATAATAATAACAACAACAACAACAACAACAACAACAACAACAACTCCAGTGGAAGAGGAATGCTGCAAGTCCATCAAACAGTAGAGGAGGAGAAAAGAGGCCTTGAAGAATATATAAAGGACAGTGAGGAAGATGCACTTAAAATGATCAATAATGAGAAACTATTCAACACCAATGAAACAAAGCAGGCCTACAAGAAAGAACAAGTCAAGAAGAACCGAGCAGAAAAATGGAAAAATAAGCCACTGCGTGGTCAGTATCTGCACAATATAACTGGAAAAGCAAACATCACCAAGACCAGGCAATGGCTTAAGAATGGCAACTTGAAGAAAGAAACAGAGGGTTTAATACTGGCTGCACAAGAACAAGCACTAAGAACAAATGCAATAAGAGCAAAAGCAGAAAAATCAACAACAAACAGCAAGTGCCAACTTTGTAAAGAAGCAGATGAAACAGTGGACCACCTAATCAGCTGTTGTAAAAAGATTGCACAGACTGACTACAAACAAAGGCATGACAAGGTAGCAGGGATGATACACTGGAACATCTGCAAAAAAGACAAGCTAACTGTAGCCAAAAATTGGTGGGACCATAAAATTGAAAAAGAGGTAGAAAATGAAGATGTAAAAATATTATGGGACTTCCAACTACAAACCCTGCTAACTGGGCAAATAGGCACCTTTTACCGTGGTGATTCTCTTTATTTAGCAGGGGGAGAGCAACTGGCCCTATCCACCCCCAGCACAGTACTTCCAGTGACTGTTGCTGGTGTCTATCTTATGTTTCGTTTTAGAATGTGAGCCCTTTGGGGACAGGGAGCCATCTTATTTATTTATTATTTCTCTGTGTAAACTGCCCTGAGCTATTTTTGGAAGGGCGGTATAGAAATAGAAATAATAATAATAATAATAAATAACAGACAAACATCTGCCACACAATACACCAGATATAACTGTAGTTGCGAAGAAAGAAAAACAAGTCAAAATAAGCGACATAGCAATACCAGGGGATAGCAGAATAGAAGAAAAAGAAATAGAAAAAATAACAAAATACAAAGGTCTACAAATTGAAATTGAAAGGCTGTGGCAGAAGAAGACCAAAATAACCCAAGGAGTAATTGGCGCCCTAGGTGCAATTCCAAAAGATCTTGAAGAGCACCTCAACACCATAGGGGCCACAGAAATCACCATCAGCCAATTACAAAAAGCAGCTTTAATGGGAACAGCCTATATTCTGCAACGATATCTATAACAACAACAAGAACAATATTGGTAACAAAATTGTGACATCCCAGGTCCTTGGGAAGGACTCGATGTCTGGATAAAACAAACCAGTCAATAACACCTGCCTGACTGTGTAAACAAGAACATAATTGTTGTTGTTTACACAGTCAGACAGGTGTTATTGACTCGTTTGTTTTATCCAGACATCGAGTCTTTCCCAACAACCTGGGATGGCTGAATTTTATTATCAATGTTGTTGCTGTCGAACCCTGGTGGTTGTTTGGTTCATGTGCTCAGTTATTTTTTGCTTTAGTTCTTTTTGCTTTTCTGTTAAACAGCATTCAGGTTTTTGAGGTGAAGGCAATGGGGAGGTTGCCTGGTTTTGATTTTGAAACAGTTCAGCAACAGTGGCATCCTCTATTTCCAACACCTCCTCCACCTGCGCCTGAGCAACTGCTTCAGTTGGTGGTAATTCTTCTTCCATATCTTGAGCCTGTGTTGCTCTTTGCAGTTCTTCCAGTTCAACTCCTGTGAATACTTTGTTTCTTATTATGAATCTTCTCTGGTCTGCTAGCCTTTGTTCTGTTATTTCTGTATCTGGATGCTTCTCTTTCCAAATTTGGTACATTCTTTTTAAATAACCTCTTCTAGTTGGATTAGACTTGTAATAGCAGATCATTATTTCCTTGTTGGCATTTTTTGTATATTTTTTCCAGTTAAGAGAGGTTTCTTCCAGTAACCTTGCAGTCTCCATCCCTGGTTGCTCAACTGAAGATCCTGAGTCCTGTAGCCCACTTGCCAACAGATGTCCAGGGACTCAAGCACCTGACACAGTCCTTTTTGACCCAGGCGACAACTGATCCGGTATAGATTTATTAAAGTTACGTCTCACCATATTGTTGATGGGAGAGGCACTCTTCGTCTGGCTCCTCTGGTGAGACCTGCCCAGTATGGTTAGACCTCTGGCATAGCTCTCACCTTCCTCAGAGTATGCAAGCCCCACAACCATGCCAAGGTAGTGCCTCACTGGGGGATGATGATGATGATGATGATGATGATGATGATATACCGCCCTTCCAAAAATGGCTCAGGGTGGTTTACACAGAGAAATAATAAATAAATAAGATGGCTCCCTGTCCTCAAAGGGCTCACAATCTAAAAAGAAACATAGACAGACACCAGCAACAGTCACTAGAGGTACTGTGCTAGGGGTGGATAGGGCCAGTTACTCTCCTCCTGCTAAATAAAGAGAATCGCCACATTAAAAGGTGCCTCTTTGCAAAGTTAGCAGGGGTGCCCAGTTAAAACCTCACCTTTGCCATGTGTAGCTCATCAGGAGCTCATCAGAAGCTCTGCCAGACATCAATTTTACTTTGGAAGGACAGATGTATGTGTTCACATATCAACCAGATTTACCTCAAAGTCCCTGCACGCTATATGTATGTATGTATTTGTTTATTTCGGCCCAAGGCCAGCATACCTGCAAGCTATACCATATTTTACGGACTATAAGACGCTACGGACTATAAGATGCACTTTAATTTTAATCCAGTTTTTCAGAGTTTTAACATATTAAACTGTTAAAACATATAAGACGCTCCTGAATTTTGGCGGATATTTTTCAAGGAAAAAAGTGAGTCTTATAGTCCATAAAATATGGTATATGATTCGATCCATACAGAATTCAGGTTTTTCATTGCACATTGGAGCTTAACCCAATTTATGTCCAGGATTTTAAAAAATCCCACTTTGTGCATTGGGTTTGGGGGCAAATTCAAAATACTAGCTGACTGGGCGCATAGCATCTGCGCCCCAGCTCGGTTCTTCCCCGCCACCTTCAGCCCCTTCTCCCTGTCTTCTGGTGGGCATCTCTGACGCCCGCCTGGCCCACTTCTCCCCCACTCCCGCTTGCAGTTTCTGCCACTGCCTCCTCTTCCTGGCGGCCCAGCCACCTCCTGACCCTGGCGGGCACACAGGCCACCACCTCACTGCAGCTGCCACCATTTCCCCTGGGAGCAGCTCAATGGCCTCCTGCCGCGCTTGAGCTCCCGCCACCTCAGCCTATCAGGCGCCTCCGCTGCCCAGCCAATCAGCTGGGCGCTGGGAAGCACATTCTAAAGGCGCACCCAGGAGGATTATATATATAGATCCTATATGCCTCATAACCCGCAGTATTGACTACCAAGCCAGAGGTTTGAATCCCTGCTACTATTTTTCCCAGACTATGGGAAACACCTAAATCAGGCAGCAGTAATATAGGAAGATGCTGAAAGGCATCATCTCATACTGCACGAGAGATGGCAATAGCAAACCCCTAACAAAGACAACCACAGGGCTCTGTGATCGCCAGGAGTCAACACCGACTTGGTGGCACACTTTACCTTTAATCCCGTGGTAAAGCCTGCTGTCTGTGAGAGACTCCAGTGGCCTTAGGCAAGCCACTCTTTCTCAGTCTCAGCTGCAATATGGCCCTATCCACCCCCAGCACAGTACCTCCAGTGACTGTTGCTGGTGTCTATCATGTTTCTTTTTAGATTGTGAGCCCTTTGGGGATAGGGAGCCATTTTTTTAATTTATTATTTCTCTGTGTAAACCGCCCTGAGCCATTTTTGGAAGCGTGGTATAAAAATTGAACTAACAACAACAACAACAACAACTTGAAGAGCACCTCAACACCATAGGGGCCACAGAAATCACCATCAGCCAATTACAAAAAGCAACTTTACTGGGAACAGCCTATATTCTGCAATGATATCTATAATAATAACAGCAACAACATTGATAATAAAATTCAGCCATCCCAGGTCCTTGGGAAGAACTTGATGTCTGGATAAAACAAACCAGTCGATAGCACCTGTCTGACAGTGTAAACAAGATATGGGGGAAAGAATATTTACTCACCTTACAGGGTAGTTTAAAGAAAGCATCCAAAAATACATGTGGAGTGCTTTGCACATTCTACAAATTTAAATATTATGAACCTCATGGCTTGAAAAGGTTCTGCAGCAGAAATTAAGTGCTATGATGCTTGGAGAAGCAGAATCCATCCTAGTTACTTGATTTCTGAATGCTCTTTCAAAATCATTTGGATTTTGGAGATGGTCTTAGCACAAAGCAGCCTAAAGAAAATAAAAATATTCATGTCTTTTAACTTAACTAGCTCCTAAAAATGCAGTCCTAAACCAATTTATGTGGATGTAAATCCCACTGAAATCATATTAATATAGGCTGATTTAAAAAAAAAAAAAAAGAGCTATATTGTTCAGGAAATGATATTTCTCAGAAATAATTACATTTTTTAATTGTTGAATTATCCAGATATGTTTCTAAACAAAAGTTCCCTAAACAAGCATGCATTTGAATTCTCATAGCATTTTGTAGTCTAGATTATTTGATTCACAATTAAAGTGGATTTTATATATACTGCATTAATTAATCTTCTTATCTATAATGGATATACTGGATAACATGCCTTGTAATTCAGTTTCTAGGAAGTGGATGATGTGGTGCTGGAGATGGAGCTCCTGATGACATCGACTCTTAGCACCAGCAACCCTATTGACCACTAGGGTCATAAGGGATAGAGACATCCAGTAAGGGCATTCCCTCTTTGACCATGCTTTCTCTATTCTGATTCTCCTTTGTTAGACCGATAGTCTCAGGTTTCATTCTCTCACCTGGAGGGAGGGACTTCCTTCTTCTCCCTTCCCCACTTCCTGTATGTAGCTAGTAATGAGACATGATAGGTTTTATCTATCTCCCTGATGGATTTCTGAAATAAACTATGTATAAATTGATAAGCTGGCGATGCAATACACATATTTAAGGTGGGAGTCACCTTAAATATGTGTATTGCATCGCCAGCTTATCAATTTACACATAGTTTATTTCGGAAATAAACTATGGAAAGTACTTCTTTAAGACCTTCAGATTTATTATGTAAAAACAGATAATACCTTGTAAAAACATTGTTTAAAATGTTGTTAAAAGCATGTTAAAAACAAACAAATGTTTTGGTGTCAAACGTCAGCCTCAGTCAACACTGAGGCTGGTGTTTGACTCCAAAATGTTTGCTTGTTTTTAACATGCTTTTAACAACATTTTTAACAATGTTATTACAAGGTATTATCTGTTTTTATGTAATAAATTTGAAGGAAACAACACTAAGGCTGGCGTTTCATGCCAAAATATTTGTTTGTTTTTAACATGCTTTTAACAACATTTTTAACGTTTTTACAAGGTTTTATCTGTTTTTACGTAATAAATTTGAAGGTCTCAAAGGAGTAAATAAATTGCTTTATTTAGTACTCCATGTCTCCAGACAATACTAATTAGAAGTGCTCCCTTACCTGTGTGCTTTCACTGTAGCTGAGGCAGATAAAGAAATCTCCCCTCCTGAGCTCTCTGACATTTGATAGAAATGCCTTCCTCTGTTGTGAAAAAAAAACTTGGCCAGCTACCTTAACAAATCAACTTGATTCGACCATAATGATTTTGGCAAATTGGGCACCATTTTGAGACCAGTTTTGCTAGGGAAATAAGCCTCAAAATCTCAGTTAGAGTTGGTCTACCAGTTGGGATCAGCAGGAAGACCAGCTCTCCGAGGTGGGCTGATGCACGAAGTCCGGAGTGGAGGGTTGGTCTACCCACGAATCCAAATTGGTAGACCAGCTCTCCTAGTTTTCCAGGGAGAGCTAATCTACCAACTGGGATTGGTGGGTAGACCAACCTTCTGCTATGAACTTAAGTTCATTGGCCCACCTCGGAGAGCTGGTCTACCTGCTTATCCCAGTTTGTAGACTAATTCTCCCTGTTATTTTGAAGCCCATTTTCCCAGCAGAATGGGCCTCAAAATGGCACCTGAATAACTTGTATCTATTTGGGTTGAATCGGGGTTATTCTATTCCACCCCAAATCTTGCTCCTTTTTTCAGAGTAATTCAGTTCAGGGCAGAATCATAGATTCACCCTTGATTTGACCCAAATCAATTCATGGTTGAATCAGTTTGCATATCCCTAAAACAAAACACAAAACAAACTGTATAACAAACAGATCAGAATGACTTTTATTTTTATCACACCAACTCATCCCAGTGCATCCCAATGGAATCTTTGAAATCCCAATGTATTTCAATGGCAATTTGTGGTACAAAAGGATGTGTATGACTTTATATTCTCAATTCTACAAAGAAATGTGCAGTATTACAGTCCATAACTATGCATTTTCAGTTGGAAAGATGTTTTGTAGAAATTACTCAAAGATCTTTAAAGAAAAGAGTTCCAATTCTCAGATACTTGAATCATGAACCATTTATATTTGCCCTTGAAAGGGGATTATTTGGTTTTTAAAGTTCAGGTTCAGGTTCAAGTGACTAAGGAAGTGGTTTAGTAATATTTTTAGGGAAGGGCAAGGATTATATAAACAACTGTGATTCAGTTCCCAGAAACTGTAACATGCAGAAGGACAGAACAAATAGGCTATTCATTGTGAGTTTTAGAAACTGTTTATGTGAAAGAGAAACCTATACTGCATCTGCAAGCAAGCAAAGACAGCATATTTTAATGGTTCACAGAATAATGTCTGGAAATGAGAGTAATGCTCTTCCCAACACTGGTCCACAGGAAGTCATGACAATAAAAGGACATTAATTTTAAAATGAAAGGGAGAGATATATGCATGGTAATTATCACAAATCTGAATTCAGTAACTCAATAATGGCCTATTATCTTGAGTGTAAACAAGAGCCTGGTTAGGTGTGTGAGATGTAGTAAATGTAATTTCTTTTGTTCGGAAGCCCTGCTGTAGTGATTTCATTTCAGTTGGAATGAGAACTATTTGAGCAAACATTTAATAGAATTCCAAGGCTTTACTCAAAAAAGCACATTAATAACTGTGAACAATACATAACTTACAGAGTAAATAAGAGGAAGAGACAAATACAGAAAAACTGAACAGAACTCAAGAGAGAGCCAGTGTGGTGTAGTGATTAGAGTGCTGGACTAGGACCGGGGAGACCGGAGTTCAAATCCCCATTCACCCATGATACTGGCTGGGTGACTCTGGGCCAGTCACTTCTCTTTCAGCCTAACCTACTTCATAGGGTTGTTGTGAAAGAGAAACTTAAGTATGCAGTACACTGCTCTGGGCTCCTTGGAGGAAGAGCAGGATATAAATGTAATAATAATAATAATAATAATACCAAGGAACAAGATAGAGCAAAGAGCAGGGCATGACCACTGTGCAAACAAGCCAAGCTGATGTTTTGGGGTAAGAATATGTTTACAGCACAGGTCAGCAACTATGGCATCCATGTCAGAAGCAGCACACAAAATGATTTTGCATGGCACTCTTGGCTGGCCATGCCATATCCACCATCTGAAGCATTGGAAGATGCCGGCCAGCCGGCATAGCATCCTCCCTGGAGACATGCTCTTTCTGCCCTTCTGACTACTATTTGTTTTCCCTGCCCACCATGGCATGACCTACCGTCCTCTGTGCCCACTTGCAGCTCCTCCTCTTAATGCCTTCTCTTGTTAGGTCTAGAGGACAGCCAGGCATTCTCCCTTCCCTTCATTCTCTCCTGCTATGGAAGAGGCAGCCACCTGAAAAGCCTGGCCTAGCCATGCTTTAACTCTCACCAGCCTGGCTGCTGCCACTATCATGCTCTGTCCATCAGCTCTCCCGTTCTGATTAGCTTGGCTCTTGTCCACTCCCTATTTGCTGCTCTGGGCTTCTTCCCGCTGGATGCGCTGTGCAAACAGAGGGTGAGCAAGTGGCCAAGTTGGTCAGAACCAAGAGCCAATGGACAGAGCACAATAGTGGCAGCAGCCAGGCTAGAGAGAGCTAAATCACAGCTGGGCCAGGCTGTTCATGTGGCTCCACCTCTTCCACAGTAAGAGAGTGAAGGAAAAAGGAAAGTCCTGGCTGCCCCCTACGTCAATCAAGAGACCACAGCAAGATGTGGAGCTGCATGTGGGCAGAGAAGAGGGCAGGCCATGCCAGGACAACAAGTAGTCAGAAGGGTGGAAAGGGGGCGATCCTTCAGCAGTGTAGGGTTTTTTTTAGCCAGGGAACAGAGAGACACATTACATCTCCAACCTCCCATGGTTGGCCAAGGTGATTAAGAGGGTGGTGGCTTCTCAGCTCTATGATCTACAATTAGGAACTGACAGAGGGAGTGTGACTCTGTTGATGCTATTTGATCTCTTGGCAGCTTTCAATGCCATCAACCATGTTATTCTTCTGGACCTTCTGAGGGGGATGTGTGTAGGAGGCATTGTTTTACTGTGGTTCAGCTCATACCTCTCGGGCAGATTCCAGAGGGTGTTGCTTGGAGATTGTTGGCTGCTAATAGGTTTCCAGGCAAAATACAAAGTGCTGGTTATTACCTATAAAGTTCTTAACAGCTTGGGCCTAAGGTGTTTAAGATAACATCTTCTTCATTATGAACCCTGCCACATATTGATATCATCAGGGGATGTTCGTCTGAAGGTGCCACCAGCTTGTCTAGTGGCAACTCAAAGACAAGCCTTCTCTGTCATTGCCCAGGGCTTTGGAAGGCACTTCCTGCTGATATTTGAGGTGCTGCATCTCTGATGGCTTTTAGGAAACAACTGAAGACGCATCTCTTCAGCCAAGCTTTTTAGTTGAAGTTCCAGTTGATGTTTTTGTTTGAATTTTATTGATTGTTTAAACTTTAAATTTTATATATGTTTTAAATGTATTAAATCTTTCATTTTGTTATTGTAAACCGCGGAGCGACTTTGGTAGTGGGTGGTATATGTTAAATAAATACATAAAATATGTACATACGTGCAAATGCAAATGGCACACCCAGTTGTCAAACTCAGGGGCCTTAGTGGGCTCACTCTTTCTTAAGCCGGTGGTGGTGGTGGTGGCGGCAGGTCTCCATTTCTTGCTTCCACTGCGTCTCCATCCCATGCTAGGAGGGAAGGAAACCCAGCAGAAGCAGGGATGGGGAGAATGATAGTGCTGCTGCAGCCACCCACCTAATAGTGAGATAGCCTGCAGCAGCCCAGGCAGCCTCCTGCCAGGTGCATAGAGAGTGTTGCCTGGGTGTGGGGGATGGGGGCAGGGCCAAGTGGGGTAAGACAGCAGCAGCACTGACTCCACAAGTTCTGTCTGCACACCAACAATTCTGGTGGGAGGCAGGAGGTTGTGGGGGCAGTGAGGGCATGCTCTGCCACCCCCAAAGGTATGCCTCAGTTCACCTCATGGGAGAGCCACCAATGCCCTTAAAAAGGTAAAGTTGTGCCGTCGAGTTGGTGTCAACTCCTGGCGCCCACAGAGCCCTGTGGTTATCTTTGGTAGAATACAGAAGGGGGTTCCCATCGCCATCTCGCGCACAGTATGAGATGATGCCTTTCAGCACCTTCCTATATCTCTACTGCCAGATAAGGGTGTTTCCCATAGTCTAAGAAACATACCAGCGAGGATTCAAACAGGAAACCTCTTGCTCCCTAGTCAAGTTACTTCCCCACTGCACCATTAGGTGGCTCACCAAGGCCCTTAGTGGCAAGCAAAATCCTGAATAAATGAAAACTTGACATGCCACTTCTGAAAGGTTGTTGAGCCCTGTTTTAGAGACATGAAAGAAGCAAGTAGTGATATGGATCCTATGCAACATGCAGAAGATCCTGGAGCACACTTCTTGGAGCATGTCACAAAGCTGCTTCACGCAGCAAAATGCCATAGGAAGGCTCTAATGCTTTAGAATGTTTCACATTTATTATGAATGAAACAAAATGTTGATACCAAATGGCTTCTTTAAGAGAGAATTATTGCAAATTGTATATTAAATTACTGACCATATGGCTGAAGTCCTAAACTAATTTACAGTAGGGCATAAGTCTCACAAACCCAGTGTGAATTACATCTCAGTGAACATATGCTTAAAACTTGATTTCAAAAAACTAAAATAGAATGTAAATATAATTAACCAGAAGTTCCATAGCAAATGAAAATTCCATACTTAAAATCTCGGTTTGTTAGATTACAGCCAATTTGGTACCATAAGACTTTAATTTTGCCCATTTTAAGGCCAACAGTGCCACCTTTTGTTACCAAAGAGCCAACACATTTTCAACTTGCTTTTCAAAAATCAGCAGTGTCATTTTGAAGTTACTTTAAGCTTCATATGCAATGAAGCTTATGAAGTGCTTATGAAGTGATAAAGTGCTTCTTTATTTTGTCTCAGGACTTTTCTATATGCATTTCCTTTTCCAATTCTTAGTAGTTTTTCACTCTGTGGTTTTGCAAAAACCTCTTAAAACTTGGAAATGCCATGTTAAAATGTATTATAGACATTTTACACTCAATGCAATTATTATTTGATATGCCTCTAATGTCCCTAACATTATGCACAGCCACGGAGGGAGCCAAATGGCAGCCCAGGTGCTGCCTCTGCTGTGCCCCCCCAGCCCGGCCCCCTGCATCTGATGTCAGATAGCAATAGCAATAGCAATAGCAATAGCACTTACATTTATATACCGCTCTATAGCCAGAGCTCTCTAAGCGGTTTACAATGATTTAGCATATTGCCCCCAACATTCTGGGTAAGATGCAGGGAGCATTTAGCCACACCCCCGTGTCTGCTGTCAGATGCGGGGGTGTGGTTTCGCTCCCAAACGGAGCTGCGTGGCCCCATTTGGGAGCTCAATCGGCCTGCCTTTTAAAGGCAGGGAGAGCTGTTCCAGCTGCACTGCGAACACAGCGCTGGCCAATCTAACTCCCAAATGGGGCCGCACAGAGACTGAACAGCAGAAAATGGTGATGAGAGGGTGTTTTTTTTAAGTTCACATTACTACATCTAGTAGCTTGAGGTGCATCAATTTAAAGGCTGCCTCAGTGGGTAGAAAGTCCTTACTGTTAGTTAAGAGCGTCTCCTTTTGTGGTTGCATAACCTTTAAAAATATTTGCAACATATCAATCTAGAAACATGAAGTACCATATACTTCTATTCAATAAAATTTCCCTGTTGTGGGGAGAGAGTCAGACCTAGCTTGGGAGTATGGGCCTCCACTATGAGGTGTCTCAGTCTTGGCACTCATCCAGTTCAAGGTAAATTAAGGATTGATTTGTGTACTAGATGCTTCTGAATTCTAGCACTTATTCTTGGTAGCTAAACTGTCACTTTAAAATTTCAAAGATCCTTTATAATGCATTTCGTTCCATATTTTACAAGGTATTGCTTGTTTGAATTGATATTAGTAGCCACAATAATGATAATACACAGCACACAGAATCCCAGCGGTAGAGAAAGTTGGGTTGAAAACAATTCAATATTTTTGCAGTACAAGTCCAAACATTCCTGGATGATGCCAAGTTTGGGCTTTTAAAAATCCATAGAAGCCCAATTCTCAGCATAGCCCTAGTATCAAGACTACTTTGGTAGCCCTAAGGGATAACATTCATTCCAACAAGATTAAAACAATCCTATTGAGCTTGCGAGAACTGTCAGCAGCATTTGACAACATTGCCTAATTTATTCTGAATATCTTTAAAATCTGACAGAGTTGGGTAGCACCCTTTTAAAGGTAAAGCTGTGTCGTCGAGTCAGTGTCATCTCCTAGCAACCACAGAGCCATGTGGTTTTCTTTGGTAGAATACAGGAGAGGTTTACCATTGCGCAGTGTGAGATGATGCCTTTCAGCATCTTCCTATATCACTGCTGCCCGATATACGTGTTTCCCATAGTCTGGGAAACATACCAGTGGGGATTCAAATCAGCAACCTCTTGCTCCCTGTGCAAGCTACTTCCCTGCCATTAGGTGGCTAGCACCCTTTTAAATATATTTTATTTTTCAGATTTGTAGACTGCCCCAAATTTTTGTCTCTGGACAATTGACAACACAAAACAGATTAAAAATGAAAACCTTAAAATGATTTAAAACTGCAGTCAAGTTAAAAAGCTTGGGTGAAAAAATAAGTCTTTAGAGACTTTTAAAAAGTTCTCAGAGGTGGGGAGGCTCTTATTTCATCAGGGAGCACTTTCCAGAGTTCCAGAGCAACAGAAAAGGCCTGTCCCTGCATAGCCAACAGATGAGCCAGTGGCAACTACAGACGAATATATCCACATGATCTCAGTGGGCAGTGGGGCTCATGGCAAAGAAGACATTCTCTCAAATACCAAGTGCCTAAGCTGCTGGGGGCTTTATAAGTTACTAGCTGGGCCAGGCACAGAGCATCTGAGCCTCTAGTTGCTGCAGCCATTGTTTCTCCCCCGCTTATTTTCCTGGCCAGCTGGCTGGCTGCCCACCCTCGCAGCTGCCCACCCTCCCACCGGACGCCTCAGAAAACCAACCTGCCACCTCCACCAGCTGCCCGGCCCAGCACCACCCGGCAGCCACATCTTCTCGTCCACCTGACTGCACTTCCTCTTGCTGGCCGACCAGCAGGCCTGCTACTTCCTCCAGCCGGCCGGCCACATTTCCACCAGCCGGCCAGCCCACCGCCTCCTCTGGCCTGCCACTTCCACCGGCTGGCCGCGCTTTCTCTTGCCAGCCACCATGCCAGCCTGCCACCTCCTCTGGCCCGCTGCCGGCCACCATGACTGTTTTCTCCCCCGTCCCCATCACTAACCCCTCCGGCTCGCAAACTCTCGCGATTGTTGCCACACATGGGATTAGCGATGGCTACATTTAAGATAATTATATATAAAGAAGATAACCAGCACTTAAAATTATTATGGTTAAAATTATAACTGTTTTAAACTATAGAGTACTTAAGTGGCATTGCTTGCCATCTTGCAACGACTGCAGTCTAGGTATTGGGCATGAGAACTGTTTAAATAAAGGCATGGGACAATAATACATCCTATTATCAATAGTTTCCTTTGAACTGCTCTTGTGTCTAATCCACACACTGGTTTCAGAGAGTTTAAAGAGCCTAGGGTCAACTTCTGAAAATGATACTCTGGGAAAAATTGTGTGTGTGTTCTTCTGAATCCCAGCCGAAGATGTGACTCATGCAAACTGATGCTTCATGGCTGAGTCTCCATGCTACAGCAATTGTATCTATAACTGGACATCACATGGACTGGGTGGATTACATGGTAACTTCCCATGTCACTGGCCCCCAGGGAGGTTTATATTTTGGTTTCAAATATCTGGTTTATCTACCCCTGTTCAGTGTCCCAGTTTTAGCCTGAAAATTCAGCGGGGACGAATTTGTATTATTTCTCATGGGAAATGGTTCCTCTCAAGAAAGGTGCAGCTGTCTGGCCTTGCTGTTTCATCTTATATAAGGGGGTTGATTTGAAGTGATTCATGGTGATGTACTTCCCATCACTAAATGCCCAGTTAGACAGACTGTCAATACAATGGCCAGCTTTGGGGTCTCCAGGTTCAACACCAGCCCAGGGACCCCACATTAGAGAGATCACCATACAAACTCCTGGAGTCCCAGTGCACACCTTTGTATGGTGGTATTGGTTGCATGGCTCTCTTGGCTGAGAGAGTTACTCTGTTGCTGCCTCCTCCCACCATCTTTATCTCCATCCATAAATGGGCTTCCTCCAGAGGCCCCCTGGGATGACACAGAGCCAAGGGATGGCGCCCATTTGAAGATGTATGTATTTATGTATGTATTTATTTATATCCCACTTTTCCTCTGAGGAGGTCAAAGGTTATGGTTATCCTCACAACAAACCTGTGAGGCAGGTAAGGCTGAGAGATACATGACTGGCCCAGAGTCACCCAGTGAGTTTCATGGTTGGATGGGGATTTGAACCCGGGTCTTCCCAGGCCTAGTACAACACTCTAACCATGGGTGGCGCAGCAGAGCAACTTGCTTAGCCAAGCAAGTTGTTCTCATGTCAGGTCCAGGTCCTAGACTGGTGACACCGCTGCTGCTACTGCTGCTGCTGCCACCACTGGCACTACTTCTTACGGCTACCCTGTAAGCCACCTCTTCATTGAGGCCTGGCAAGCTCCTTATCAGACAAAGGTGGGTAGCAATAGTAACGGTAACTACTGCTGCTGCTGCTGCTGCTGCTGCTGCTGCTGCTGCTGCTGCTGTGCCACCATCTCCTTTAGAATTAGTGCCATTTGGGATCTCCCATGCCCCACCCTCCTGGCATATGTCACAGTGCTGGGTCATCTGGGTCATCAAACAGTTTGGGTCTGGGATACCTGAGGGACTGCCTGCTCCCAAGAGTTGCTGCCTGCTTGACAAGATCATCTGAGGGGACTCTGCTCCAGGTGCCGACAATGAGGGAGGCTCAGTTGTCATGTACGCGGGACAGAGCCTTCTCTGTTGCTGCCCCAAGACTCTGGAATGCTCTCCCAGTGGCTATTCGCTCCTCAGTTTCCATCACAGCTTTCAGAAAAAATGTAAAATCTTGGCTTTTTGCCCTGGCATTTATTTGATTCTCTGCCCCTGCTCTTTATAATCTTTATTGCTGTTATGCTTTTTGTTTTAAATTTTTTAATCAGATTTGTTTAATATTTTTTCCCCACTTAATATTTTAATTGTGTCTTTTTTACCATCTGTGTTAAAAAATTTTTTGCTGTAAACCGCCTTGGGATTGCTTTAATGAAAGGCGGTATATAAATTTAACAATAAATAAATAAATAAATAAAATCTGGGGAATCTCAAATGATGTTGAAAGAGGAACGAACATTCACTCAACTGCCCAGTACATTTTCCCAGGTGTTAAGCACATGTCACCAGGGGCCAGGTATTGAGCACACACCATCAGGAGGTGGAGGGCTACCACAGGGGGCTGAGTGTTCCGTTGGGAAGCAGGGGGCTGTGGTCTAGTGTGTCCCATTCTAGTGGGCCCAATCCCAGAGCTCACCACAATGCTGAATACTCGCACTTGATGTTACAAACTAAAGGCAGAACAGGGATTCTGCTAGCATACTGATATCCATCGGCAATACTTTAGAAGATGCAAGCTACAGTCTGGTGTAGAAGAACCTGGTGGAAACTGGTTCTTCAACAGTACTGGATAAAAACCTATGATGCGTTGCTGGAAGTGGAACTTACATGCATACATACTTATACGCATCACACATTATATGTTTAATTATGCAAATTTATAATATATTAGAGAACAAGTCATTGTTTATGTTATTTGCAGTTATTCCCCAAGCCAACTTGTTCAGTGACCCTGACCACTAGTAGCAGCAGGAGTAGCAATGGAAGGGTGCCAGTTTGGGGGAAAGAAATGGTGGGAAATGTGGAATTGCATTTCTTGTAGCTGTTGATTCTGATTAGCTGAAATCACAAGTAAGCAGGCCTTTCTTTCCCTGCTGAAATCAATCCTGGGGAAAATTTTTGAACTACTTTAGGAACTGGAATTCAGACTTTAAACTACTACTACTACTACTACTACTACTATTACTATTACTACTACTAAAAGGTAAAGTGTGCTGTCAAGTTGATTTTGACTCCTGGCGCCCACAGAGCCCTGTGGTTTTCTTTTGGTAAAATACAGGAGGGGTTTACCATTGCTTCCTACTGGGCAGTATGAGATGATGCCTTTCAGCATCTTCCTATATTGCTGTTGCCCGATATAGTGCCAGCGGGGATTCGAACCGGCAACCTTCTGCATGTTATTTATTTATTTTATTTATTTAACATATTTTTATATCGCCCCAAACACAAGTTCTCTGGGCGGTTTACAAAACAATAAAAACAACGAATTAAAAAGATTGACACATTTCAACAATTAAAAGTTAAAAAGTTAAAACTATTAAAACACAATTAAAACAAAATTTAATTAAAAATCTGGGTGAACAAATGTGTCTTGACTGACCTTTTATAAGTTGTAAGAGATGGGGAGGCTCTTATTTCAGCAGGAAGTGTGTTCCAAAGCCTCAGGGGTATATTATTATCTCCCCCCAAACTGTTGTGGGCTGACCTTAGTGGCAATGGCTCTTCTGCAGCTGCACCAGTGGCCATGATCTTCATTTGCCTTTGATACAGTTCCCCCACTGGCACATGTATTGGGTTCTAGGTAATTAATAGGTAAAAGGGATGGTGGCCACTAGGTCAGCTGCCTAAGAGTGCTCCAAGTGGCCCTATAGCCTCTAAGGGGCCTCTCAAAGACATTTGGTCTCCATGAAACTGGTACTGGGCCTGACAGTGGTACTGGGCCAGTTTAAATTGTGGTTCTAATGAAACTCTTTTCCCACTCACAACCTTCAAGAAACTAGTGTAGACCACCTTCTTCAGCAAGCATATGGAAATTCTATGTCTGCTATGGCTTGTATTATAGCGGTGCTATTTCTTCTGTTAATTTTATTGATTTTTATTATGTGTTAAGCTGCCCTGAGGGGGATTTAAAAGCCATGAGGTAGGATATGAGTTTTTAAAAAATAGAATTCAGTGAATACAACACTTTGGTATTCTAGTTGCTCTCTGTGCACATCATGTAGAAAAGGTTTGCTGTGACTTCTTTTCCTCTGTATTCAAGGTAGATTGTTGGGCAATGAACAAAGTAAAGATATCTATCTATCTATGGTGATGGTAGTTGTGGTAGTGCATGGAGCTTTCCTGGAGTTGTTTTTAAAATGGAAACAAATTTTGTTAGTTAAGTAATAAATTCACATGGCTTAGCAAAATACATTTATCATGCCAAGTTTAATTGGACAGCAAAGGCCACTATATGATATTGCCTCTTTTTACTGTGTATAACGCACATAATGAATATTTGAATATATTTATTCAAATATATTATTGAGTGGAAAATATGCAGCGATGTGTGCTGTCAGTAAGCTATAGATTAAGGGCCTTATGTTGTGGGACCAAGAGTATAAACTCATTTTATATGCTAATTATGCATTTGTGTTACTGAACACTCAACGCCCTATCTGATGAGCCTTACCCATTATTTTGAGAAAGCCTGATGGTACCACATTAAGCAAGACAAACTCAAGTCCTCTCTGTAAGTAGGCCAATATCATCCAGTTCATAGCCACTGGCCTTTCAGTTTCACTGCTGAATCAAGTATCTAGGACTTCTTATTCTAAAAAATATCCACTCTATCTCCGTAGTCCAGGTTAACACAAAAGGTATCATATATCAGCTTTCTTACAATCTAGAATAGATAGACTTCCTTGACCATGCATTTGAGGTGAACTCAATACTCAATTTAGTATATATATATATACTTATTTTAAAACTCATATTCTGCCTTTCTGGTGGTTCACATCAATAAAATATGACTCAAACACACAATTTATAAATGATTGATTGATTGATTATTAAGTGCCATCAAGTCGGTGTCAATTCTTAGTGACCATATAGATAGAATCTCTCCAGGATGATCTGTCTTCAGCTTGGCCTTTAAAGTATCTCAGTGGTGCATTCATTGCTATAAATAATAGCTGGAGTTAAAAACAGAGGAGAAAATCACAAAGCCTGGGTGCCACTGGTCAGAAGGCCCTGTATCTAAATGTGGTGAATGTGGGTTCCACACATCCTTTATATCTTGAGAGGGCTGCTTATATTCCCCTTACATTTTTCTTCAGTTTAGATTCCCTTCTTTAAAAAATGTATATCTAGGACTGCTTACAAACATTATCAGCTACCTATGGGACTTTACTTTTCTTGCTCAATAAACTCCTGGATGGGCTCGTTTAAAATGACTCAACAATAGTCATATCATTGCACAGCTTTGGGTTCTCCTCCTTTTTCTGGGTTTTTGCTTTTTTTTAAGTTCAAAAACTCGCATTGATTTATAATTTTCTTAGACTCAAACTATAATCCTTTGTGCACTTATCTGGGAGTACATTTAACTGAGCTCAATAGGACTTACGCCTGAGCAGGCATGCATAGGCTTTTAATGCATGCCCAGTTGAGATGTTCTTCACAGCTGGTTGAACTGGAGAACCTGCATCCAAATTCCAAAGACACAATAGCAAAATAATCTTAATCTGAGAAAATATATTTATATCTGCAATTTATCTGCCAAAGAAAACTGTGACAAGTACGTTGGTACTCTGCCAAATTACTGTCCTGCCAAATTATACCATCTTGGACTTAGTGAAGATAATGTTGGTGGATGCCAGCTAGATAAAATTACTCATGAGTAATCCCATTAAAATATTGGAACTAACCTGCCCCATTAATTTAATGGAACTATTCATGAGTAATTTTGTCTGGCTATCAGCCATTTAATATTACCACAAATCTAATGCCAGTTTAGATTGTATATTTTGGTAGTGCCTGAAAGCTGTACAGTTTTGGTAGGATTTGGAAGCTAGGATTATTTCACAATGGATCTTATCTTTAATAATTTAATCCTGGGATCTCTCTCTCTCAATATCTCTCTCTCTTTCGGGGTTTTTGGATTCATAGAGCTACTTTAGTGATCAAAAGGATTGTATTGCAGTTATAGAAGACCCGTTTCCTCAAACCCTTATCTCCTACCTCCCACTGCAGTGTGGGGTTTCTTGTTGACAAGCCTCTGGATTAGCAATATGCTGGACCTTTGTGCTAGGAAAAAGATCACCTAAAATCACGAGGACATCCTTTGACACTTCACGTGTGCATGGTAAGACTTTCCCTCTTTTTAAACAGTGACTTCATTTGCTTGGGTCTTCTATTGCTACACTTCCTGTTTACGTCTCTCCTGAGCTTCTTTTCCTCTTTCTTCTACTTTTTTTCTCTCCTTCTATACTCAGATTTTTATTATTTCTTATCTTTGTTTATGTCTTACTGCTTGGTAGTAGTAGCCACTTTCTTTTGGGTGATCTGCAGTTAGAAAGAAGGATGAATGCATTATTTGAGTTATCCTTATTTGAGTGCATGTTTAGTAAGATAAATAAAACATTTAAATAAAAAGTGTGGAAAATATGCAGTGGTGGTTTTGCTGAGTAGTTAATGGGATAGTACTATGGTCCTGCTATACCTGGCAACTGATCAGCCATGACAAAGAGCCAACCTAGAACAAACAAGGTAAGGAAGCAGTTCTGTTTCAATCCTAGATGAATCCCCAAATATAGAGGCAGTTTCCACTGGAAGAGTGTGGAGCTTGCCTGGGACATGCCAAATGAAAGAGCACCTAGATCAGTGATTTTCACTATTTTTCAAGCTGGGGCCACTTCAGCAAAGAATCTTCAATGTGAGAGCCATAGTGTAAGAGATCTTTCTTGAGCCTCATTGCCATCATTCATTGAGAAGTGTAGTCAGCACAGCACTATGTGGCAACTATAACCTTTGAACATTCCCATAGTATTTGAAGAGTATTCTCTTCAAATACCCTGGAAATTGAAGAGTATTCAAATTGCTGAGTATTTTAAGCATATTCAGCTGAAGCTTCAAACAGGTCTATTGAACAATTAGTCAAGAATCTGCATATAGGATCTAAGGCAGTCACCACTGGTTCCTGGGTCTTGTAATTAAGAACATTGACCTAGATAGTTGGCACCTATTCTCTCATTCAGTCATTTAGCAGCCAGGTACTGTCTGTTCCAGCCACCTAACGGCGCAGTGGGGAAATGACTTGACTAGCAAGCCAGAGGTTGCCAGTTCAAATCCCCACTGGTATGTTTCCCAGACTATGGGAAACACCTATATCGGGCAGCAGCGATATAGGAAGATGCTGAAAGGCATCATCTCATACTGCACGGGAGATGGCAATAGCAAACCCCTACCAAAGACAACCACAGGACTGTGGTCATCAGGAGTTGACACTGACTCGATGGCGCACACACTGTCTGTTCCAGTTGCTATTTTTTTCTTATTCCCTGGGGGGAGGGGGTTGTCTCTAGGGCTAAGAAAAAATGGTCATCTCATTTGCTGTAATGAAGGAGGAGTGGCCATTTCAGCTATTTTTAGGGGACAAACAAAAGGAGATAAACTTATTGCTCATAGCAATAACGGTTTCCAGAAAAATGGTGACTGCCAGCCACCATTTTTTCCCCAGCAGGCGGAGCAAGGGCATGAAGTATTACCTCCATTCTGTCTAGTTTCAAGATAATAATATATCTTCATGTCACATTGTCCTTGTCCGTGCCTCCTTGGTTTGGGCCCATGCAAATTCTCCTGGAGACAATACTCTTGTCTTTCTTTTTACCTTCCCCCAAGGTCTCAGGGTATGCTGAGGAGGTAGTTTACTCCACCCAATTCGGCCAGGTCAGTCCCCCTGTTGAGCCTCTCACCAGAGGACTTCAACCATATCCCCTGTCTCCACAGGGACTGCCATCGTCATGACCTGGCCTCCTTAAAGGTTTGCTAGAAGCTCAGCAGAGGTGAGGAAGCATCCAGCTGCTTCCCCCTTCAGTGCTGCCTGGAGTGAGAGGCTATGTGGGTGCTGTTGGTTCCTTCTGCTTCTACCTGTCTGCTTCTGCTTCTCCTGTGGGGCTGTGGCCTGCTGCCTCTGTGTAACATCTGTGGGGAGCATATGGGGAGTGTGTGCAGGACAGGGACCAGCTCTGAGTGACTCAGCAGTTCCTGGGGTCACCTGCCCAGCTTTGGGCCTTTATAGGAATGCTGCCTGTGCCCTCAGTTTGCTAGAAGCCCAGCAGAGGTGAGGAAGTGTCCAGCTGCTTCCCCCTTCAGTGTTTCCTGGAGTGAGAGGCCAGGTGGATGCTGTCGGTTCCTTCTGCTGGCAAAGGTGGTTGCCCCTTTGGGGGACAACAAGGGCAAGGGCCAGACTGTTTGGCCCAAGGTCCCTCGTGGGTATGTCAAGGTGGGTGGGTATTAACTCAGCTTCTTTTTGAAAACCTGGGTGAGTTGAGTTAATGTACCTGGGTCTGTCTGGAGATGGGGAGACAGGCATTGTACCCACTAATTATGGGGCAGCTATTCCAGTGGTGGTGGGGAATAGAAGAAGTAACATTGACAGGTCAACAGACCGTTGAAAGGGAAGGGAAATCAGAAACTTAATTGCTGTCTCCCCTTCTGGCTGTCCTGCCAGATCTTTGACCTTGGAAAGCAATGTCAACCACCCACAGAGCCTCATCTTGCTCCTTTGTAATGCCAGGTCAGTCTAGAATAAACCTGAAATCATCTATGATTTGATTCTGGAAGAAGGGGCCGATCTGGTATGTATTACAGAGACTTGGTTGGGGGAAGCTGGTGGCCTGGTCTGGTCCTGGCTGCTCCCTCCAGGCTACTCTGTTGAGGAGCAGGGGAGGTGGAGTGGCTTTGGTCTACAAGAACAATATCTCCCTTGCCAGGATCCCCATTGAAGTGACCATATTGAATGTGTGTACCTAGGTTTGGGGACCAGGGATAGACTGGGACTTCTGTTGGTGTAACAATTGCCCCTGCCCAATGGAGTCCCTAACTGAGCTGACGGACTTGGTCTCGGGCTTGGCGTTGGAGTCTCCCAGGCTTGTGGTGCTGAGGGACTTCAATGTTCACTTTGGGACCAATTTGTCTGGGGCAACTCAGAAGTTCATAGAGGCCATGATGACTATGGGCGTATCCCAGGTAGTTTCAGGACCAACCCATATTGCTGGTCACACGCTTGATCTGGTCTTTCACTCTGAACAGGGTGGTGTTCCATAGGTGGGGACTCCTTTGATTTCCCCATTGTCATGGACGGACCACAAGCTGGTTAAGGTTGGACTCATGACCACGTCCCACCTTTGCAGGGGCGGAAGGCCTATTAGGGTGGTTTGCCCGAGAAGGTTACTGGATCCAATAGGATTCCAAGAAGCTTGGGGTGGATTTAGTGTTGGCTCTGCAGATGACCCTATCGACACTCTGGTGGAGAACTGGAATAATCAACTCACCAGGGCAGTGAACACAATCGCTCCTAAGCATCCTCTCCAACCCGCTTTAAAACTGGCCCCTTGGTATACAGAAGAACCTCAGGGGCCAAAATGGTGAGGTAGATGCCTAGAGTGCAAGTGGAGGAAGACTCAACTTGAATCTGACAGATTATTACATAGAGAGAATTTGAAGATCTATAGTCATAGCAACATAGGAAGCTGCCACATACTGAGTCAGACCATTGGTCCATCTAGCTCAGTACTAGTCAGGAGATATGTGCGGAAAAGAAGCGATGCTTTTCCTCCCGTATCACCTCCGCAAGTTCATTTCCGGCTAAGTTGTTCAGGGTCATGAAGGGGCTAATGTGCATCCCCTTCCCCCTTTAATCTGTACTTAGAACCAATGATTACTCACTGTGACATTTTAAATGAGTTCTTTGTGGACAAAATCTCTCGTATTCGGGCCAACTTGGATTCAAACTCCACAATTGTTACAGAATCTAATGCCGAGGAGTCCAGCAGCAACTCTTATGTGATGACCCTGAAACAGTTTCATTTCATGACTCCTGAGGATGTGTACAGGTTGTTTGGAATGGTGTGGTCTACCACCTGCCCTCTTGATCCTTGCCTGACATGACTTCTACTACCTGGCAGGGAGGCTATGATAGAGGGCCTGGTAGAGATTATAAGTGCTTCTCTGAGGGAGGGCAGGATGCCTCCTTGTCTTAAGGAGGCAATCATTAGACTGCTTCTGAAGAAGCCTGCCTTTGACCCTCAGAATTAAATAATTACAGGCCTGTCTCCAACCTTCCATGGTTGGGCTAGGTGATTGAGAAGGTGGTGGCCTCCTAGCTCCAGGCAGCCTTGAAGGAAACTGACTATTTAGATCCATTTCAAACTGGCTTTCGGGTGGGCTATGGGATGGAGACTGCCTTGGTTGGCCGAATGGATGATCTCCAATTGGGAATTTTAAATGTTTTTAATCTTTTAAATGATTTTGACATTTCCTAAGAGGCCAGAATCCTTCCTGCTGGGAATAACTCAAGGAGAGTTCTCTAGAAGAAATTTAACATTTTTTAATGTATGCAACCATGGCAGCTAGAATAGTATATGCGCAGAAATGGAAAGACAATAACATGTCCTCAAAAGAAGACTGGTTGATAAAAATTTTGGAATATGCAGAGATGGCAAAGCTTACAGCACTTATAAGGGATGAAAATTTGGAATGTTTCAAAGAAGTCCGGGAACCATTTTTACTTTACTTAAAGAACTATTTTTCTAATATGGACCTTTCAGCAGGGTTTGAAATATAGTAATAACAGCAGGTTGGGTAGGGTAAAATCGAGTAGTAATGTGGAGTATGTATGTTTTGAATTATAATAGCAATGGTTTATATGTATAATTAACGTGAACCGCGCAGACAGGTAAGCGAGAAGTCAATATTTACTTAAATAAATGAATGTAATTTGATTGTAAAGCTATTGTAAAAGCCAATAAAATTTTAAAATGCAAAAAAACCCAAAAATTGTTAATTGATTTGATGTTTTAAATTATTTTAATTGTGAACCACCCAGAGACACAAGTTTTGGGCGGTACAGAAAAATTAAATAAATAAATAAATAAATAGCCCTGAACATGGCCTCCCCGCCTCCAGAAGTCCCACCCCTGTGGGCACTTCAGGTCTCATAGGCCCCCCCTCCCGGGCACCACAACACAACGTCCAGGCCTGATTGATGACACACTGTGTAAATAGTGTGAGTGAGGTTTTTGGACATGCCCAACCGGCTTGGACATATAATGCATTTCTAAAGAAATATAAATAAAAAGCACAACACATGCTTCACAGTTCTCAGATCTTTTGGGTTGCAAATCAACTTGAGTATGGTGCATTCTTAAATAAATAAATAATATATTGTATATTCCAGAAGTTTTTGTCATTTTCTGCCATGAAACAAACCACTTACAGGACTCTTTGGATGGGTTCTTTTTAAAACCAACAATTTGTCCAATCCACTTTAGTTTAAATATACATATTCCTCCCATCCTCTAAATCTCTGCTCTATGCCAAAGCCCTATGCCAAGTCATTCCAGGTGATCTAAAGGCTGGGGCTGAAAGGGGGGCATTTTACCCTTTCTGATGAAGGCAAAGGGCAGATTCTTCCATATAAGGTGGAATGATGGTCTAAAGGGGGGGCTTCAGTTCCCAACATTTTTTGTAATTTTCTGCCATGATACAAGCCACTTATAGGACTTTCTGGATGTGTTTTTTTTTTTAATTAAAAAATAAAAACCAACCATTTGTCCAATGCACTTCAATTTAAATATACATATTGCTCCCACCCTGCCCTACTTCTCTCCTCAATACCGAAGCCCTATGGCAAGCCAATCCCTAAATATTCAAGGCAGGGGAGATAACCACAAAAAGGAAATCACATAATACCTCCATTACTAAGGCTGGGCTGGGCTGGGCAGAGGGCAGGCGTGGAGCCAGCCGAGCAGCGGCCTGTGTCCAGCCCCGCTCGGCGGCCCCTTCCGAAATGCCCATGCACGTGACATCACGCGCACAGGGCGTGGCTTGGGCTCCATAGGAGCCTAGAGCGAACTCCCCCCTCCCACGCCGTGGAGAGCCCGGGCAAACTTTCTGCCAAGTATTTCAGGCAGCTCCAATTGCCTAATAGAATGTTTTTCCCTTCCTCTCCCTCTCTGGAGAAGGGGGAGGGGGAAACGTCCTATTAGGCAGCCGACCCTGCCTGAAATGACGCTCCGAGAGCTTGTTCGGGCTCTCGGCAGCCCAGGCCATGCCCCCTTGTCATGTGACTTTGTCGTGTGCAAGGGGGCGTGGCCTGGGCTGCCGAGAGCCCGAACGAGCTCCCGGAGCGTCATTTCAGGCAGGGTCGGCTGTCTAATAGGACGTTTTCCCCTCTCTCTTCCTCCAGAGAGGGAGAGGAAGGGAAAAACATTCTATTAGACAGTCAGAGCTGCCTGAAATACTTGGCAGAAAGTTTGCCCGGGCTCTCGGCGGCCCGGGCATGGGAGGAGGGAGTTCACTCTGGGCTCCTATGGAGCCCGAGCCACACAGGGCGGGGCTTTCTCAGTGGCTTCTCACCATTGGCGGCTTGGGTTCTTTGAACCCTTTCGCCCAATGGTGGCTCCGCCCCTGGCAGAGGGCTGCAGAGAGCTCTGGTGCTGGACACTCTGCCTGCCTGCCTGCCTGCTTCATTCCTGAGCTTCAGGCTTCAGGGAGGCCTGCATGGATGCCTCTCTGGAAGCCCCACCCACCCACCAAACAGCTGAGAGGTGGGGAGAGGCAGAGCTCTAGTAGTTTGCCTGGGAGCCTTTCAAGCTGCACACAGATACAAAAGGTCAGCTCTGGCTGGGCTGCGGGGAAAGATAAGTGGCTGGGACTGGGGGAGAGAGGAGGGCAGGCTGCACTGCAGTGTGCCCAGAGCGGGGCCTATGCCAGCACGGGCCTCGGGGCAATTGCACCAGTCGCCCCGCCTTAAGGATGGCCTGGTTTGTGAGACACAGAGGCAAGGCTACTGCTGCTTCTGCTAAATAACCATCAGCCATGCACCCTGGAATAGCTCAGGAATATACTGAGGATGAAGATGTTGATCCTACAAAGGGCCAGCTGGCTTTCCATTGGTGACTGCTACACCTGCTGTAATTCTAACAAGTGGTCTGCATGGCGCAAGGGGAGGGACCATCCTTTCTTATTTGTATTTGTACTGGTACATCATCATAAACAATCACTTTAAGCTAAGTTTGCTCAATTCCAGAGCCTATTTTTAATGACTTGGCTTGGCCCTGCAAGTATATGAAGAAGATATGGAAGATATACCATTAAAGTATCAGGCATCGTTTTCTTTCTTTCCATTTATTAAACATACATTTAAACACATTGCATTCAAAATAATATTCACATTTTACAGAGGGGATTCACTTTTCCCCACCTACCTTATTACCTAATTAATAAATCAATGTGAAGTTCTCATCTACACAAACATATACATAACTCTAATGTCAATTCCCTTTCCCCCTCCATCTTCACAAACATGCAAACAAAAATAAATTATATAAAGGTTCTAGTTACAGTGTCAGAACGTGCTTTCTCCCACAAGATATCCAGAATAACACATATAACTCCAATAAATTATTCCAAATTCCCTGGAACACATAATCACCTCCCCTCTTAGCATAAATTATGTTTGTATGTGTTGCCAAGTACAGCATGTCTGCCATCCACTGCTCCATCTCAGGGGACTTGTTTATTTTCCAGGTGTGAAGTACTAGATGCTTTCCAATATTAGAGCTCAAAGAAGCCACACCTTTTCATATTTGGGCAGTTTCTATTCATTTTGAATTAGACCTAGTATTACTATCGCTGATGCAAATACAAAGCTGATATCCATAACTAGAACTATTATTTCCAAAACACCTTCTGGATGTTTATTTGGAAGTATATTTAGTACACAAATATAAATTCCCCAAATAAACAAACTAATCCACCTTCTTGTAAATTGCGTCTTTAGCAGTTTTCATTATTTAACAATGCAGGATTGAAGAAGAATGCTGGAGTCCAGTAAGTTCTAAGTATTATTATTTTTAGCTGAATTAGTCTAAAACAGAAATCTAATGAAGTTTTACTGATACTGGCCAATGTCATGTACCATTTCTGTGATACCATTTATGTATTCAGATCCCTTTTCCATTTGTGTCTATCTATAGCTACTGTTATTAAAGATTTTGTATCAAAGTAATTAAAATAATTAAGAAAATTATCCCACGGGAACATAGCATGTCATTAATTGCTTATGTTCCACTGGTTTTAATGGACCTTCATTATGCCCATTTCTGCATATGCCCAGTTCATTATGCCCAGTTCCTATGGACTGTGTTCATGTTTTATTTCAGCAGGCCATGTAATCAACAAAATAGCTGACATTTCAGACTTCAAATACATTTACTAGGAAATAAGCCCCATTCACGTCAACAGAGTTTCCAAGGAAGAATGCTTAGGATAGCAGTCTTCTAGACTAGTCATAAGAATGCAAATACAAATTAGTAATATTATATGTATGCTTACTGAAAGACAAGTATGTGCATAATTATTGATATATTGGAAGGACTGAGCAATGGTTTCCACTAGAAACACAGAAGCATAAAGATGATGAAGTTAGTGAGAAGCATAAAAAGCATATTGACTCTTGTATTGTGGTTGGATATAAAATGAATATGGCAGGAAAAAGAAGACATAGAAAGGAGATAGGTATAGCAGATGTTCAAGCAAATGAAGCTGTGTGCTTTTTCCACTTAGTTGCAAATGTTTATGAACAAATTAAGCCTTGTGTTTATTAGCGTTAACTTTGATTTGTCTCATATTTTGTAAATGCTATGTTATGTCTTCTGAAAAGCTTGCAATATTGCTTCTTATATTTATTGTTTGTGCCATATTATCTTGTCAGCTACTTTTATCTTGCATTTATGCCAATTATCATTGATTTCCCATGCTTTCTCTCATTTTTCTGCCATTTAATTGCAGTTTTTGAACTGTTGACCTTCATTCGACTTAATTTCATTTCCACATGGGGCATCCTGATGAAAGCTTATCTGGCTGAGTGAAGAATCCAGTTGCATGAGATACACTCTTTAAAAATATTTTTATTTAGCACAAATACTTTTCGATCATCTGTACAACATAATTTTTAGCTCATGTATTTGGATTATTGAGAAATAATGCCATTAATAGGAATGCATAAACTTCTCTCATAATACACTGTGAACAAATAGGTCACTTTCTGAAACTACTATTTTGACTTTATGGGGAAAAAATGAAATCTTGTAGAATTTCACTGAGCGAAGAGGCACCTTTTTAAAGTAGTGATACTCTCCTTTTTCATTTACTTGCAGAAGCACTCAAAATTACTTAACACATAAGTGTTTACTGCTCCTTTTTATCTTTTTTCTTTAATTTTTCTTAATACTACTCCCAGAACTCTACATTCTTTGAACATTAATCTCTTAGCTAGACCAAAGATTACATTTGCTGTCTCCTGCCTTCATTTTTTATTTTTTTGGCAATACCTTATCTTCGGAATTCACTACCACCACACATTTGTATAATTCAGTCTCCCTCACTCTTTAAAAGGTACCTCAAGATGCCATTTTTCTCCCAGATGTTTTCCCCAGTTTGATGTAATATTATCTGAATACATTTCTTCCCCATTGCCTTTCCTTACCACCATCCCTATTCCTTTTCTTTAAATGTCTGTCTTTTTAGATGGTAAGTTTGTTGGCAAGGACTTTTGCTGTGGAAATTAATATGTATTTTTTTGTACACAGGAATTTGTTCAAGGTTTCTTGAATGAAATGGACTGGCACAAGATAACATAGCAAAGCATATAATGAAAGCCTCAACTGAGAAATAATTGCATACACATCAGTCACATGCAACAAGTAATGGCCCCAGCTGTGAATAGATGGCCCAATTTTCATGGAACTATTCATCTGACCAGTTTAGTGGTGTTCAGAAGTGTATCCGCTATGTATGGCAGAACCCTGAGAATCTAGCTTGCCATGAGAATTTTCCACCTGGAAATCTACCTTGCTGGACCAGGATGAATGAACTAGGCCCAGTCCAGAGAGCAAACTTGGTCTTGGTAGGTGTTCTCTCAAAAGCAAAACAAACTCAGGAAATAAGAAAATACAGGCCATTACCTCTGATTAAGAGTATGCTGTACTCAATGTGTTAATTAATTTGGAGTGCTTCTGCAAATAAATGAAACAATTTTTGCTAGTACCTTCCTGTGTGTTTGTTGATTGGATGGATGGGGGGGCGGGGCTTTCTCAAATCCTTTGGGGCCAACCTGTATGGCTTTAAGAAAAAAGTCTTAACATGTGAAAAATATGAAGTAAAGAAACAAGGCTTTTCTTCACCTCTAGTTCAGGTTTAACAGACCTCTTATAATGCAGAGAGAATGAGCCAATTTCAACATTATATTTCTCTATTTAAATTCAGAAAATGCATGTGAGAATATTTGTATAAGTCTTCATAATGGCAAAGTGGTAAGTTGCATATACAAGATGTGAACTTCAAAGAAGATCCTAAGCAGGGGCGTAACGAGGCTGGAGTGGGCCCAGAGGCAAAATTTTAAAACGGGCCCTTTGCTGATACACACACATTCACTTCACATGTGACTTGCCTCTGTGGGGCCCCTTGAGGCATGGGGCCCCCCAGGCAGCCACCTCCCCTTGCCTAATGGTAGTTACGCCCCTGATCCTAAGTGCTTGGGAGGATCTATGCTTCATCTTTGAGTCTGACCATCCCATCATTACAATCAAGTAGCAGTTTTCAGGCTCTTGAATCACACTGAGAAATGTATTATTAAAAGTGGATTTTATGCCTTATTCCCATGTTCGTATGTGGCAGGGTAGCTGCTGGGTCCACTGAATTCAAGCAATAAGTATCAGTGCTGAACTCATCAAAAGACTGGCATCACACACAAAACTTCATACAGGATCCAGACTAGTGGTGTACTAGCATGGGATAAGAAAAATCCACCTTTAATAATACATTTCTCAATGTGATTCAAGAACCTGAAAACTGCTACTTCATTGTAATGATGGGATGGTCAGACTCAAAGATGAAGCATAGATACTCCCAAGCACTTAGGGCCAATTCCATGCTAGGGATCATTAGGAAAGGGATTGAGAATAAAACTGCTAATATTATCATGCCCTTATACAAAACTATGGTGTGACCACACTTGGAGTACTGTATACAATTCTGGTCACCACATCTAAAAAAGTACATTGTAGAACTGGAAAAGGTACAGAGAAGCGCAACCAAGATGATCAGGGGCCTAGAGCACCTTTCTTATGAGGCAAGGCTACAACACCTGGGGCCTTTTAGTTTAGAAAAAAGATGACTGCGGGGAGACATGATAGAGGTCTATAAAATCATGCATGTTGTGGAGAAAGTGGATAGAGAGAAATTCTTCTCCCTCTCACATAACACTAGAACCAGGGGTCATCTCATGAAACTGATTGCCAGGAAATCTAGGGCCAACAAACAGAAGTACATTTTTCACACAACACATAATCAACTTGTGGAATTCTCTGCCACAAGATGTGGTGACAGCCAACAACCTGTATGGCTTTAAGAACGGTTTGGATAACTTCATAGAGGTCTATCAATGACTACTAGTTGGAGGGCTATAGGCCACCTCCAGCCTCAAAGGCAGGATGCCTCTGAGTACCAGTTGCAGGGGAGTAACAGCAGGACATGGCCTCAACTCCTGCCTGTGGCTTCCAGCGGCAACTGGTGGGCCACTGTACGAAACAGGATGCTAGACTAGATGGGCCTTGGGCCTGATCCAACAGGGCTGTTCTTATGTTCTAAAATATATGCCTCTAATAAGTTTGCACTGCTGCACAAAGTTGCACAGTTGCTAGTGGAAGAATGGGACTTCTACAAGTTGAAGAAGAAGAGCTCTTACGTTGGCCCACATTAGAAGCCCTGCAAAGGGATGTGACCAATGTCCTGTAGGACCCAAGCATCAATGGGTCCTTATGCAACTGGTCCTTATGCATGTTGGGGAGCTCCCATTACAGATGCCTTGTCACAATTACCATCTGGTCTTCTGTAAGCAGATATCACTCTACCATAAACAGTACTGCCACATGGTAAGGATAGGGAGGAAGAGTTGACAAAGGAGGGAGAAAACAATGCACAAGGTGACCCAGGAAGGGCCAGAACTCCTGAGGATGCATGAAGATAACCTGCAGCCAAGGAGTATGTACCAGCACCATGTTGTCATCCTCAGAATGACAACACAGTGCCTGCACGGAATCCCTTAGAACAGGGTTTCTTAACCTTGGGTCCCCAGATGTTGTTGGACTACAACTCCCATCATCCTCAGCCATGGCCTTTGTGGCTGGGGATGATGGAAGTTGTAGTCCAACAACTTCTGGGGACCCAAGGTTAAGAAACCCTGCCTAGAACATCGGCCATTGAATCTTTGCAGGCAATGGAAGACAACTTGCACCACATGATGCAGAAAATGGAGGACACACATCATAAGCATGTACAATAATTAGTTGCGAGAAAGCATTATTAGAATCAAGGGGACATTAACAATTTATGGTACTATCATTAGTACGGACTATGTGACTTTGCACACAGGTCATAGGTGTGGCTGCTACCAATGAATTACGTATATGTGGGTAATTACCTAGGGAATACTGTTGGTTTCTGAATGCTGAGCTACCTTTCAAGAAAAATATGTGAACCTCATTCACTGTGCTAGCAATATTTAATGGACGCATTTGTGGGCCATTAGGGGGACAGGCTTGTTTGTCACGTCTGTGCATTACTTTCAATTTCTAATGCCATTCCTTCCTCTCTCAGTTCAGTTTCTAATGTTCAGCACTATAGGGATCACCAGATGCCTTCAGATTCTGCACTGCCAAATGGTGAGATATGAGCACTGAAAGGATGCCAACATGTAAGGTGGATAGGTCAGGGGATGCATGAATCAAACTATTTGTTAGCATTACAATTTTGTTTTCAGTTAACATCAGTACCTACTGTTTGTTATGTGAATATTTTGTGATGATACAGATGGGGCCATAGCAGTGGTAGAACATCTGCTTTGCATGCAGGAATCCCATATGCAATCCCTGGCATCTCCAGGTAGATTGGGAAAGACAATTTAGACAGGACTGAGCTAGATGAACCAAAGGCTTGAAACAGTAAGGTTGTGCCATTGAATCAGTGTCGACTCCTGGTGACCACAGAGCCATGTAGTTTTCTTTGATAGAATACAGGAGGGGTTTATCATTGCCATCTCCCGCGCAGAATGAGATGATGCCTTTCAGCATCCTCCTATATCACTGCTGCCCAATATAAGCGTTTCTCATAGTCTGGGAAACATACCAGCAGGGATCTGAACCAGCAACCTCTTGCTCCCTAGGCAAGTTACTTCCCCATTGTGCCATTAGGTGACGCTGACAGACACAGTACTATTATGTAAATTATTTTATTCAAAAGTGAATATAAATGTTTTGTTTGACATTTTGCTTAAGCTGTGCAGCAGAACTCATTTAATTCTTTATTAATGTAAAGAATTTTACTTTATTAAAGTAAAAAACCTTTTGCTTATTATAATAGTTTGCTTATGTATGTATTTGTTTTTACACTACCTAATCTATGTCCATTTTATTTACCAATTCCATCTTTATTATATTCCCTTTTCTTTATTGGTGCAAACCTGTTTGGACCACAATGACTGGGACAGTAATGTCTACAGAATATATATAGGATTGTGCAAGTAACTAGCTGTTCAACTACAGGTTGTGCTCTATCTTCTGGTAGCACAAGATTAGTCTAGGGGTTCTATACGCCATCCAACATCTTTACAGTTGTGCAAAAATGTTAAATTAGTGCACCACTATTCCAGACTCTGCCCATCATCTTTCCCCACTGTTTTCTGCAAAAGTGGCGTGTCAAAAAGCCAATCCATGCAGCCTTTTATAGGTGCCATTCACTTTACCCTAACATGTTCAGTGTATTACATCCTTGATTAAAAGTCAGTGGCTGTCATAGAGTAAGGAAGTGCTGCTGCAGTAATAGAGCAGCCTAACAGAATTTCCTAACTGCACTCCTGCAAAGACCATTTTTGGACACCCTCCGCTTTCCCAGGAAACTCCCTGTGCCATCCAAAAATATATCCCCAAGTGCTGCACAATCTTCAGGTGCATGTTTTCACGTGAGGCAGAGAGCTTCCTGGGGAAGGGGGAGGTGTCAAAAATTGCCACTTCCCTGGTGCACCGGGGTGTAGTTAATTAGGCAGTTGTGTCAGACAGGCTGCTCTCTTGCTGCAACAGTGTGTGACCTGTATGTCAGCCAACATATGCAATTACTATAACATTGGAGATGACCAAGAAAACAGAGAAGGCAAAGCCATAATGCTGTATGACAGTGGGCGGAGGGAGCATTGTAAGGATGGTGATAGGATTATATGCAGGTGCAATAAACAGCGATACGACTTACTCGATAAGTGAGAAGTTTGTTGATCAGGATGACTATGTTTGGGAATGAAACGGGTGATAGGAAGTGGGAAGGTTGGATTGTCCCTGCCTGCGTCTCACAGCAAAGGATTTGTAGAGGACAACTCTGCCGGCCCGCCTGTGCGTGCGCGCGACACTGTTTGTACTGCCGGCTGCGTGTGAAGGGCAGCCCTCCTTGACCAAGGCGAGGGAAGGAGGGCTGTGCGTCCATGTGCGCGCGTACACACACATGTGTACACTCGCTGGCTCCCTTCCAAGCCTTCTCGAACCACGGTGGGCTTGCGCTGGGGTATTTACGGTAAGGTGGACCCGCCGGCGGTGGCGGATCCGTGTCAGGTGATCCGAGGCGAGGAGTCGCCTTTGCTGCTGCCGCTGCCGGCCCTGAGAAGGGAGGAAAGGAAAATGCAAGATGGCCCAGCAGCAGTGGCGGGGCTGTGAGGAGGGGCTGCCTGGCGCACCCTCCGCGGCCCTGACGCGCGGGGACCACGGCGAGCGCTGAGTGCCTGCCTGCCTTCCCGCCAGCCTAGACGCGCGCTCAGCTCGTCCGTGCCTCGGAGGCGCAGCGAGACATGGGGCTTTGCTATAGCCTGCGCCCGAGGCTCTTCGGCGAAACCGGAGCAGCAGGAAGCAGCGGCGGCGGCTGCTCCATCTCCAGCAGCGCGGCCGCCACCACCACCTCGGAGACCGAGCAGCACTCGTCGTCGCCACCCCCCACGGGGGAGTCCCTGGCCCGGCCGCCAGCGCCCAGCGGAGTCCAGGCCGGGGCAGGAAGAAGCGCGGGGAAAGGCGGCGGCGGCGGCGGCGGCAGCAGCAGCGGGGAGTCGGAAGGCGGCGGCGGGAAGCCCCGCTCGGGGGAGGTGGACGGGCCGATGCTGCTCCTGCAAAACGGAGGGGGAAACGGGGCGGCACCCGCTGAGAAAGAGAGGGAGAAGCAACCTCCACCGAAGCCCACCTCGGGCTCTGCCGCCAAGCAGCCGCCGCCGCTGGCGCTGCAGAAACCCTGGGAGAAGCTGCGCCAGGAGGAGCGGGAGGCGGAGAAGGAGGCGAGGAAAGTCAGCAAGAGCATCGACCGGGTGCTCAAGGAGCAGAAGAGAGAATACAAGCAAACGCACCGCCTGCTGCTGTTGGGTACGTACCTCCCCGCCCTGCCGCGCCTCAGCGCACAGGTGGCGCTGGCTGCCTCCCTCCAGGGATGGCCACATGACAGGTGGGAGAAAACCCGGGGGGCGGAGAGCGAGTGTGTGTGTGTGAGTGTGAGTGAGTGAGTGTGAGTGAGACAGACGACCCTGTGGAATGGTGGCGATTCAGAAACAAAGGGACATCCGGCAAGCTTTGGGCATCCCTTCTCTTGGGCTTTCCCACAGCATCTTTCTGCCGTCTCTGCTTGAATCCTCTGGTCTTCGTGTTTCTCTTGCAGATTTCTTGCATTGGCCTAGTTCTTTTACTTTTCCTGAATCTTCTGCATTCTTAGTCCTTCCTCTACTCTCTCCATCCTCTTTGTCATTATTTGCCTCTTCTTACTCTTTATTCCCGATCTCTTTTCTTCCATTGATTAGGCTTCATCATGTCTATCCCGCTGAGAAAAAGGTATTACAGGATGGAAGAGGGTTATATCCCAGCAGCAAAAGCAGAAATGGTGGTGTTTCTATGTTTTCAGCTTTGTGTGTGTGTTCAAAAATTAAATCATGCTTCAAGAATGTTACAAGAAATGGTTGTTAATAAAATTTTAAAATCCAGATAGAACCTATGGATAAAGATCTTTCATGTTGCTACTGCTGCACACAGCTGCTAATGCCCTTTTGGAAAGAGGTGGTATGATTCTGTGACTCATAAGTGAGCCAATGAAATGCAAGACAATAATGCACTAGATAATTATATCTAGATAGGGTAGGAGTTGATGGACATAATATAGTATTAAAGATAGGATTTATAGTAGTTGTATGTCATAAATACCGTTAAAAATGTTAAGAGCATGTAGGGGATTGGAAGCGATTTGAGAATCCATGCTGAATTCTATGGATTATTCCGTATTTTATTGTTCCTTTCAGATTAGCCTGTATAATGAAATAATGCAGACTGAATGGTCCCCCATGTTATGGTGTGCTAGAAGCAGAACGTAAGTCTGCCATGCACCTTTGCAGAGATACCTATAGGATAAATATCAAGTACTTTATAAAACTAATTAGGTAGCTCAAGCAAAGGCATAACTGTTCTGCATGCTGTACGGGGGAAGTGAAAATGCTTCAGAGCTGCTAGATAACCTGACCTTCAGGAATAATTCTCTTCCCCCACCCTGATCTCATATGTTGAGGCAAGACCTGTATTTTGAGTCTGTGTGGATAATTTTAACTTGATCTCATGCTATGGCATCATAGCAGGCCTTGGTGGAGGTGGGAGAGAGAGAAAAGACATTCATCTGAATAATATTTTAGAATTGTAAACAGTAAACTATTTTTACTTACTGTGTCATGTGCTTGTTGATACTTTTTAATTAGCAACTATTAGTTCTCTCTAGGAGCTTCATTATAATTGCTGTTTTTACAGCTTGAAAGCTATAGGGATAGTTAATTGAAGCATCTGATTTCCCTGAAGGAAAAAGCTGGAATGTATCTGGTTTATTCTAAGTAGTGAACCAGAAGATGCATTCTACAAAGTAAAATCAGAAATTGCCAACTTTTGATGTACTGTTGAAGAGTAACAGGTTTCAAAATGTATTCCTGAGTGCAGGTTACTTTTGTTTACTTTATCGTTTTACATACATGCAGTGAATTCCTTCATAAATATTAAGAAGGAAATGGACCAGTGAGAAATACTTTGTTTTGTAAAGGTGCTAGCAGTGAATGCCAAATTGTATCAGTTCTAAAAATAAACCAGAGGTGGTTCTTATCTAGTTTCTAGTGTACGGAACTGTAAATCAGAATGCAAAATGTAGTAGCTGTAGATCAGAAACATATTTACAGTTGGTGCTGGAATGGTAATGGTTTTGAAATGTGACTTTGTGTACAGTTGGCTAGATACACAGTCACAGCTGAACAAAATAAAAATTGAGATGGTTCCTACAGTGTTGCTTTGGAAAACGATTGGTAAAGTGTATATTCTGTATCCAAAAATGAGAATTATGGGTAAATTAGAGCAGACTTCAGGGACATAGCGAGGGGAGAGCTGTTGTTCAGAACATTGGCGACCCTCCCACTCATGACGTGTGCTCAGAAGCTCCCCCATGCCAGGGCTCCCACGGCACTGGCCACCTACGGCTGCTGCCTCCTGCTGCTTACTGTGCCCATCCTCCTCCTATCAGCCAGACTCGGCCAATGGAAAGAAGATGAATACAGCCAAGTGAGTGGCCCAAGGAGGTGACTGGTGGCAGCGGTGGCTGCTCATTTGCTGCATATATCCTCCTTCCATCAGCCACGCGCCTGGTTGATAGAGGGGGATGTAAGCAGCTGGCTGAGTGTGGACAAAGAAGGTGGCTGGCTGTGGCAGGTGGCTGAAGGCAGAGGGTGATGGCAGTGGTGGTAGTCCTGGCCTTGGGGAGCTGGGAGCTCTGGGGAGGGGGGCTGCCCAGTGAAGGGCTCAGGGGATTCTTTGAACCCCTAGGTACTATTACAGCTTCACCCCGGCACACTTGGAATTAGTCACGCATGTGATTGCCAGTGGCAAGTCAGTCAGTCAAACTTTATTACAGCCATAGACCAGCAAACATATAACAACATAGTGGCAAGTAAGAATTGCACCAAGGTAACCAGCCAAATAACCAGTGTCTGTATTAATTTCAAAACTTAAGGGCTTTTTAAGGGTAGATTGGAAATAAAGGCAATCCAGAGCAAAAGATCCAGAATTCAGCCTGTGTACTACTATGTCTCTTTTTCCTCATTCCTACAAAGAGAAAAGGACAACACATAAAGTATACAGCCATATTGGCTCATATTTAATATAAGGATGGCTGAAGGTTAGATCTAAGACTGATAAAGAGAGCATCCTATCCACACCCTCCATAATACATAGCTGTGTTTATGCAGCATTCATGGTGCAAACTCTGTGTTAGAGGTAAGAATAGCTGCTGTTATTGCACTGTGCTTAGTGTTAGTGTTTCCTCCTTCCTTTCTGTCCTCCTTGTCTTCTGAGAGTGCTGTGGTTATGTGGACTGAGAAGGGGGATAACTATAAAGCTGGGGGAGGGAAGGGCTGAGGATGTTGCTGGAGTGTGATGGAGAAGAGCTAGCAAATAAATTCAGGTGACTAGAGCAGTACTAGGTGATCACATTTACAAGACCACTAGAGAGTCAGATAGTTCATGTTGACTATGAAGATGACAACTCTAGGCAAAATAAAACCAGACCTACAGTATGCCAGCCTTTAAATGGTGTTGTTCTGTATAAGTTGCCTATCAAAACTCATAATCAGATTTCTTTCAAATGTGAAACACATTTTCTCTTACCATATGGGATATATTTAAATTAAAGGTCTTGCTTCCTCAAGCATCACAATAAGATATAACCTCTCAGTAGCAGTATGTGCCTGATGTGGAAAATGGTTTGCAGTAAGATAGTGGATTTGGATGTGCTTGGAGTTTTGAAAAGGCTTTTTGTTCATGGTTTGTTTGATGCATAAGTGGTGTCTGAAAAGCAGAATGGCCACCTGGGCCATGTATCACTGGTATGTAAACACTGCAGTCATATGACTTAGGGGTGGAGTTTTTTAGCCTTGTAGGAAACACCCATGTCACCTTAAGTGGTGCAGCAGGGAAATGCTTGACTAACAAGCAGAAAGTTACTGGTTAGAATCCCAGCTGGTACTATATAGGGCAGCAGTGATATAGGAAGATGCTGAAAGGCATAATCTCATACTGCACAGGAGGAGGCAATGGTAAACCCTTCCTGTATTCTACCAAAGAAAACCACAGGGCTCTGTGGGCACCAGGAGTCTAAATTGACTGGATGGCACAGCTTTACCTTTAGGGAGCACCCACACAGGTAAGTGCTGTACAGTGGCCTCGGTGTTGCGACATCACATCTAAGTCCATCCTTAGTCCTAGCAACATAGGCAGCTGCCTTATACCATTGGTCCATCTAGTTCAGTATTGTCTATACCAGGGCTGCACAACTTCAGCCCTCCTGCAGATGTTGGGCTACAAATCCTGCCACTCCTGACTGTTGGCCTCTGTGGTTGGGGATGATGGAGGTTTTAGTCCAACAGTAGCTGGAAGGCTGAAGTTGTGCAGCCCTGGTCTACAATGCCTGGCAGCAACTCTCCAAGATTTCAGGCAGGAGTCTTTCCTGGACCTCTCTGGAGATGTCAGGGATTGAATCTGGGACTGCCTGCATGTAAAGCAGATGCTCTGCCACTGAGCTATGGCCTCCATCACATGGACCTCAGTAACATATTTTTGGGCAGCACAGGATAGTTCCAGGGGAAGGAGAGATCAATGAAAATTATCCCCTCCTTGTGGATTCAGCTCCACAGAGCTCAGGGAGTAGTCTGCTGCAGGTCTGCTTCCTTCCTTGTTAGTGGGAATGTTGGCCAATATTTGCTATTTTCCTATTAATTTCCTATCAGCTATTTAGGATACCTAGTTGTTTCCTTGGGTAAAACTTGGTTTTAACTAGGATTTATTCAAGTAAGGATTTTTGGATGCTTTAATTTGTTATTCTCACTGACAATCTCCCCACCCCACCTTCTTTCTTTTTTTCTTTTGACAGAACCCGCTGTATGTCTGTCATCATTAGAAGGAATAATGATGGAATTAAATGTGATGTGGCAGCACTGAAGCCACTGTGCAATACTTAACCTGTGTGGGTGCTCCATATAGGCCATGTAAGAACTCTTAAGTCATACGACTGAAATGATATCTGGCCCAGGTGGCCTTTCTGGTTTATAGACATAAGAACATAAGATGAACTCTGCTGGTTCAGATCTAAGGCCTGTCTAGTCCAGCATTCTGCTTACCACACTAGCTAATATGATATGTGCCTGATGTGGAAAATGTTTTGCAATAAGATAGTGGATTTGAATGTGCTTGAAGTTTTGAGTAGTTACTCAGTTTCTCACTCAGATCACTTTGACTAATGTTCTGAGATTCCTGCTGTCCCGATATGTGGTTTGGTTCACCTACCTGAAGTGTGTAGACCTTTATGATGCAGGTTCCTTATTGGATGCACCTGCTCTTTGTGGCATATTATTGAGGTTGCTTAGGATAATCTTTGGAAGTCATTTCTAGGATGGTTTTCTAGCCCCTGCAGTTTGGGTTCGTATTGATCTACTGAAAGTAACAGAGTTTGCATAAGTATATTTTCTGGAACATACACCACAGGGAATTTCTGAGATGTGGGTGGATTTCACATGTGAATTTTGACTATCCCAGAAAAAAATGTGATGATACATCAGAGATACATTGATGAAAGTCAGTCACCTGAATGTGATGGTATATGTTCACAAATGATGACATACATATCTATCTTTCACAAGTTTTCTGCATTCACATGTGTATTGTATGTTAATATTCATCAAATTTCAGAGATTTGTTGTAACATATTTTTAGCAGTTTAGCTGCTTTTCCATTTTTCCTGATTAAGACCACTCTTCCACTCAAAACCGTCCCTACACAATCCAGCATATGTTTCAGGGTTGTTCTGATTTAAATCAAATTAATTAAATTACTATTTAAATCATTATCTAATTCGCTTTGTAGAAAGACTCAGTTTTAATTATTTATATCACTAGTTAGGAAAATCATCATTTTCTAGTAAAAGTACATTCTTGTTGTCTAATATTACCTTAAAACATATTCAGAGGTAGATGTAGACTTCATTTATAGAAAGTAGTTACACACTATAATAGGTACTCATATTCAGCATTCTCATAATGCTGAATAAACAAGCATAATTCTCATAAACAGCATGCTCATAATGCTGTTTCATTTGGGCAACAAGGCCTTACATTTCTTTGTTGCACTGTTTGCATTTCGTACACATGCCCGTCTTACCCACAGAAACTTCATTAAAATATTCCCAGATGGTGTCTCTCTTACAGTCTGCTGCCATGATAGGTGTTTCCCTGCTTCAATGGAGGATCCACTCCAAAAATATCTGCTCAGAATTGCATGAATATGTTTTGTTCACTTTTGTTTTCACTTTCTATCCCCCCACCCATACATGGCATTAATAATCATTTAAGACTCCTACTTGCTCAGGTCTACTCAATCCCCACCCCACAATCCTCTATTTATTGACCACCTTTGTCATCACACTTTTAGTGGTGGGGAGGCAAGGGCTTGAATGTGTGCGTGTGCTGCATGTACACCACCTGCAGAATAATACTGATCAGCTCACTTAGCTCTTATCCCCATATACTGCTCATGCTTATAGAATATAATGAGGAGTTATGATTAATATTCATGATATCTTTAACCCAGGTTCATTTTTTATGAATTTTTTTTTCTAAATCAAATTTAAATTTAAAAATTGATTTAAATGTTTAAAAATCCGATTTAAAACAACACCACAAAACATCAGTTTTTATCAACCCTGATAAGCTTATCCACCTAGCCCATTTAATGTCTAGTTTCCTGGGACCAACATGGCAATAATTATCTTGAGAAAACAAAACTGATCATTCTTGTAAATAATTTTGAACATTTTAGAAAGTAAAATAAAATAGATGGCCACATTTTAACAATGTGAGTTTGAGATAATGAACCATCAAAGGAGAAGACTGTGTAAGAGCATGAAGCATTTACATACTATTATTTGCACACTTTAGTAATGGCAGTTTGACTTGTGCATTGGTTCTGTATATAGTTTGCAAGCCATTTACTGTTTGAACAATATTGCCTTCCTTCATTGGGTGCCTTTGTAAAACACTTCTGCTAGAGCTGGATGTTGTAAAATTTTAATTAACGTCTTCCATTCAGAGAGCCACCTTCTGTGGCAAACCTACAACTTCCTTATAGGAATATATTACAGTATATCCTGTGAATTAAAACAGAAACATAAATTTTATATTCTGAAAAGCATATTTCTTTAGCTAACAATTTAATTAAAGCATGTTAATTAAAACTTATTTAATCTGTTTACTTTAGTTGCATAGGTTGCACAATTTTGTATATAAAAGTATACATAGCTTTACATTCTTTAGTTTTTTAAAAAGCTAGGTAGAAATTTTGTTAAAGATATTTGGATAATTTCTGAGAGTATAAGTACATTAAGAGCCACATTGTTTCTGAGACATGTAGGGAAATTGAAATGCCTTTGTGTTAAGCTCTTATTTCTAGCTTTAAAAAAATGTTTAAAATGTGTAACAAACTCTTGCTTCTTTTAGAAAGGCATTTGAACAAATATTCGTGGTCATCACATTCTTCAGCTTGCTCAGATCTAGTGTGAATTTTAATTTTTCACATCAAAATTTTCATTTTCATTGAGGAAGAACATACTGCATGGAAATAAAAGGTGTTGCTCTGCATTTTGTCAGACAAGCTCAGAGTCAGACAGTCAACTGTTGGGAACATTTGCACAGCTTTTGTAAAAGTCCTCAAGAACTGATGTTTAAAGCTACAGGGAACTGTGTAGTCTCTGGAATAACCCATAGGGCAACACTCAGAAAAGCTCTAGAAGCCTGAAAAGTACAGGATTTGTGTAATCTCTGAGCTTGTCTGACTCCGACCCAATTTAGTTACTGTAAGTTTAGGCAAAATCTCTTTGTATATTTTCTGTAATCCTTCTGCCCAGCCCATATGACTTTAGTTAAGACTTGGGGGTACCACTAGGCTGGAATGCTTACCAGTCACATAGTTTTAGGGGGATTGTTCATAGATAATATATAAAAAGATTTTGCTTAAGCTTTACCCCAATTGGCTTAGAAAGCATCTCCTAGATCAAGGGTAGGCAACCTTTGGCACTCCAGCTGTTGCTGAACTAGAGTTCCCATCATCCTCAGCCACAAGAAATTGTGGCTCGGAATGATGGGAGTTGTAGTTCAACAACTGGATTTTCAAGGTTGCCTACCCTTGTCCTGGATTGATAAGACCAGAGATTGCACAGTTCCCATGCTCCCAGGATTCATGATATATCCTGAACTGTGTTCTGTGGACTAGCTGAGGGACTAGATCATTCCCTGCATTCTTAAATATCAGCCTTTGGATGCTTCTGTACAGTTCTATCTGAGCTGTGATCAGTGTCTAGTACTTTGATGAAAAATAGATGAACATTTGAGGGAGCAGTTGGGAAGGTCACAAAAAAAATTGAGATGCTTTTGAAATAATGAAAGTAAAAACAAAATTTAAAACATCGTTTGAGTTTTGCCCTGCCCTTGAAATGAACTTCCTTTTTGTCTTCCTTTTCAGTGCCGAACATAACTACATAACTTCTTATTTATTTTAAATTTATACAGGAAAATACTTGTAATCAATTGCAACAAAAGATGCATATTCCACAACATGTTCATTCCTTCCTTATTACTTTGCAGCAATGTTTTCAGACACTGATCTTCCTGGCCAGAAAATTCAAGAAAGCCTGTTTAAAAGAGGTAGACTCCCTAGCTATGTGTTTGTATACTGGAAGGATTGAAATTTATTGAAAATAAATTGTCTAACAAGAATAAACTGCATGTAAAAGCTAGTACATACATCAGGATTTCTGATCCTTTTGTGTGTGATTTGCTCATCTGTAAGTCATTCCACATGTGAGAGACATGACTAGTATTCTGCTTTGCACCTCAATAATCAGTGTCATGAATTCTGTGATTATCTGTTATGTTCAAGTTTCATTTCTGATTGTTTGCATCATGATTACGTGAGATGGTGTTCAGGCACTCAGCACTAGAGTGGTCATGCCATGCAGTTTCTGCAGCTGCCAGAGTTGATTTTGCAAAGACTATTTAGGCATCAAGCCTCTATGGTTGTCTCTTAAAGTAATGGCATCTTTCGTCTGCTTGAGCAGTAGGTGCAACTACAAGAGAGTCCCATTATCTGTGGCGGGGGAGTCTGTTCCACGGGTGGGGGTGTGTGGATAGTGAAACCGCAGATAATGGGGAAATGGGATTCGGGAAATTGGGAAGGTGGAGTGCCGTACCATGCTCTGTCTGTCTCCAGCTGTCCAGCAATGCCCCCCAAATGCTGAAATTTTCATTTCACACATGTGAAAAAAATGTGTTTGTGTGTGTGTTAAAACACAAAAACAAGGCAGAAAATGGCTCCCTTACTCAAAAGAGCATGTGGAAATGACCTCAGGGGTCATTTTTGCCCACCCAACCCACAGATACACAAGTCTTAACCCTTTTTTGGCCAGATTTTTCGTGTATACCAGGGTTGGGTGCCAATTACCCAACTGCAGATATGTGAAACCACAGATGTCAAGTCCGTGGATAATGGGGTTCTCCTGGTATACCATTTTGGAAAAGGGCAGAGTACGTCTTTTTAAACAACAGGTGATGATATATCATGAGAAATCTTGCAGAAATGGCTGGAAGAAATTAGAATATTTCCTTGTGTGCAAGCTATCAGTTTTAAAGTATTATTTTCCATTATTGGAAAAGTCCCTCTTAGGATTCATGCTAGATAGACTACATGCTAGATAGCGATCAATCAGTTTTTTGGGCAAGATTCTTGAAAGTGTGGTAGTGGCTCAACTCCAAGTTTTCCTGAATGACTAATTTCAGTCTGGCTTCTGGCCCAGTTTAGTGACCAAGACTGCTGTTGCTGCCCTGGTGCTAGGGTGGGAGGAAAAATCAGTGAATTTAAAAAAAAGAGAGATTTGTTTGATTTAATCTGATTCTTTTATTTAGATTATTCTTATATCTTTAAATGCATCTCTGTATAGTTTGAATTTAAAGTATTAGAGCTCAAAATATATCTGTATTAATAAGGATTGTATCTATAGACATGCTTGTTAACAGTATTCAGAGGGCAGGGCAGCAGAGAGTGAAAGAGTCTGTGTGGCCCTGCCCTCTCTCTAAAAGTGCAAGGACAAAGAAGGGCATGAATAGTAGATTGCTTGTGTAGAGTAGGTTTAGAAAAGGAGGAGGAGTCTGGAGATAATGAAAGGAGGGAAACACAGCAGAAAGTGAAACAAAAGCAGAACTGTTTGAGGAGAATCTTCCTGAAGTCTTGAGGGATAAGTTTCTGATTCTGAGTGTTTGAAATACAGTTTAAAAGCTGTTTGGTGAAAGTGGATCTGGTGCGTGATCCGTTGAATCCATTAGAATGAGTTCTGCACCTGCGTGGAAGCCTCTCGGTGTGGAGTTCCACAGCTCCTCTCAGCGCATGCGCCCTGCCCCACATGACCATGTGGCTACTTAAGGCGGGAAGAAGCACAGGCACCTCAGTTCCTTTGCAACCGCCATAGAGATAGGTTCCCTCAGTTTCTTTGGCTCTTCGATTTGGTTCCTTTCCATCTAGCGTTTATTCAAAAGTTCTATTTTTTCCAGTTATTACAACCTAGAAGTGTATATTGGACAACGTTTTTTCTCGTAACCGATTCTGTTTTGTCAACTGTTTGGATGGATACATGGCAACTTTGACCTTGGACTGTTTGGGGATGACATTTTGTGTGTACTGGACTCTTTTCGTTAATCCTGGACTTTTCTCCCTGTGCCGTTAAAATAGATACCCCTAAGCAGCTTGAAAAGAAAACTTTTAAATGTTGTGAAAAGTGTTGAGCTAAGTTGCCCTCTCAAGATGCCCACAGCTTATGCCTCCTATGTCTGGGAGAGGCTTATAACACTTCTGCTTGTAAAATCTGTCAATCTTTCTCCAAACAAACTCGAAGAAATCGTGAACTTCGATTGAGGGCTTCTATTTATGACAGTGTTCCAGCTACGCCTTCTTCTTCATTGAAAGGCAATGTGCCACCGTCTTCTCAGGCTCGTGGCTCAAGGGCCCTGGGTTCCAACCAGTCTAAAACCTCATTGCCCATTGTTAAAACCCCAAAGGCCTCAAAAAGGCAGAGGAACAAAATTGCGGAAGCTGGAGAACCTGCCAAAAAGACGCAGAAAATGTCAACATTGATGCTGTCGCCGGCATTGGTTCAAGATGTGGTTTTCATCTTGGTATTGAAGCCTACAACATCAGAAGTCCCTTCAACATCATGCTTGACGTCGGCCAAGTCTCCAACATTGTCCACTCCAAAAGCTGTACATCAATCCCCATCGACTTCGACCACAGTACCGATGTATGCATCGACATAGAAGCAACCATTGGACTATGTGTCCTTTGGCATCGGAGCATCAAACTTCGACGCCTCTACCGTCGACTCCTAACCTACCCACTTGGTCGGCATCGACATAATTGATTCCAAGGGCTCGTGTTCTACTGCCTGCCCCAACCCCAATAAGGTCTCCATCGACATCAAGGGATGAAGAGCCTGTGTCAACTCTAAATACTCCAGCTAATATTACAAAGGTGACCCCTCAATTTGAAGCTCCCATCGACGCAAATGGCTTTGCCAGGTGTAACCTCTCCATGATTTTGATGAGAGCAGGGCTTGGAAGCCAACTGCATTGGGGGAAAAATTGCCCCAAGCTGACACACATAACTTACCGATTCGTACCTTATCTGCAGGAGACGCCCCTCCTGCCCTACAAGCCCGGAAGGTGCAGTCCTCAGCAGCTTCCACAGAGACTCTGCAACTGATGTCTAAAAAGCAGACACAGACTAAAGTTCGACATGTCTCTTCTGTAGCGATTCAGACAGATGAGCATATGCAACCCTTGCACTCACGCTTAGCATCCCCAGACAGGGGTCTGTCTCTACGCTCTCCTTCAGTGGCTGCTTCCGATGAGAGTTGTCATGGTTCTTCGGATTTTGAATCCGATACCAAAACCGTAGAACCTGATCCTTCTCCTGACATAGCAATCTTCTACCAATCATGTCTAATTCTACTCAATGCACATGGCAGGTCCCCCACACTTCTAACCCAACTTCAAAGAGATTGGGAGGCCTCTACAGAGTATGGGAACAGGACAATACTTACCTGTTTAAGCATTCCATACCGAACTCCTTAGTCATTGACTGCGCGACCTCCTTGCGGTTTGGAAAATGGCACACCACTCCTGCAGACAAAGAGGGCAGAAAATTGGACGTCTTGGGTAGTAAAGTATACTCCACCTCTTGTCTTTCTGTCAAGATAGCCAATTATTCCACTTGAATGGTGAAGTATAATTATTGTCTCTGAGAGAAATTAGAACAAGATCTTGATGCGCTTAAATTCTTCAGAGGAATTTAAGGCTCGTTTTAAGAAAACACTGCAAAATCAGGTGACCTCACCTGTCAACAGCTCAGCACTGCTAAGCACTTAGCCAGGTCTGAATCTCGATCCCTCAGTGCTGCTATAACCTTGAGATGGCATGCCTGGCTGCGATCCACTTCCCTTCAACAGGATATGAAGGATAAAATGGAAGGCCTTCCTTTCAATGGCAAGGGTCATTGTTTTTGCCACCAGCAAAAACAAGGGTCATTGCCAAGGGTCTGATCTATGAAAGTTGTTAATGAGTAATTAAATGATAGATAATAAACATTTTGTATAGGTGACTTTTACAGAGTTTTTTTTCCACTTTGGTACATCACATCATCATCGTTGTTGTTGTTGTTGTTATTATTAATTTGCTTCTTCCTAGAAATCTTTGTCATCTTATTCCTCTAGCTCCTTATCCTCTGGATCTTCATTTTCCATCATGTTGTCACAAGCATCCTCTTAGTTCTGTTTATTTTGAGATGCACAGGAACACATGTTGCAGCAGATCAACCCTGCTTTATGACAGCTGCATCTTTCTCCCTGGCATCTGGAGGTAGTGCATCCACACCTCACCAATTGAAGTACAGCCTTTGGAGCTGGGAGTTGATTGGTCATTATTGGTATCCAGATGTCCCCTTCCATTTTCTAACCATATTTTTCAGGTGATGGGATTACACGCTTCACGATCGTATCATTATTCCAAATGATTGCTTGACCCAGTTCTTGGTTGTGAGGAAGTAAGGTAGGAAGTAAACCTGGGTAGAAGTGATTATGTGGATGCAAGGTAGGAGGAAAAGCTATCCACATTTTATCCAGGTTTTCCTCTTGCCTCCACACAACCAAAAATTGCGGATACACACAGCTTCCAAACCTGGGTAGAACACAATTTTTGATTGTGTGAATAACCACAACCTCTTATATGCATAGCCTACAAAGTAGTTTAATAAACCACTACCCAGGTATAATAAAGTGGTTTAATAAAGGTAAAGTGTTATTATAATGGTATTCCCCTCCAAGAAATTAAGTTTGGTGATTTAGGTTTTGTGCATGCAATTTGTATTATTGATTTAATCCTGATGGTGGCAGCAAATGCTAAGAGAAACAAAAATAACTTTATCTGGATTTGCACTTATATTTTCAATGGATAATTTTTAATACATTTAAATTTATATTCTGCCTTCTGATAAAAGCAACATGGAAATAGTATTTCAAGAATCTAGGATAGTAGTTGAACTACAGTAAACTAGATTATGGAAGAGCATGATTTTAGAACTTGAACCCATGAAACCATATCTGATTTGGAGGCTGTTTTATTGAGAATCCTCCAGGAGAAGAACCATAGTTCAGTGGAGGAGCATATACTTTGATTATGTCCCGGGTTCAATCCCTGGCCTCTTGAAGTAGGGATGGGAAAAATCTATCTGAATCCTGGAGGGCCAATACCTGTCAATGTAGGCAATACTGATCCAGATGGACCAATGGTCTGACTTGGTATAAAGCAGCTTCCTATGTAACACCAGATAAAAAGTGACTGTACTTTTAAATATAGAAGATCTTATGCACTGAATAAATTTTCATATTTGGAATGTACATGTTTTCCATGTAGAAAATGGGTTTGCTCTCGACCCCAAGGCGAATACAGACTGCATTTAATTAACATCTGCTTTTAGAGGGAAATCTTGTGCGGAAGAAGCAGTTTCTCATAGTCATTGAGGCTCTTCACATGTGTGTTCAAAACCGGGCTAACTGAGCCCATCCCAGTTTTGCATGTGTGTGCCCCTGATCCCAGCGGCACCACAGTGACAAACCCTCCTAAGTAGCCTCCCTTCAAAATGAAGTTAGGAGAGCGAGCACTTTCCTAATCTCATTTTTTTAATTGTCTGGCAGCCGCGGCTGCTTGCAGCTGCAGCTGTCAGACTGCGGGGAGCCCAGGGAGGGGAGGGCGGATCCCCTTGATGTACTACGCACTCACATGGTGCATTATGGTATTTCCAGGGCCCGGGATGACACATCCCGACCTCTAACCCTCCCTGCTACCTGGGTGCGTGGGGAATTGTCTGGGTGCATAGGGAGTGCACCCAGCACAAGAGGAGTGGAGGAGCAGGGAAGGTAAGTCTATCCCACCTTCCCTGCAGCCCAATCTGGAGCCATTCTTTGGAATGTGCTCCCTACTGAAATAAGATCATCTCCTTCTCTGTTTGTTTTAAGAGGACCCTGAAGACGTACCTATTTTCCCAGGCTTTTAACTGAAATATGTATTTTTCCAATTTTAATGTGTTTTTATCTATTGTGACTTATATCTGTTTTATGAATTTTACATGTTTTATGTAATTTTTTAATCTGCACACTGCCTAGAGATTTCTATATTAGGTGGTATTGAAAAACAATGAATCACTCAAACAATGAAATAAATTCTCACTGGTTGTGAGAAAGGGCTCATTGTCTAGCATACTGATAAGTCTTTTGCCTATTACATGAAGTAATCTATCATATATAAAAGTAGGAAAGACTGGCTGCCCATTGCCTTAAAGAACCTTTGGTTGTTAGTTGACCTGCTAAGATGTCACGGAATGTTTACATTCAGTTTACTGAAGAAGGCTAAGTCATTGAGTATTGAATGATTATTGCTGCAGCTACTATGAGGAAGCAGAAGATCAACCAGGCAGTGGAAAAATCTCACACGGGAACTAGGGACGAGTTGGTTGTGTGTTGTGCGTGGCAAAGGCAGGTGGACTAAGGAGGCAGGCAGAATATAAATTTCATATACTGATTTGAAGCATCCACTGAGCATGGTCCAAGACAGAAACTCAAGTGCCATCGTTTTGAATGCTATGGCCATTGTAGAATGTTTTCATGAATCAAAGTTGCTTCTCTGACAAAGTTTCTTGAAGCTATCCAAAATAATTTAAATAATCTAATTTGGTAGCTCAGAAAATGATAGCTCTAGGGGGAAAATAGAAATCACTGTAAATGCTTTCTACTCAGGCACCCAACTTGTTCCCAAGAGGTGTTTTCTCCTTTTCGTTATTGGGTTTATGAAGATTTATTACTATTTTTTATTTTACATTTATATTCCGTTCTTCCTCCAAGGAGCCCAGAGTGGTGTACTACATACTTAAGTTTCTCCTCACAACTACCCTGTGAAGTAGGTTAGGCAGAGAGAGGAGTGAATGGCCCAGAGTCACTCAGTAAGTATCATGGCTGAATGGGGATTTGAACTCAGGTGTCCCCAGTCCTAGTCCAGCACTCTAACCACTACACCACGCTGGCTCCACATATTTCATCAGCATTTTGTGGAAGGGAAGCTGATGCATTCACTTTCAGAATTACAAGGAGAGAACAGCAGTATGCTTGGGCAAAACATATAGCTGGGAAATGGGCTTGCTTGAATGGGGCAGATTACAATTCAGATTTGAGAACCTGCTTGAAGAAGGCCAGAAAAAGAATTTGAGGAAACTGATTTGGAGGCAGAAGGAAGGTTTCACCTATCTGTAAAGGCCTGAAGGTTGATAGGGAACCTTTTGGCTGTGAACTCACTGAGCTTTAGTTTTCTCTTCATATCCTGACTCTTGTGCAGCACCTTGACTTCTGATTCTAGCTTTGCAGCAAAAATAATGGATGGCGAGGGGTGCTAACCTCCTCTCTCCACACACCTCTAGTCTCTTCGAAGCCTGTAAAAGTAGGATCAGGTCCTGATCCCAGCCTGGCAGGCTTGGATGAGCTATAAGAGGGGAGGAGGGGTCTGCTGGCTGACCCCTCCTCCTGGCTGGAGAATAGTGGAATGCTGCAAGAAGCATGCTTTCATGCTTCAGCATAAACTGAAATAAATGTCTTAGTCTTTGGGTGCCATAAAACTTTGTTTTTGCTGCAACAGACCTGCATTGTTATCCCTCTAGAAAGTGTGTGTGTGTGTGTGTGTGTGTGTGAGAGAGAGAGAGAGAGAGAGAGAGAGAGAGAGAGATGGTTAAAGGAAAAAGAGATGTTGTTGAAGAAAGAGAGATGTGCTCACACATTGCCTCTTCAGCTCACAAACACTTTTGTGTTGTTTGTTTGAATTGCATTGCTTTCAAGGGTTATCTTTAAAAATTGAATTTCATGTTGAGAGGGGCACTTTCACATCTTAGATGGAATTTTTTGTTCAAGTTGCCATTTTGTGACTGCCTTTACCTTCCCAAATGATAGCTGATCATACTGATAGCTCTCAACACAAAAAAGAAAACAAACAATGCTGAGAAGGCTAAAGTCTCCCTTCTCCTGCTCTAGGTTGTATTGAGGTGCAAACCAATGTGTTTCAATTGTTATAGCAACCAGTTAATATGCATACTTGTTCAGGAAATACTTTAATTTAAAAATAGGAAATGAGTTTAATCAATGATTTAGATCTTGCATGTTATGCGTGCATTCTCCACTGTGGCAGGAAGTGAGAAGAAGAGTTGCAAATTACAGCCTGTTTCAGTTATCAGAAATGATTTGCTACAGAACAGCTCAGCACCAACTGCTGCTGGCCCAGAACAGACACTAGTACAGTAATCTCACTGGTGATTGTGTCTGTGGAGTGCAGGTCCTGTGACTCAGTTACGTCTTGGTGCGTAGCCAATCTGCAACTGATGCTAGCCATGGTGTAGATCAGATGAGCTCATTGCACTTCCTAAGTAGTCCTTGAGATGAGGCTGCCAGTTATGTGCTATCCATTTTGGACTATACCTTGTAACCAAAAACATTCTGATATCATGCTTTAGTCCTAAAGCTAGTGTTTTCTATGGCAGTTCTTTAGTCCCTTTAAATATGAAGTCTGAAAGTTTCACGTTCTTATGAAATTCTGGAGCTGACTGTTTAAGAAATTTAAATCAAGTTAATTATCATTCAGTAACTGTGAAAATGTCACTAAAAGCTTTAAGTGGCGGCTTTTTTGTTTTCTGTATACTTTTTGAATTATATTGCATATACACACCTTCATAATATGACTATGGACTATTTGGAACAACAGTATTAATTTCATTTGTCAGGCAGTTAAAGGAGATTGTGTGTGTGTGTGTGTGTGTGAGAGAGAGAGAGTGAGTGAATGTGTGTATGAGAGAGAATACACACATTTTCTAGTAGCTTTTGAAACCCAGTTGGCACTAGAATCCAGAAGATGGACCTGACTTATTCCTGGTGAGTGTTGCATTGTCACATCATCATGTATTTACTAATTTTCCTCTTTGCTAAGCAGGGCCCACCCTGGTTTGCATTTGAATGAGAGACATTCTTGGGAGTGGATGAGGGGGGCAGGGCTCACTGGTGGGCTGTGTGCTGGGGACAGGCGCACTGCAGCCAGCCAGTCACTGAAAGGCACTAACCTCCAACTGCCACCTTCTTCCTTCCTTCAAAAGTTATGCACTTCTCAGGTTCATCTCACAGCTCTGGGGCACCTTAAAGTGAGGGGTAACAATTCAAAATAATTTAAATTCAGTCTGACCATATTGTCTCAAGTCACTTGGTAAATGGAATGTATGTGGGGCATGAAAATGATCTGTTGCTGTTGTGAATGCTGTGTGAAATATGGTTGCATGGATGTCATGGGCACCTATTGTAAAGTATCTATGATTTCATTTTTAATTTTGTTCTTCATTTTCTAAAAATACTTTGGTAGCTGAATTCACCCCCTGCTTTCTACTTCAGTATAGGAATGCTCCTCTAAGTTTTTCTTTTTAAAAGCTCCTGCAAGGTTTCCTGTTCTCTTCTCCTTGCACTAGCCTATTCTCTTTCCTCGCTTGGCATTTTAATTTATTTATTTTGCTTCACGAATTCAAGAACCCTTTGTTGTTTCTTAAATATACTTTTCTTTTTAGTTTGAAAGCTGTGTGATCCTATGAGAACAGGACATTACACTTCTGGTGCCCTCTGGACTAAGGAAAATATAGCCAGGGCTGGTTTTATGGGTATGTGACCTGGTTGATCACACAGGGTGCCACACTTCAAGAGGCATCATGCAGGAATGCCTCTGCAAACTCCTAAGGCTGGCTAGGCCAAATATTTGTAGCCTCATTGTTCGGGCTTCCACTGGATTCACCATTGGCTGTTGCTCTTGACCCCACATGTGTCTCTTCTTCCCACACTTCTTGGTGGGAGAAGGGAAGGAGTGAGCAAACAATAGCCTTTTTCTTTCCCTTTTCTTTCTTTTTTTGCTCCTTCCTTCCTCAAACCCAGCAGCAGCAGATACACAGAAATGGCACTGCCATTATGTTACTGGGTGGGGTGAGGGGGAGGAAGGAGAAATAACTGGGTGTGCTCAGAATCCAGAGGTCTCATCAGTGCAAGACTTGTGATGTGTGCCTCTACTATGTCTAGCAGGCATAAGGCTTGGTGCAGGATGCAGTGGGAAATTTCACAAAAGGGAGCAAATCCTGCTGTAGGTTCAGTCTCTGAATCAACACTCAGTGACTTGACTTTTTGTTTATTTCGGTTGCTGTATAATGAAAGTGCATACATTCTCACACACATAAGCAGTGAACTCTACTTAACATTTTGTGCATGGAGATCATCTTGGTGTAGGGAAAATTTGTGCGTATGAATGTGTTTTGCTGTTAAACTTGTTAGAAAATAGATGTTTATGTATCCTCACAGTGTTATATGCAAGTGAAAAGGCATTTCTAAGCATACAGCTGTAGTTGGCTTGCTTCATTTTACATGTAATGGTAGTAACTGTATCATATTAGACTAGAGTGACTAGATTAATCAATTATTACTCACGTTATAAATCTTAACTTGTCAGTAATTAATTGAAGAAATTATCTATGAAAATACTAAATAATCCATTGAAGGTTGTTTCTATGATTAACTCCAGTTACAGAGTAGCCAAAGCAGCAAGGTTATGTGTTTGACTTTTGAGGCATTAGGTGTAAATTGTTTTTCGCAAGAAAGAGCAGGACCTGATTGTAGTGTCTTTGCCTCAGCTAGTATGATTTTTCTTTCTGTTTCAAAGTTTATAATTAGTGATGGCAAACGTGCTCAGTGACCATAACTAATGAACAGTGAGTTCCTCACTTGTGTTATCTATTATAGGGATGTACAAAATGTTCCAAAGTCAAAATATTTCAATTTGAAATGGGCTTTTACTAGTGTTTTGGGATCAAAACAAAACACTCTCTTTAAAAAGAGCCTGTTTCAAACTCAAAACAAAATAACCCCATTTCAATCAAAATGTTTTGACATTTTGATCACCATTTTGGAGACTTATTTTTCCCTTGCTGATTGGTTTTCTGGCACTGCCTTGCGATCTCCTTGCTTCTTGGTTGACTTGTTATACAAATCAAGTGTTGTCATCGGCAACTGTACCCCATTGGCTTGTGGGAGGGAGGGGAAACACTTCTGGAGGAAATCTCAAAATGTATTCAAAGGGACTAGGAGGCAGAGAGAACCCTCTCTTGAAGAGGATACATCAGGAGATGAGGAAGGTAGGTTTGATTTAGTGGTTTTCCTTTCTCAGCACTGAGTATAATATGCTTTGCAGTTAATTGCTGTAACTGTCTGGTTTTGCTGAATGTCAGATTGACAAAAGCAAAAATTGGTTGCCTGCCTTCCTTGAGTTGTGGTTTGTTTTGTTTGTGAGATAGTGCTGTGGTGAGAAATGGAAAGTGGCAGTTGAGTGTGTGTATTATTTCTTGGTGATTGCTGTGATGAGCTGCATGTCTGGCCTTGAGACTAACTTGTGCTTCACTCACTGTCCTGGTCTGCTCCGCAATCCATTGCAAGGTGTACTCAGTCAAAATGTGCCTGAAGTTGCTCTAGTTGAGCTTGTGGCTATGCTTGCTGCTATATTATTTTGTGGGTTGGGTGGTAGGTAGCACCCATCATGCCTTATCACCCAACCCACTTTGGTGTCCCTAGGAGCTACCCATGGGGAACAATGGGGTGTTTGTTTTGAGTTTCCCTATAGTTCCCTATGTCCAAAACACTCGAAACATTTCAAGTTGTTTTGTTGGAACAGCTGACTACTGCTTTGACAAAAAAATTTGCATTTCATTTCAAGCTCAAAACAAAACCTTGAAGACCCTCAAGATGAACCTGTTTTCACAGGCTTTTAACTTGAATTAATTTTAATAGCCTGTTTTATAAGATTGTTTTTATTGTGTTTTGTGGAATTTTAATCTGTTTTTAAGTCTTTTAAATTGTGTTTTAAATTTGGTATGCCAACTAGAGCCATACATATCAGGTGGTATAAAAATATGATAAATGAATGAATGAATAAAATCAATGTTGTGCACATCCCTTATCTTACTTCTGGTAATTAGATATTATGAAAACAGAAGACCTGTGATGGTGGAGTGGTAGCAAAGTATCCTTGGCAGATCAAACCTCACAATCAGTTGATCTCCTGAGAGAATTTTGAAACCTAATTAGCTATATGAGTTTTTGGAAGGGCATTGCTTTACCAAACTAGACCAAAGAAGTAAAGGTTCCATATTTGAGCAGATGTTGGTTTATTTTTACTTTTATATCCCACATCTCCTTCAGAGAGCCCAGTGCATTGTACGTGGTTATGTTTATCATCACCCTATGACGTAGGTTAGGCTGAGAGATTAGTGACTAGCCCAGAGTCACCCAGTGAGTTCCATGGCTGAATGGGGTTAGAGCTCAGGTCTTCCTGGTCATAGTCCAACGCTCTAATCACTACACCTCACTGGCTTCTTGAGTCTGTAACCATGTGGTGATGTTCATGTAATAGGAAAGTAGCCTTATGAAATTTGCCACACACATATACAGAATATCCAAACAATTTACTTGTAGTTTCCCAGCTGCTCACAAAACAGCAGAGGGCAATCTTCCTCTTCTATATCTCTAATGGTCTTGCTTGATGGCAAAAGATAGCTGTGGACAATGGGATGTAGTTTCATAACTAGGTCTGTATCTTTCCTTACTGTGCATAATTATCTTGGTGCAGTTAATACAGCATAAGGAATGAATACAAGAGATCCTCTTCTTAGTCATCCAGTAGGAGCATCACATCCTAATCACAGTCTGAGGTATCCTTGAGCACTCACATGTGTCCTCTTCCCGCACCCCAGGGCCCCTTTATTGGCTTTGCACGTGCCACCTTCCTCTTATCATCATCCATGCCAAATATGCCCTTTTTCCCAGGATCATAGTGCCTCTTAGAAGCAGTTCTTCTCTTCTGGCCTTGTGGTGAGATCCTGTTAGGAGCTATCTGTGCCCTGTCCCCCCCCTGGTATTCCATTATTCAGGCACCCATCTTAGAAAATCTTAATTGTGTAAGGAATACACTGCAGCATATGATGTTTGACTTTTCTATGATGCATATACAAAATATATTGGCTACTCCTGTAGCCGACAGGGGCTGGGCTGTATCCAGTTTGGCAAATGCCATATCTTATTTATTATTATTTATTATTTATTTATTAGATTTATATGCCGCCTTTCCAAAATGGCTCAGGGTAGTTCACAGCATGGGGCTGGGCTGTATCCAGTTTGGCAAATGCCATATCTTATTTATTATTATTTATTATTTATTTATTAGATTTATATGCCGCCTTTCCAAAATGGCTCAGGGTAGTTCACAGCATGATAAAAACAATTAAAACAAATTAACAATTAAAATCAAACTATTAAAACACAATAAAACCAATAAAACAGCTAAAAGCCCTGAAAATCAGGGCTTTTATCTTAAGGTGAATATCTTAAGCTTAAGGTGTGTGGGTGTAAATGCTTCAGATAAACCAGAAGGGGACAGAGTAGAACCAGATTAAAAGCAGACAGAAAGATGTGCTAGCTGGTCAAAGCGATCAAATGGCAAAAAGAAAGATAGCACACACCAAGTAAGAGATTCAACATATAGATTCAACATATATGCCAATTCCAGAAGCCATCAAGCCAAGATGGGCGAGCTGGCGTGCTTGGTTGCTAATGAAAACATAGATAAAGTGGGCATAATGGAAACATGGTGGTACAGTGGAAACCATTGGGACACGGTTATTCCTGGATATAAATTCTATAGAAAGGACAGCAGGAGTGACTTCGGGGTGGAGTAGTACTGTATACTAAAGAAGGGATAGGATCTCACAAGCTAGAAAACCTAGGAAGACCTGAATGCTCCACAGAAATTCTGTGGGTGACAATACAAGGCCTGAAAAGAAATATGCTACTGGGGACGTGCTGTCATCCTTCTGATCAAAACTCTGACAGGACTGGTAGATGCAGAAGGAAATCAGGGAGGCATCAAAGAGAAACAGAGCTGTAATAATGTGTAACTTCAGTTACCCACATATAGATTCGGTAAATTCATAGTTGGATAATGACAAAGAGGCCACATTTCTAGACACGCTGAACGACTGTGCACTAGAACAGTTGGTTATGGAACCAACTAGAGTGAAAGTGATCTTAGCACTAATCCTGAGTGGTGCACAGGACCTGGTTCAATATGTCAGTGTCACTCAACCTTTCAGGAACAGTGACCATAGTGTGATCAAGTTGAACATACATGTGAGGAGAGAATCGCCAAGGAAGTCTAACAAAGACACTTTGAATTTCAGAAAAGAAAACTTCTCTAAAATGAGTCCAGGAAGATGCCAGCATGGCTAACAAGTCAAGGAAACTATAAAGGGGAAAAAGACTTCCTTCAGAATTGGAAGGCGTGTCCAAATGAAGAGAACAGAAAGGAACACAAATTCCGGAAAAATAAATGCAAGGAGACAATAATGGAGGCCAAAAAAGAATTTGAAGAAAACACACACAGACACACACACATTTCTCCTATGTGTACCCGTCGCTAATCCCACATGTGGTAGCTCTTGTGAGAGAGCTGCGGATTAGTGACAGGGATGGGAGGAGAAGCGGGCATTCAGCGGAAGCGGCAGCTACCAGGATGGCAGGGGAAATGGCAGGTGATGCAGGGGAAGCGGTCGCTGCCAGGCCAGCAAATGGTTGGTTGAGGAGAAGAGGCTGCCGCCAGGCTAGCAAATGGCTGGCCGAGGAGCAGCAGCGGCCAGCCACTGAGGAAAAGAAGCCTGGCTGCCAAGGGAGAACAGGCTGTGGGGAGGAGAACAAAATGGGGCGGGGGGAAAGAAACGAGGCTGGAGGGGAGAGGAGAGACAGGGAGAACTTGGGGCGTGGATGCTCTGTGCCTGGTCAGCTAGTTTAGCTAAAAGCATCAAAGGCAATAACAAAAACTTATTTAAATACATCAGAAGCAGGAAATCTGGCAGAGAGGTGCTTGGACTGTTAGATGATGAGGGAGTGAAAAGGATTATTGAGGATATTGAGATTGCAGAGAAGCAATCTCAATATCCGCAGAGGAGACTGAGCATATACCTGTGGCTGAACTGAGCTTCTCAGGGACAGAGGCAAAAGAATTAAGTCAGATAGAAGTGACAAGATATGACATTCTAAACTGTCTGGGAAAATTAAAAATTAACAAATCGCCAAAGCCAGATGCATCCACCTGACAGCCCTTAAAGAACTCAAATGTGAGATTGCTGACTTCCTTGCAAAAATATACAACTTATCCCTACAATTGGGTAAGGATAAGTTCTGGAGGACTGGAAAGTAGCCAATGTAACACTAATTTTTCAAAAAGGGGTCCAGGGGGATCTGGGAAATTACAAACTGGTTAGCTTAACTGGTCAAGTTGCAGGCAAATTGATGGAAAGCATTCTCAAGGATAAAATTGTTCAGCAACAGGCCCTGCTGAACGAGAACCAGCATAGTTTCTGCAATGGTAAATTTTACCTCACTAACCTCTTGGAGTTCTTTGGGAGCATCAGCAGATGTGTGGATAAAGGTGATCCAGATGACATAATATACTTGAACTTTCAAAAAGCTTTTGACAAAGTTCCTCATCAAATACTCTTGAGAAAACTTAGGAGTCATGGGATAAGGGGACAGGTTCATGTGTGGATTAGTAACTGGTTGAAGGACAGGAAACAGAGGGTAGGAATAAACTGACAGTTCTCTAAATGGAGATAAGTAAGAAGTGGGGTCCCCCAGGGATATGTGCTTGGGCCAGTGCTCTTTTACTTGTTCATAAATGATCTAGAAGTTGGGGTAAGCAGCGAGGTGGCCAAATTTGCAGATGACACCAAACTATTTAGGGTAGTGAAATCCAAAAGAGATTGCAAGGAGTTCTAAAACACCTGATTCAGTCTTTCACTCTGATCAGAGTGGTGTTTCATGGGTGGGGACTCCTGTGATTTCCTCATTGTCATGGACAGATCACCATCTGGTTAAGGTTCAACTCACAATCACTTCCCACCTTTGCTGGGCTTAGGGGCCTATTTGAGGGTCCGCCCAAGAAGGTTATTGGATCTGTATGGTGTCCCTCAGGGCTCCGTATTGTCTCTGATGTTGTTTAACATCTACATGAAACCGCTGGGAGAGATCATCAGGAGATTTGGTGCAGGGTGCTATCAGTATGCTGACGACACCCAAATCTATTTCTCCATGTCAACATCATTGGGAGAGGAATAACAAACTGAGACTGAATCTAGATATGGTAGAGTTAGCAGGGAGTTACCCCCTGCTAACTGGGCAAAGAGCTATCTTTTTAATATGGTAATTATCTTTATTTAGCAGGTGGAGAGTAACTGATCCTATCCACCCCCAGCACAGTACATCCAGTGGCTGGTGTCTGTCTTATATTTCTTTTTAGATTGTTAGCCCTTTGGGAACAGGGATCCATCTTATTTATTTATTGGTTATTTCTCTAGGTAAACCACTTTGGAAACTTTTGTTGAAAAGCGGTATATAAAAATTTGTTGTTGTACTCATTATGCGGGGTCAAAACACAGGAGATGAATTTGATCTGCCTGTTCTGGATGGGGTCACACTTCCCTGGAAGGAACAGGTAAGCAGTCTGGGGTACTTCTGGATCCAAGCTTCTCCCTGGTGTCCCAGGTCGAGGGAGTGGCTAGAGGTGCCTTTTATCAGCTTTGGCTGATACGCCAGCTGTGTCTTGAGATAAACGACCTCAGAACCGTGGTATATATGCTGGTAACCTCCAGACTGGATTACTGCAATGCGCTCTATGTGGGGCTGCCTTTGTATGTAGTCTGGAAACTACAGCTGGTCCAGAATGCAGCAGCCAGGTTGGTCTCTGAGTCCAACCATATCTTGGAAATACCATATTACTACTGTACTGAAAGAGCTACACTGGCTGCTGATAAGTTTCCGGGCAAAATACAAGGTGCTGGTTATAACCTATAAAGCCCTAAACAGCTTGGACTCTGAATATTTAAGAGAACATCTTCTTCGACATGAACCCCACCACCCATTGAGATAATCAGGAGAGGTTTGTCTGCAGTTGCCACCGGCTCGTCTGGTGGCTACTTGGAGATGGACCTTCTCCACTGCTGCCCCAAAGGTTTGGAATGTGCTCCCTGATGAAATAAGAGCCTCCCCATCTTTGACAATTTCAAACAAATCTTTAAAGACACATCTATTCAGCCAGGCTTTTAATTAAAAACTGTTTTAATAGTTTTAACATTGTTTTAAAACATTGTTTTAAAACTTTAAATTGTTGTAATGTTAACTTTTTCTGCTGTAACTAATGTTTTAATTATTCCTGTTGTCATTTATTTTTTTTAACTAATGTTTTAACTTTTCTGTTGTCATTTATTTTGTTTTGTTGTAAACCTCCCAGAGATGTAAGTTTTGGGTGGTATAAAAATATGTTTAAATAGATAAATAAATAAAAATAAAAGGATATCTCCAAACTTGGCAACAAGATGGCAGATACAGTTCAGGGTAAGCTAGTGTAAAGTGATGCATATTGGGGCAAAAAAAACCCAACTTCACTTATACACTGATGAGGTCTGAGCTGTCAGTGACTGACTGGGAGAGAGGTCGTAATGGACAGCTTGTTGAAAGTGCCGGTTCAATGTGCAGCAGCTGTGAAAAAGGCCAATTCTATGCTTGGGATCATTAGGAAAGGGTTTGAAAATAAAACTGCTAATATAATAATGCCCTTATACAAAACAATTTTGCAGCCACATTTGGAGTACTGTGTACAGTTCTGGTCACCATATCTTAAGAAAGGCATAGTAGAACTTGAAGGTGCAGAAGAGAGCAACCAAGTTGATCACGGGCCTAGAGCACCTTCCTGTTGTAGCAAGGCCACAACACCTGGGGCTATTTAGTTTAGAAAAAAGACAACTGAGGGAAGACATGATTGAAGTCTATAAAATCATGCATAGTGTGGAGAAAATTGTTGTGTTTTTTTAAATTAAAATCTCCCTCTTGCATAACACTAGAACCAGGGGTCATCACATGAAACTGATTGCCAAGAAATTTAGTACTTAGAAAAGGAAGTACTTTTTCACACAACACATAATCAGCCTATGGAATTCTCTGCCACAAAATGTATTGACAGCCAACTGCCTGAATGGCTTTAAGAGGCGTTTTAGGTAAATTAGTGGAGGACAAGTCTATCCATGGCTACTTGTCTGAGGGCTATAGGCCACCTCCAGCCTCAGAGGCAAGATACCTCTAAGTACCAGTTACAGGGGAGTAACAGCAGGAGAGAGGGCATTCCCAGAGGCATCTGGTGGGCCACTGTGTGAAACAGGATGCTTGACTAGATAGGCCTTGGGCCTGATCTAGCAGGGCTTTTCTTATGTTCTTAATGGGTTTTACTTAGGCTGCATTCACACAATCACAAGGATCCTGAATAAAAAGTTAATCAGGATTAGTGACCTCTGCAGAGCTGATTGTGAGAACGTAGAATTTCAATGCAATCCTGATCAAAACTGCTCTGGCAAATCAGCATTTAATCAGCATAGATAACCAGGATTGAATTGTCCTTCCTATGTTCCTATGACCAGGATTGCCCTGAAATTCTGGATTCTCACAATCAGCTCCACAGGGCTCACTAGTCCTGATTAACTTCTTAACAAGGATTCTTGTGACTGTGGGAGCACAGACTTATTTGATATTCTTCTGT